>NC_054056.1:42311494-42618414 GCF_017639655.2 Falco naumanni
TTTCTTTCTCAGCAAGGGCATCGGGTTTTCATTCCATAAGAACACTGAAACAATTGCTAATTTCCTTCCTTATGTCTCCTTTATAGATTATAAAGCACTTCTAATTATGGTAGTCAATAAGTACAAATGTATCTTGTTCTGGTTTCAACTGGCATGATTTTCTTCCTAGCAGTTGATACAGCACTGTGTTTTGGATTTAGTATGAGAATAATGTTGATAACACACTGATGTTTTAGTTGTTGCTACGTGATGCTTACTCTAAATCAAGGACTTTTCAAGCTTCCCACACTCTGCCAGTGAGCAGGTGCACAAGAAGCTGGGAAGGAGCAGATCTGGGACAGCTGACCTGAACTAGCCAAAGGGATATTCCATACCATAGAATGTCATTCTCAGTATATAAACTGAGGGGAGTTGGCTGGGGTCTGCTGATTGCTGCCCGGGGACGGGCTGCAGTCAACAGGTGGTGAGCAATTGTGTTCTGCATAATTTGGTTTTCTTGAGTTTTATTTCTTTCTCTGTTTTTGTTGTCTCCTTTTTCATTACAGTTATTTTTTTATTATTATACTATGTTACTACTTTACTATTATTATTATTATTATTATTATTATATTTCATCTCAATTATTATTTTTTTCTTATATCAGCCCATTAATTTTACCTTTTTTTCTGATTTTCCTCCCCATCCCACCAGCGGGGGTGGGGGAGTGAACAAGGTACTTAGTTGTCAGCTGGGGTTAAACCGCAACATGTGATTATCACTAAAAACTTGAGAGGTTTTTTTCCCTCTTGTTTTTTATTTAAGATAATTAAAATTAAGTTGCTACAATATTTCTCAGAATTCTGGGTGCCTTCCCTATTCGCTCCCACATATTCAGGGAAAAACTGACTGACTCAGTTTCAGCTGATCTGGCTTTGCCTTAGGAGAAGTGTCCACAATTTATGTTTTCCCAAAAAAAGCTGGGGGTGGTAAAGTGCTAAAATGAAGGCTTAGAAGTCATCCTCTGATCTTTCAGCAACCAATTCATGTGAAATACATAAGAATAATGATTATAGAGATAATGTATATGTTCTTCCCATCCAAGTGCTCTGCCTTGGCTAAAGTTTGCTCTGAACATTCATACGCTGCGGCACTCTGCTCTTCCTTTTGGGTGTACATCATTCATTACCTGCTGAACCGTATACAACTTCCATGGAATTTTCTAATTGTCTTTTCTCATCTCCCACACACAGGAAAACAGGTTCCTGTAACACAATAAAATGTGCAACACAAGTGATTAAAATCCTGTGAAGAAGTGTAAAGTGTAGTTAAAATGTAAAAGTTCAAAATACAGAAGAAAAACTGAATGCAATTTAATTGTCTAAATGGATGGCAGTATTTATTTTGTTAAGTGCTCAATTAATACCCATAAATGTGACCTGTTAATTAAAGATTGAGCTTGGAATGCTCAGAAGACTTACCATTTCTTTGAACTTTCTAACAAATAAAGATGAAACTCTAAATTTCAGGGTAAACTAAACACAGGATAGATAATATTGATTGTTTATTGCTGTTTGTTCTGGCAGGTACAAGCAAGAGGTGAGTTTTTATTACTTCTAATCTCTTTATACTCTTTGAATGTTTGTGGAACAGTTAAGTCACTGTGGAAAGGGGAATAAGAAGTCTTTTAGAGTGTTGCTGTGGACTAATTGTATAATATTCTTACTTTAGTACAGTTGGGTACCACGCTTATTAGCAATCATTTACCCACGACTGCTATCTACTGGTACTTCTGTAGTGACAAATGGTTTATTCATTATTTCCAAAAGTCATATTCTTCCAGTTTACTTGCATGTCTTCAATGAGTAAAGGTGGAAGATTAAGATCCTTGAAACTATAGAATAAATTCTCTACTAGTATCTTTGTGAAGACAAAATATCTGCTAAATACATTTACATTATCCCAAATGATTTTTAATGCTCTGTTGTTCCTACCCTGAAGTGAGAATGGAGTGGTTTTTTACAAAGTAAGAAAAGAGGCTCTGTGAAAATGAAAAGTGATGGTAAGATTAAGTTTCACCAGGAACCGGGTAACAGATAATGACATTAATAGAGCGCATACACTGCCACTGTCTCCGTACAAACTGTTCTTCCATAGTGAAATACCTCACATCCACCCATAAACTTTCTTTCTCTACTTAAACAGTACTTAATTCTGTTTTAATTTATTCACTTTGGAAGTGATGTAACTGCTTTCTGGAACTGCTATCAGTTTCAGGCTAATGATGCCACTGCAGTCGGTTCCTCCCTGGCTGTCCTGCACTGGGCTGCTTTGCATTTCATCCAGCCTGCCCAGGTGCCTACCTCGGCAGCTTCAGTCATCTTCATTACATGGCACTATAAATGCTATAACAGGCAGGATCTCTGTATGACTCCAGTTGTGGCAAACCACGTACCTGTGACAAAATAGCCTATTTAGTCCTGTGTGTAGGATACAAATTTACTTCCCCTCTCAGCATGTTTAGCTTCACATTTTGAAGATGCCAATGAGAAGAGCAGAGATTTTCTAAAAACTCAAAATGGATTTGAATGGAAACAATCATCCACTTGGGTGTCAAAAAAAGTTTAATTTTTGTTTAATTTCAATTGTACCAGATTTTAAAAAAATAAAATAAAATAAAATAAAAATATAATATAATATAATATATATAAATTATAAATATAAATAAATAAGTATAAATGTAAAAAACCAAATATATAAAGAAATAGAAAATAATAAAAAAAATCTGTTTGCTCTGATTTTTCTTTACTCTTAACTTGGTTCTAAGACCCCTTCTGGCTGCATAAGCCTACAAAGACACTGATAAAACTTCTTTTTTGTAAGTATATCTAAAAGTCAAAGCATGAACATGCCCGAGCATTCAGAATTATCAAAATACTATATTTTTAAATGTTGTTTCAGTTTGTCAAAAATGGAATGAAGATGCATCAATGGTTGACATTCTGAAGCATGATTCACTGAACGATACACTTTAATTGAAAGACAGAACATGGAGACAGAGCCAAAATGAAAATCACAGATTACCAGAATTCTAAAGCAAAGACCTTTTTGTGGTTAGGGCACCTAGTGTCCTTAAGGATGATCAGAAGCATGATAACATGGCGTTCTGCAGTATCAGTGGTTATTATCACTTGCCACACTAATTTTACTCATCCATAAAATGTTAATAATTGTGAAAGAATGAAAACTTAAGAAGTTTTCTGGTAATAGTTTTATAATGTTCTAATGACAGATGTCTAACATACTTTGAAAACCAATAGTACTGGGATACTCAGCTGCTTTTTCTTTTTTTTTTTTTTTTTTTTAAAGAAAGAATTCCACGTCTTTTTTCATGCAATTAACCAAAATAAAAATAAAAATGAAATAAAATAAAATAAATTACAAAACCAAAAAAAATCCCAAGAGGCCAGGACAGTAAATAGAAATTTAAGACTGTATCTTGCAATTATACATGCTTTATATTTTACTATGGCTATTGGGAATACTATCTCAATTAACTTGAAGGCTCAAAAATCATGAATCAACTGCCCAAAATAACTGTCTTTTAATTATACATATTTTCAGTTTTACAGATTGGGTTATTTTTATTTGATTACTTCCTTCTAGAAATGTCATTTCTTTTAACAGTTTTCTTTGCACATGGGAAGTCCACAATATTATGTTGAAACAGAAAAAGATACATCGGTTTTATCATCTCACATGTCCAGAATCAATGTATTAAGAAGATACAAAGAAGAGAATGAGAACTTAGATAAATATTACAGTAATTTAGGTAACTTATAACTGCAAATAAAGATGTACAAAAGATCTTAATTGTAATTTTATCTTTTTTTCATCAAGTATTAATATTCACATTTAACTCTCAGCATTATGTCCTAATGCTACATATGTTTTGCAAATCTTTATCTCCAGAAGGGATACTATGTATTGAAACTAATTTTAAAGCCACATGTAGTTCTTAAAAATCCCTCATCCTCTAGAAGAATTCTGACCAATTAATGATTGTTTTCTCTAGTGTTTTAGAAGTAATTTATGTCAAATGATTGAAGCATTACTTTTAGTTTTGTACGTTTGGGATATTTGCTCTTATTTCTTTTCCTTCTTTTGTCTTATGCCTTTTCCTTCTGCATCTTTTTTCCTTTTGCTGTTTTTCATCATTCCTTTTCCCACCTCTTTTTCCCTCTCCATTTTGTTATTTTCCTTTGTTTTGGCCCTTGTGCTTTCATTTCCTTCCAGCCTCTCAGCTTGAACTACTTACTTCTCAAGAGAATATTGTTTGGTGGTTTTCTGTTTGCCAGCTTGTTCCAAGGTTGTTTTCTGCTCTCACCCCTCCCCCCCCCCCCCCCCCCCCCCCCCAACTTCCTGTCTGTCTGTTTCATTTCACAAAGTTTACTGCCCCTAGTCCTTCCCTGTATTGGTTTTTTTTGTTTCCCCCCCCCTAGAAGGTCAGCTTTTTTTTCTCTGTGGATCATCCAATAGTTTTCCAGCCCCACAAGTTTTCCAGGCGTGCTTTAGCTCTCTTCTGTTTCTTTGATGGCTTACTGTAGATCACCTTTTTTTTTCAGTTCCATTGTTTCCTTCCGTGCTTGTTTCTTACACACAAACGCATGTTCTGTCTGCAGTCAATATTTTGTTTGTTGCCAAACTACATGTTATGACAGTTACCAGATAATTTCTTTTCTTTTCCTTTCCATATAAAGAAACAAAAGACCAAGCAACAAAGTTTTTCTTTTTTTTTTTTTCTTTTTTTTTTTTTTTGTCTCTGTGTGTGTAAATTCTTAAAGGATTTAGGACTTGCTGCCTGCATGTTTGAGTCCCTGTTCTGCTGAGTACTGAACAATCTGACACCAGCCAAGCCTAGCCCCTAAGAAACCCAACCTCTGTTAATCAGTTTTGAACTACTCAAAACCAAGCTCTACCTCCCACATTCAGGCTGTCATTCAATGATATTTGTTATGCCATATCAATGGTATATCATTAGTTCAATTAGTTCTTTGGAGAGATTTGACTTTCAGTTTTTATCTGTGTTTCATTATTCTGTTTCATGTTTTGCAATTTTGGGGCAATCAAGATTTATTGAGAAAGGAATGGATGTTGCAACAGAATGATAGTCATCTGTTTATTCACTCTCTCATTCTACCTTTTTATATAGGAGTTATGAAATACAATAATCTAATGAGATTCCAACCGTTTCTTTAATAAAAGGATAGGAATGGAAGAAGTCTACAACCTTAGCACAAGAAATATTAATCAGTACTGACTTGTCCATAGATTTTTCACCTTCTAGATGCAAAAGAAATGGGAAAAAATGATATACCTCAAAACCAGTTTAATCAATGAGAAAAAGATGTTTTCTAGCCGTGAAAAGTGGCATGCTCTTTCATTCTCGTCTTGAATAGTTTCACAAGCATGAAAAAATATTTATAGAAAGATACATGTGCACAGTTTCTTTTTTCAATGCCCAAGACCCATGCATCAGCTACTCTGTCAAATAATTTTCATTGGCTAAACTAGAATCTGAAGAACCAGGATTGTGAGTTTAAGAATGTCAATAATTGTTTTAGAACTCCCTTTTTTTCCTCACTAGCAAAATTTGCAGACTATAAATGTCCCCGTGTTAGCGGTATTCTCAATATGAAGCATATGTATCACAGGGAAAAAAATACATTGTGTTCAGATTTTTCTAAATAAATATTTCGTTTTCAGCCCATTTTCATTCATCGTCTTTTTACTGATTATGTGTCAAGGCCTGGTTTGGGGTTTTGTTTTTTTGGGGGTGGCGTGTTTTTTTTTGTTTGGTTGGTTTTTTGTTTGTTTGTTTATGACATACTTGAAATAATTGCTACCTACTATACTAACTGAGCTTTGTGCTCATTATTTAACCAATAAACTAATCTACTGTGAGAAGGCAGTTGCTCTAGATCTGTAAAATCTTAGCTCCAATTAAGTAATTACCCTAGGGAATTCCAATTTGCAATGAAGGAAAATGGGATAGAAAAGGGAAGAAAGGGTGAATCTTGGCTTTAGACACTGAGTGCTTACAGTTCAGTTTCTCACTTTTTTTTTTTTTAATGTTTCATTTTTATTCATTATATGACCTAAGTAACACTGATAATTAACAAAATCTTTAAATGACTTCTTATCATACATACTGATATCACTGTGACTTTCTGAACATAATTCTTCTACCAATAACTTTTCCTGTGGTTATATTGCAGGCATGTCTGAACAAACTTCTTCAATTTAAACAGATTGAACTGCAAATGAACCAATTAATTTCTGAGAAATAAACTAGTAAATAATTTAAAATAAAATGAAAATCAAATTCAAGCCTTGGAACTTAGAGCCTTTTATTTTGTTGATTTGTGTTCTGCTCATAAATCACATCCTTGATTTTTTCTGGTGGAAAAAAGAAAACCCCCAAATCAGTCACTTAAAATCTGGGAAGCTATACCTGCGGAATGCAAAACAAAAATAAAACAGCTATAAATAAATAATCAAAAGGCAACTGAGAATGCCTTTATCATGCCATCATCCAGGACACAGCAACTGAAAAATGTGCTTGTTAAAACCCAGATGATAAAAAGACCACTTTCATAAACAACTTTTAGCCTGTAGTAATTAAAAATTTTTATATTGTACCACCAGTGAAAGGGTAAAGGAAATAGTGACTGCTGTCAGTGCTTCTATATGTAGCTCTGCATGTTCTATAATGTCCTGAAAGCTGTCATACTATTTTTTTTTTGTGTCTAACAAAAATCAAATAATGTACCTTAGCTGATACTAATGTCCTGTGACAATACAAATCAGTAAGGTGCATAGGTGTCTGAGGTAAAATATAAAATGAAAATGCTCTGTGTTAAGGATGCTAAAAAAGCTGCTTTCATTCAGTTCTATTCTTGCTACCTTTTAGAAACATATGTTATTTTCAAATATCTGTACCCCCAGAAGTATGACCTCAACAGCAATAATATTTTGTCTTTGTACTTCATATGATTTGAAGTATTCCCCCGTACTGAGTGATGCCTTTTAAATATAGAAACCAAGGAATAATAAATCGTTCATCTTTCCTTTGTTTTTCACTTGTACTTATTCAACACCTCCTAGCGTACTAGGCCTTTTCTCAGCACTGACTAGAAGTTATCATATAGACATTATGATACAGATAACAGTTATCTAATTTTAGTGAACATAAATATTTAATTTTTAGAAGGACATAAATATTTTCTCAGCTGTGTAGATACAAATATTGAAAAAAATAACAAACTTGTGGTGATTGATGTTTTCATGGACCTATTGCTGGACATATAAATCTGAATTTTGACTTCAAGTTCTGTTCAAGTTGAAAACAAATTAACAACTCCATGTATCACTGATATTTATCCAGAATAAAAACAATGCTCTTGGAAAATGAGATTAGCCTGCAGCTGCTTTCTACCTTGGATTAAAAATGTTCAACCACTAATGATGTTTCTGTATGAATTATCATTTTATTTTAGCCATGTAATTTTATTATATAAGATTGTTATCAATGTCAGACACTGTTTACTCTTGTGAAAGACGTATCTTTTCCAGCAAGATGGTATTTTAATGTTTTTCATCACCTTCCAGTCTCTAAATGACAGTAACTCTCTTGCATTTAGCAAAAGAGAAGATGGATTTGTTCCCAGTTCTCAAGCATCTATTTCTGCATACAGATGTCTTCCAAACGATAATCTTGAAAATAAGAACAGAGCAGCAATCAACCTGAAAAGCATGTACAATCAATTAAGGTGTCTGAACCCATACCTAAAATGAAGGGCTCAGACCCAGTTCTTTAGGAAATGTGCCGTTTTGTCTTGGAGTTGAAGCAACACACATGAATAATATTTTATATGAACAAATATCAATGCAAAGTGCATTCTGCGTCAAAAGCATTGGATGTTTTAGCTACATGAAAAAGCTTTGTTTTCCATTTAACAAAGACAATGAGAATTTTGGACAGGAAACAAAAAGATAAGAGTTGGCCATACCAGTAGCAGTGCTGCTCACAGCTGAGCTCACCTATGTTACCACAGTGACCACTCTTACAGTCTCATGCTGAACTCATCAGTAACCAGGAGTTTAACTAAGGAAGTCTCTAGAAGTTGAATCTCTGCCTTGGCTAGAATATAAAAGTTTCATGAAGCTTCTCCTTGTTCACAGATTTTTTTCCCAGAACTATCCAGAACCGTGTGGTTGAAGTATAAAACTTCCTAGAGTATAACAAATCAGATCAATATTATTAGAAACATTTTAAAGAAGCTAATTCATATACCTGAACTGTTAGGTGGTGACATCCACATCAGTGACATTACCTACAATAAGAACTTTCAGGAAAGATTTTAATACATGAATACCTGTGATCTATTGCTATAATGACATTGGTGGAATATCAGAATGTACACATAGACTTCTGCACGGACTATGATGGTCTATGTATTCCAGCTCTTACACACTCCAGTTCGTAACAGCTTCCTTAGGCAAGACCTCTTGCATATTTTTAGTGAAATGGGATTCTGTGAATGAAACGTGTATGAAGACAAAACATGAAAGTTAAAAGCCTGTTTTCCATCCTAAGAAAAATTAACCTAAAGTGATGGAGAGCTGCAGTGTACCTCCCACAGTAGGATCCAGCTGATCCTTCTCTGCTGTGTGGAAGACCAACAGGAGTTTAGACCCCCAGCGCTGGCAAATTTGAAAAGCATCAAGCCTCAGGTGCTGAAGTATGGTGGTGCTAGGGGACACACAACTCACATCCTCATTTATTATGAAACACACTATTTTTATCCCTTGAGAGAGGTGTGGTACAGTCGCTGACACCTTGCCTCCTGACAGCCTGCCCCCTGTCTGACACTGGCAGCACAAGGAGGATGCTGCCCACGTAATTCCATGTAAGGTATGATTCTTTCATATCACATTATCATTTGTGGACCCAAGAGGCAATGTGACTCTTAAGTGCATTCAAAAAGTATTTGCATGATTGGGTGTTGCTGCCAGATGACCCAGCCACCAGGTGTCCCTGGCAGCCCACCAGAGCCATTGGCATTGCCATTGGCATTGCTTATGACCCTGTGTTTGGGTTAGCTGCTCTATGGGTGTGTTGTTGCTCCTTTCTTGCTGCATCAAAGCTTTGTTTTATAACATGCTGTCAGGCTCCATTACTGTTCAGACCGCAGTTGCTGAGTCAGTCTGGTAAAAACACAGCAACATACAACACGAGGACTCCCAGTGTCTTTGCATCTTTCTGTATTGTTGCTGCTACAGTCACAAATGTGTTTAATGAACAATGTGTAAGTTAAAAAGAAATCAAAGTCAAAACCAAATGCAGAAAATTTGTTAGTGAGCTAAGTAGAAAGTTGCTGCAACAGTTGTATTGAGTTTGTCAAAGCTGTTTCATGGAATTTGTTTTGTAGTGGATTCTGCCAGGAGTTAAGGCATCAAGAGCAGGAGAGTTTAATGTGTCAAAGGAAAACTGTTCATGTGGAGTAAAAGCTCACAGTGAGAAAATTAAGAAAAATGATTGAATTCTTTAAGATAGCACAGAATTTCTTGTTTCTTTTTGGATGAAATATCTTGCTGTCCAAATGACTCCTCATCTACTTTCAGACATACACTAAGAAATCAGTGTTTGGTTTCCTCTTGTTAAGTAGATAGCATGTATTGAAAAGAGATAGTGTTTGAAAATTACTTAGTGAACACAAGGAAATTGGCCACTGTGATGTCATGTCACAAACCACAGCAACAGTAATTTTTTAACTGTCTTTTGTAACTGGAAAATCTACAGTATCTTATCACACAGAAATTCATCTTTGAGGGATGGGAAGGTACTTCGGGACATTTTTCAGGCTGGATGTAATTACATTTTTATGAATTCATCTTTCCTTGACAGGAAGATTTAGATGTACTTGATTTGTGACTGGGATATAGACTTTAGTATAAATTCATGGGATATTAGGAAACAGGTTGAGAGACAAACCTCACAAAAAAGATCAGTCAAAGAAAACTGATATGAAAAAAAGGAAGGGTACGGAAAGATCATGCAAGAAACTTGATTATTTGGAGAGAGAACTCATTCTCTTGATAACTCTGAATGATCCTATACAACAATAGTCTGGGAAAGTAAGGAATTAATTCCATTTGATATTGAATTTTGTCCTGTGTTTTCTCTGAAACATGGTATAGCTCAGACATACACTATTCATTCATGTATGTGAGGTTTTCAACTTTGCACTAGCTGAACAAACCACTAGAGGCTGAGAAGAAATCACTTTTACTTAATGATACAAAGTGCTTGAAAGTAAATGGGACACTGGATTCACAGAGCAAGTGGTGCAAAAATACAGAAATAAAGTATTGGTAGTGGTTCACTGTTCAAGCTATGCCTTAAAATTGCCTTGGCCCCACTTCTTCTGGGATCGAACTGAAACAACAATTCAGCTTTCCCACAAGAACAAAAAATTGAAAGAAATTAACTTGACTATGCACAATTTGACTAAATCAAAATATTTTGATTAATTTTCAAGGAGCCATTTTTTTTCAGGTAAACAAACAAAAAAAAAATATTAGTTACATTTAAAACTAAATGTGGTTAACTAAATGTGCTGGGTTTTGCCTGGATAGAGTTCATTTTCTTCATAGTAGCTTGTATGGGGCTATGCTTTGGATTTGTGCTGGAAACAGAGTTTATAATTTAGGGATGTTTGTTATATATAATATAGGGATGTTTATATAACTATATATTATTATATTATTATATAATATAATAATATAGGGATGTTTAGGGATGTTAGCAGTGCTCACACAGAGCCAAGGCCCTTTCTGCTCCTCACCCACCCACCAGCAAGCAGACTGGGGGGGGGCACGAGAAGCTGGGGGGGGGACACAGCCGGGACAGCTGACCCCAACTGACCAAAGGGATATTCTGTAACATATGGCACTGGGCTCAGCATATAAAGCCAGGGGAAGAAGAAGGAAGGGGGGGATGTTCAGAGTGATGGCGTTTGTCTTCCCAAGTAACTGTTACCTGTGATGGAGCCCTGCTTTCCTGAGAATGACTGAACACCTGCCTGCCTGTGGGAAGTGACTGAATTCCTTGTTTTGCTTTGCCTGCATGCACAGCTTTTGCTTTATTTATTAAACCATCTTTATCTCAACCCATGAGTTTTCTCACTTTAAGCATTCCAGTTCTCTCCTCCATCCCACCATGGGGGAATGAGTGAGCGGCTGGGTGGGGCTTCGTTGACAGATGGGGTTAAACCACGACACTAAATAATAAAACTAGATAGTAACTAAACATAAAAAAAATACAAATAATAAATCTAAAAAATAACCAACTTATGTTGGTAATGCAGATACAATTTAACTTATTTCCATTTTCCCCCATATTTTTGTCTTGATTGAAATAATCTTAATAATTAAACAGAAATTCATAAACAATCTTTGTTGGCCAAAAAAGCAGTTTATAGGAAAAAATGTGTTGTCTGGTAATTATTATTGACTCTCTTAAATTTTTTTTTTCAAAATCTAGCTATCCTGCATTGTATAAAATTAATTGCAAGATCAAGAATGTGACAACTTGTAATTGCTACTCCTGACGAATTTGCATATACCTGAATCTCTTGAGCAACTGTTCTTTGAGGATCATGTTTGTCACTCCTCCAGTTCTTTTGCCATTTGGATGATAAGCTTCCTGACATATGCTTGTTCAGTGCTTAACACAACCTGGCCTTTCCTGACAGAAGAGTCTATTCACAAATTCTGCTCATGACTATTTAAAGATAAATAATGGTAACAGCTATGGCAATGTACTGTGCAGCAAAGGATTCTTCATGTTTTCAAATCCTTTCTTTTCACTAACAGAAAAGAGGAACTTGCTGCAGTCTCATAAGAGCTTTATGTAAAAAGAGCTTTTGGAACTTTGTTTTCATTCATGATTGTTACTTTTTTGGGCAGATATGAAACCAGCGTCCTCTGCCTGTCTATCCATCTTCTATTAGTTTACTGTCAGTTATGGGCACAGCAGAAGTAAACACCATCAGTAAGAAGTTGCTGCAGACAGAATCTTAACTGTCCTGTTTGAAGGACAGAAACATAATAAAATCCTGAATGCTGATTGAAAATCTTAAAAGTGAAGAGGAAAGCCTAGAAGATCAAAAGAAGCAGTTTGGATTTATACCTTTTACTGTTTAATATAAGTTGAATTGCTGCCTTTGCTAGGAGTATGAGTTTACGGACAGAATACTAACTGTTGAAGCAATTCCATGAGAAAACAAACACTTAATTGGAGATAATAAATGTTATGCAAAATGCTTGCTTTTATTACTAGGAAGAATGTTGAGCTGGACATATGGGTTAAAAATCCCTAATGCTGAAAAAGATCTTATACATCGGACAAGTGTGGAAGAGAGGGAGAAGGGACCTTAACCTGACATCGTATCATTTTTGAATAGTAATAGTTTTTGTGATGATTGCTGAGTTGGGATTCACTTGAAACTCATCAGCATTTTTATAATGTCTTATTAACCTTGTTTGCTGAGATTGTGTGACTGGCCAAATTAGATTTGATGGTACAAATTTCTTTGGAGACTGTACATGTGCTGGGATATGTACATTTACTGGAGTTTAATGGAAATAATGAATATTCTCTTCTTGTGAACAACACCTTCAGATGATGAGTGCTAAAAATGAATCACTTTTAGCATAATGGAGCTCCTAGAGAATGTCAGGAAAATGTGTCCTATCCAATAATTTCAATGTTTTATGCCTCCCAGTACAAACATAAATCTCCTTGAGAACTAGATAATCGTACACCTCTGGTACTACCAGGTTTCTGACTCTTGGAAACTTTGAAGATTTTTGGTTTTGTTGTTTATGATCAGTTGAGGTTTATTCTCATTAGAGATATAGCTTAATGGTTGAGCAATGTATATTTTTATTTATTCTGTGTCATTGTATAGCATTACAATTTTATTTTGTATAAACTGTAGAACTCAGTATGTATCTTCGGATTTTACAGTAATAAACCAACAAAAGATTAAACTGTTATAATTTATAACTGAAAAGTAGCATTTAATCGAGCATGAGTTTCCACAGGAAAATTACATGTTAGAATGGAAATATAGCACTCATCTTTGATGGGTGTATCTCGTGCAATACTTTAAGGGCATGAATCACTACAGTGTCATCACAGTAGTTTCTTTTATTTTTTTTCCACAGATAATTAAAAATCTGCAGTGCATTGCTTCTAGAAAAGGGCTTAAATCTTTCTGCCATTGTTTCATCTTATGATTACTTCATTGTAACACCATAATATATTTTTAAATGGGGGGAGAGGGAAGGAGTATCTTGGAAAAAGATCATCTTCTTTCCATCATGCGTTTTTGAAAACGTTTGGAAAACTTCAACACATATTTATTCTAACAAAAATACTATCTTTTTCATTTCTAACGCATTGGATAGCTTATAATTGTTTGCAGTTGGTGCTACAAAGCCAATAGACATTAAGCATTTCGATTTGGAGAAGGTACCTAGGGACACTCCCTGGGAGGGATATTACTGACAAAAGGGACTAATTACAATGATTAATAACATATGGAATTCTGACATAAAATTGTATAAATATGCCTAGACAAGATTTTCTAGCAAGACTCACTTTGCAGATATTTCCAGCTTTTCGAATTTTCTGTGTAAAATTGCATTGGCACTGAGTCTCAGCCACAGCGAGCATTAACCAGAGTTGATTTAGAAGGATTGCAAAGGTGACATTTAGACCCTGCTGCATCTCTCCTGCAATTCTGGGCCATCTGGAAGCTCTTAACCATGGTTATGGCCAGTGACACAAATATGTTATTAAAAATCCAGGGATCACAGGATCTTCAGTGAGCCCATGTCCTCCTGTCTGTACAATAGGGGTCTGTACAATACAGAAAGAAGTATTTCTTATACATACTTATTGCACAGAAGGTTTTCTTAGGCAGTCACTGAAGAAATTTGGGGTTTGACTTTTCTACCACCTGCAAAGAATGTTTGCTTGCAGAGGAGGAGCTAAGCTAGATTTTAATTCTGTTTATCAATAAATATCACTTTATTTTCTTCCATTTCTAGAAATGCGTCAAAATTAATAGCCGAGGCTTCCCTTTTCCTCTGCTGCTCTAGATCCTCTGCACCTAGATTTGACAACCAGTTGTCAAAAGCAGATAACCACATCAGTCCAGTAAAACACCACCACCAAAATGCAGCTCTCTAGTAATGCTTACCTAAGTGTTGGTGAAGTATGGAATATCAATGATCAATTCTGCATAATGTTTATGTAGGAAAGGGATGCTTGTGCAACTCAGTGAGACTTTTTACAGTCTTACATAATCTAGAGGCAACCCCACTTGTGCTATCAGGTATTGTCAACTTTGATGATTCTGCACAGTCAAATTTAGTGATTCCATGAATAAAGTTAATTAGTTTTCCCAGAGGATTCTCATTTTATTTATATATATATTTGAAAATACAGCCATTTGGTGGATATCCATGTATATCTTTACTAATCTGTTCATTTCATGGACCACATATACACAGATCTTGACAACATGTGTTTTCAGATATAATCTGTGAAACATCCATCAGGTTGTTGTGGGTTTTTTTTCAGATGAAAATTAATAATATTTGGAAACATAGTATTGTACTTAAACTTATTTGATTCTTTTCAGCTGACAGAACAGCAACATATGATTTATGCTGAGATCATAAAAAAGGTCTTTGAAATCAGTCTGTCTGATTGTATTTTCCAAACTTGTAGCAACAGCAGAAGGCATAAAGATAGCGAGGAAGACACCACAAATGTTTCTAAAATTATAGCTGGGGTAGATAAGACTGAAAATACTTTCCCCACTCAAGATATTAGCATTACATTCCATTTGTTGGCAGCCAGCTGGCCAAACAAGAGCATGAAGAATCTATAAAATTTACATTATACAATGGCAGTGTGTAGACAATGTCTAGGTTACGTTTGGTATCTGCATTTAGGTATATATCCACATTACTGGACTCCAGTGTCTCCTGTGGCTGCATCTTTTTTCATATTGGTGTGAGTCCTCAGTATGCACAAACACTTGCACTAACCCAAAAGTGTAAGTTGAGGGAAGGCAGGGCTGTGTCTGTTTATCTGTGTTGCCATAGCTCCTACAGGATCCAATTGTTCTAGCTACTGTACAAGCATACAGTAAGAAAACAGCGCTTGCTTGAAAGAGATAGCAATTGGATGCATCCCTGTCATACAAGTAAAAAATAACAGCTCATGTTAGAGAACTAACATATGCTGTACATCTGTGAAGCAAAACTTACAAAAAAAGCAAGCAAAGGACTATTGAAAAAATTGTTCAGGGAAAGCAAATAACTTTCCAGCCTACTCAATGCACTCACTACAATATATGGTGTTTAAAAAAGTAATTTTGCAGTTGAGAATAGGAGATTTTAGATGCCCTGTTCTGTAATGCCACCTTGTAGTACTGAACCCTGCTATCTTAGAAATGAAGTATCAAGTCACTTCAGAGAGGACAGCTATGCAATGAAAATATTTCATTCCCTGCTAGTGATGTTACTGAGCATTTGGCCATTGAAAACAGAGGGATCAGTTGGAAGTCCTTTGATGTTTCAGAATTAAAGACATGGACTCCACTTCTCATTAAGAATCTTTATTTATTTTCCTTTTATTTTACCTCATTATTTTGCCTTTTACTCTCAAAAAAACTAAAAATAAATTCTCATAAACTTACTTTTCTGATTTATGTGGTTTTTAAAAAGCAATACTTTTGTCATAAGAGCAACACCTCTGAGAATCAGTTCAACAAAATTGCAGTGTTGTTTTTCATCTGAAAACTTTAGGGTATAACAATATTTGCTTTTAAGATGTTACAGTGCTACAAATTATGTGCATGGAGACAGCTATGGCATATTTGAAAAATAAATGGAATAAACCGAACACATGTGTTAGTTTGTATATATATGCAGTGTAGATCTAGACGTTTATTGCAATGTTTTCCTGAGGAGAGCTTACTTTCTCCCTCATGACTTTTTTTTTTAAATTTCTGTATCTTCTTTTTTTTATTAAATCTGTCTTTGATGACAGTGTGTTCATTATAGACTTTTTTTGTTGTCCTAGCATTACATGACACCTAGGAATAACAAGTGGTCAATTATCTTTTACCTAGCACCATCAGAAAGGAAATTCAATTTACCTGCATCTTCTGTCACCGCAATACAGAGGACATTTCCTAATCTCAGTAACACTTCAATTAGCATGATGGTAGAAAGCAGCATATTCCATCAATAGGTAGTTTAGGGGTTTTAGAGCATAAATCATGATTTTGTATTATAGTTTGAATGGGTTAAATAATATTATTCTCATGGGCCCAATGAAGCAGACAATCTCTATCTTTCACAAGCTTGAAACCTATAGCTGAAATGTGCACTAGAACAGATGTATTTGCCCATGTCATTTCAAGGTAATTTTATGCAAAGCAGTTTAACTTAAGAGTATCAGGACATAGATATTCAGTATAGAATGTCTCATGTTTCAAATCTGGAAAAAGTGATGATGTTGATAGTCCATTCACAAAACAGGTTGTTCCTGGCTTTATTTTGTTGTATCCTATTGTTTAGGTTTCTTTTTAATTGTCAAAAGCTTTTACACCCTGTGATCAGTCCTTTGCAATGTACATCAATCTCATTCAAAATGTATAAAAGAGAAAATAAACCACATTTTGGCTTGTTGGGCTTTAGACATTTATTGCTTCAGTGCAGGATAAGTAGACTCTGAGCTACTTGACACAAAAGAGAGTCCAAGACAGAGAAGGAGAGATGGGAAAACCAACTCAAAAGGTGAGTCAGTACACAGCCAGCGCTGGTAGAGCCAGTAGCTGTTATTTCTTATGTAGCTTCATTGTTTTCACTTGCATTAAAAACCAGTGCTTTGGTACAACAGAATATATTGAGTGATATATTGTTAGGTAGTGAGAGATGGTTCTGAAAGGCATGCTTATAAGCATCATGCCAGTTTCAAACTTCAAAACCTCTTTACTGTATCAATAATCAGTAGGAATACACATTGACAGTCCCTATCAATCATCATCACTACATACTCAAAACACTTAGTCCTTCATAAATCCATCTTAAATTAGCAATGAGTGTACAATGTCACAAAACTTACACCTTTCTAGTTAACATTGAAGTATACGGTCTGTGACGGTCCTTAGTCAGTGAGATCAAGGTTATCAGACTTGAGAGCTCATGAAACAGGGAAGCCAGGACCTAAGTGGGCTGTGGCTTTTCTTATCCTCCTCTCCTCACTCACTGTTGATGTTTTATGCTCCTCTGAACCTTCCCCAAAAGAAAAGGTCTCACCTGCTTTTGACATCAGGACTTTTGACTTCTTTATTATACAGGATTATTATAGTCCCTCAGACATTTTTCCCATTTCTTTTGCTGAATGCTTTTGATTTTACCACACATTGTTCTTGTCTGCTCCAAATCCTTCATTCTTATCTGGCAGATTTTACTACTTGCACATGTTTTTCTGAACCTGGTTTTTGCAACTATATCTCAAGTGTCCATCCGCCCATTTGTGGCTAGGGCTATTAATTATATATTTATGCTTATCCATGTTACAGAGTGCTGATAGTGGTATTTCAGTGTTACAAATAGCTCGTACAGTTTTGCTGGTTTTGGTGGGTTTAGTGTGCTTATTATAACTTGCTTCACAGCAAACAGCATACTTAAGCTTGCTTCTGCTTTTTGGGTACAACAGGCCTCTGTTTTCTCTACAGTTCCAGCTTCCTTCAACAAAGAGGGAGTGCTTGTCTATTCAGCACAAACAAAATTTTGTTCCCAAATCGAGTTATTGGAAAATAAGTTGGAATAAAACCCAGCTTCACAGTTACAAGCAAACACCATTCTATATAATCTTCATGCAAAGCTTGTATGGCTGATATATTTAGGCAGTGGCTAGGTTAAATGATATTTAATAAATGTGTTAGGCTCAAGTAAACATCTGGTTATATTTGATTATTTTAAAAATCACAGAGAAAAGTCTTAATGGAGGGACAGGCATTCTGATAATAAGCCATGTTAAACTTTTCATGAAGGACATAAACGATTTAACCTCACTGTTCCAAAAGGTTTCAGTCTGCCAGTCTTTGCATTGCTTTCGCCTCAGGTAATGATTAATAGTGTCTGAGACAATGTTGAACCCTTTTTCACTGACTGCCAAAAATACGTATGTGAAAGATGTATTTTGTGAAGCTTTATTCCTGTTCTGAATTAGCTGCTAGATTGGATGATTCATGAATACCCCCTTCTTTCTGTCATAGATTTTTTTTACACAAGATTCAGAGTTCGGCATATAAATGCACCAGTCATACCAGCAGACACATGAAACAGCTATGCAAATTTATGTCCACCCCTTGAAGTTAGGACCAGGATATGTGGTATTGTATTGGCATTGGTTGGCTCTGACAACACTGAAAAATCCATGTTGAATCCAATTTAATGTTTGTTTTGTTTTTTTAATACATAGACTATTCCCAAAAGTGTTTTCACTCTGATAGCTTCTCTAAGCCATCTTTTTAGACACTAGCTAAACAATGTACTGCTGTGCTATCTTGTAAGGGTGGAACAGAGAAAGGGAAGATAAGACAGAAGGAAAAAAACAAACCTGGGAAATCTCAGGTCGCTGCATAGTGCTGCTGAAAAAACACAGAAAAGTGTGCAGCCTCTCTAAAGCCAAGCTGTGGAAGCTACCCAAAATCAAAATCAGTCTGCATCATACCATTATAACTAAATGGGCAGCAGTGCTTTGATTTTGTTCTTATGCCTTTTCTTGATGACAAACTGTCCTGGTTTTGGCTGAGATAGAGTTAATTTTCTTTCTAGTAGCTAGTAGTACAGTGCTGTGTTTTGGATTTAGTATGAGAATAATGCTGATAACACATTGCTGGTTTAGTTGTTGCTAAATGATGCTTATTCTAAATCAAGGACTTATCAAGTTTCCCATGCTCTGCCAGTGAGCAGGCCCACAAGGAGCTGGGAAGGAGCAGATCTGGGACAGCCGACCTGGGATAGCCAACGGGGTATTCCATACCATAGAATGTCATTCTCAGTATATAAACTGGGGGGAGTTGTCTGGTGGCTGTTGCTCACTGCTTGGGGACTGGCTGGTCAGCAGGTGGTGAGCAATTGTTGTTGTACATCACCTGTTTGGTTTTTTTTCCTTGGGTTTTATTCCTCTCTCTCCTCTCCCCTTCATTATTATTGTTGTTGTTGTTATTGTTATTATTATTTTAATTTTATTTCAATTATTAGTCTTTTTTCAACCCATGCGTTTTACCTTTTTCTGATTCTACTCTCCATCCCACCGGGGAGGTGGGGGTAAAGGAGTGTTTGACCGGCTGCGTGGTACTTAGTTGTCAGCTGGGGTTAAACCATGATGTGCAGAAGCACAATTTTTATTTTTAAAATGGGAAACTGAGGCATGACATCAATTCAGTGATTTGCACACGAGTACATTGAAAGCTCAGATTTAAATGGGACTGAGTTCAGAGCTCTAACTCTCTGGCTTAGAGCTCTTAAGACCTTACAGTGGACTCATTTGCTTATTTGGCCACTACTCCTACTATAATTAGATTTCCCAGTTGCATTAAAAAAAAAAAAAACAAAACCAACAACAACAAAAAAAAAAAAAAAAAAAAACAAACAAACAAACAAAAAAACCAAAAAAACCCACAAGAATGGCCACACTGTGTAAAACAAGATTAACAGTGACCATAATGGACACACTGAGAAGAATAAGAACAGTAAAAATATATTTTCTCCCTAGGAGCTCCTCAGATGCCAAACATTTTATGTTCAGTTTCTGCTCAGGATTTCTTGATCCACTGTGGCCTGCTTAGTAATCTGTAGTAACTGTCTCTCCCATGTACTTTCCCAGCCTTCCCTTGAAACAAGTGTATTTCTGATGTTCACCTAGCTCCCTGGAAATGAAGATGCTAGCCATTACATGGAGAAACACTATTCTAAAGCTAGAGGCAACTAGAAAGCAGGCACTATCTAAGACATGACTTTGCTGATGGCCAAAGATGAATAGAGTACCAGCCAATTTAAAATTGTTTTTCGTCTCCTCTAGTATCACCTCTAGTTTTCTGATTTCAGCAACTATTGATCTATTTTCTCAAGCTCTGAGGTATCTAATAGATAATATTATCTGAGTCTGACTTGTTTTTTCCTCTAACTTCTAATTTATCTCCCATCTGTTGAGCATCAGCAGATAGAAAAATATTGGCTAAGGATGACAATAAAGCCTTTAGGCATATAATAGCCTTCAAACTAATTTGAAACTACAAGGGCGGAGGCTGATCTGCATCTGATATATGCTGATGAAGGTCCTCACAAAGAAATCAAACTATGACAATTTAACAGTAGCTGAGGTTTTGACTCTGTGCCTATAGACAATTTACAAAATTTATCGTCCTGAGTTATTTTTTTCATCATCATCCCACTTGACAGATAAAAGGTCAACAGTCTGGTTGAACAAGAAATTAAGATACATTAAGAGGAATGTATGTATTTTTCATCTTCTTGGTGCAAACTAATTTAAAATAACTATGGGAGCTTTGAACAGTTCTCAGAACTCCTTAACATTCTTGTTTTGCTAGTTGTTGAATTTAAATCATGCCTTTTTATATAATTTTATAACTTATGTTTAATAAGAAATCTAAGGATAGATCACATGATTATATTTGTCTTCAAAATTACAATTTTTATTGATCTTGGGTTTTTTAAAAAATAATTGGTTTATATTTCACTTCAGTTGTCCTGCGAATTATGAATTAGCCTTCACTTAACACCTTACACAAGAGGTAGCTTCTAGCTATAACGAAAAGTTGTGATTCGTTTCATCAGGCAGTTCATCACTACAAATCATACTGCAGCCTAATAAGTAAACTGTGGAGTCTGCAGAAACCAATATAATATTTTTATGCACTAGGAACACCCCAGAAAGATCGGTAAACCAAATGTTTTCAATGGAAAATCTCATGACAGAATCCACAGCTGACATCTTGCCATCCTGCTACAAACAAATGAAAAAAACAGAGAAATCCAGGTGAAATAGGATCCATTTCACCTGGTGACCCTCTAAGAGCTAGGCATCCAGTGTTCATCCTTTCTTAGTGGATATTACAGGTGCTTCCAGAAAACATGTCAGAAAATATTAGCCTTCAGGCATATGTCTAAAATTAAAGAGTCAAGTTGATTCCTGATGTTTTTAGTGCTCTCTGGCTAAAGAGAAGTCTTCATGACTACGGTAGATTAATGTCTAATTCTTACATTAATCAAATGGGATGGGATGTGTAGCAGTTTTGTTCACTTGTTGTGGGCTAGCACAAGAAAAGTGACAGCCTAGGCAAAGGCTTACGTTTCCACAGATTAGTGAAAATGTAGCCAAAGTCCTGGAGAAGTGAAAATGGAATGAGGTGGCATGTTTTATGGATGATGCAAAATTATGTTGTAAGTAGAAGAGATGAAGATAGTGTCTAAAGAATTGCAGAAGGACCCATCTAGACTATCACTTTGGCAGGGAAATGGCAGATGAAATTCACAGTAAGTGAATGTCAAGAAATGAAAATAGGGAAAGAAAATAAACCTGGATTTGTGCAGAACATGGTGGATCCTTAAGTGTGAATTGCCATCCTGTAGTTATTATACCTTGGTGTTACCACACTCTGCCACATGAAAACATCTGCTATAGAGCTTAGCAGGCATGAAAAAAAAGCACCTCAAATGTTAGGAAGCATTAGGAAACAAACAGAAAATAAGACAGAATTATTCTGCTGAATATTCTACTAGACAGATTTATAGATTTAGTCTACTGAATAAATCTATGGCAAAATAACATACTTCTTTGTTACTCTCTCTGTAGTTCCTTGATCCAAAAGAAAGGATATACTGGGAATGGAAAAGATTCAGAGGACGAGAAGGTTGATGAAAGGCTTAGAATTGTTGCCATGTGAGGATCAATTAAATAGGAAAGGATTGTTTAACCTGGGTTGGTGGGTAAATCACACCAGTGTCCTATTGCATATACAGAACCAGTGTCCTATTGCATATACAGAGGAGTTACAAGGCCTTGATGGACATTAGTCAGATGTTAAAATTTAGCAGTGAAGCTGAGAATTAGCCTAAGACTGTCACTATCAATTTATAACATTAGATTTTCTTTTTTTTTTTTTTTCAAGTAAAATACAAATAAAGCAAGAGCTTTATTTCTAGCATAAGAAATAGCTATACATAGCCATATTTCTTTGAATAAAATACTGATAGGAAAGCTAAGGGCATATGAACAGAAACCATACTATCTCTTCCTCTGTTTCCCTTCTGCAGAGTTAAAATGCTTATCACTTTATCAATTTCCTTATCAATCATAAGGAAAGTCAGGCAGACACAAGGTGAGTTTATGAAATTATCTGTCACATTGCATATCTAATTAAACCAACATTGTGTTATAGTAGCTTGGGTTTAAAGAACTTAGAAAATGTCTTAATACTACCCTAAAGAGGTTAATTCTCTTACAAAGCTTTTGATTTGGGCAAAATCATGAGAAGAGAACTCACTGGTATGTATCTGAAACTAAGAACAGCAAAACATAGAGCAGGTATCACATGGTGCTAAAACTGAAAAAGACCGGGTTGTTCAAACAATATTTTAATAGGAAATAAATAAATAAATGACATGGTTGCTGTTTTCCTTAGTGCAGTAGTAACCATAGAAACCAAACCCAGGGGTTATTTTCTTTCAAACCTTTTTTTTTTTTTTTTTTTTTTTTTTTTTTTTGGTGTGACAAATCAAGGAGTTATCTCTGAACAAATTGATGGGTTTGATCCTGCAAAGTGCAGCTGCAGATCAGTTTGTGCTTGTTTCAAACACAGTGAGCAGGGCACCTGCCTGCACTGCACAGCTATTGAACAGCCCTCCTAGGGGAAAAAACAGGGAAGGAAAGAGGTCTCCAGGCTAACAGCATAGAAGATCTCTGAGGGGGCTCCCCAAAGCATGAAGAGCCAGGGCTGACCACACCCTGGGGGTGGTAGAGCTACCCAGCTCCAATCTGGGTGCCAGGCAAGATCCTGGCCCTGCTGAGGATAACCCAAATCACAGCTCACACGTCTGTGGGAGCTGCTGATGGCCACACACCAAACACATGCACTGCCTTCAGGGACAGCAGAGGTGGGTGGTCGTGGTCACCGCTGCCAAAGGCAGAGCTCATGCAGGGTTGACACTTGAAGTAATGAGGTCATGTCTTCCCAAACAACAGGGATGTCTAGATAACAATCCCTCATGCAGCTGGAAGCAAATGATCCTATTGCTCCCAAGGGAAAAGCTTTCTTCTTTAAAGAGGAGGGCTTCCTAGACCCTCAGTCTGACAAGGAACTGAGAGTGTAGTAAGCTGCGGAGTTATGAGGCATACTGAATGTCAGCCTTCCCCACCAGAAGCAGCACTTACATCTTAAATAAATGAAAAAATATGTAAAGACAAGAGAAGCAGAGGTGCAATTTCTGTACTTTGAACTCTTGTTACTCAAGTAACATTACAGAGTCAAAGAATGAAAGGCAGCCGGAAAGTCACCTGGTCTGTCATTTAAAAGCTGAAGATCACAGTAAGGTAAATGGACCAAAATGCCTTATCTTGATCTATGCCATCTTCCTTTGTTGGTGAGTTCTTTGTGACTGAAAAGGAAGGAATATAGTAGGGATATACAAAGTGAGAGGCTGGAAATCATCACTCATTTACCATAATCAAAATAGAAAGCATTTTCCTTAATAATTTGAAAAGCTATTTTCTTTCTTCTTATTGAAAAAGGGGAATAAGGAAATGCAAAGAAAGTATTCACACTCATTTACATTTCCCCTTCCCCTTGTCCAACTTGGCAGGATATGAAAATCTAAGAAAAAGTTTGGGTTGCTTGCAAAAAAAGAGGTAATCTCACCTTATCTTTTAATAAAAAAACCCCACAAACAGAACTTTGTCTAGGAAGTGCTGACCTGTTCTTATCTAACAATTGCTCAGCACAGAGGATGACCTGAAGTGCCCTGAAGTGCTAAAATATAGATCTGATTTATAATAATTTATTCACGATGTAAGAAAAACGTTATTGCAATTAAACACTGGGTTAGAAACCAAGATATTTGAGCAAATCTTGGTATTTGGAATTTATTTTTTCTATTTCCTTGGGAAAAACAGTTCAAAGTTTATGATCTTCAGTTAGACATTCATAAAAGGAGGGTAATGTTTCTTCTCATTATGCTTTTAAACAAAAGAAGTGTTATGATTTATCATGACTATATCTAGGCTGTGTACCTTACTGGAGTTTTAGGTTCTTCTGTAGTGCGCATACTAAACAATGTGTTTTAAAAGTGTGTTGAATGACATTTCCTTGTTCTGTTAGCTGAAATGAAATGTTCATGTGTCTCCATACATAGTGATATAGTGTCAAAATAAATTTCAGGAGAATGAAGCCCATGTAAATCATAGTCCAGTGTACTGATATTGGCATTATTCTTACCACATGCTTGTTCACTTGCAAGTTCCAAGAACTAGGATTGGCTGGGATATCAATAGGATAATGAGGTATTACATGCTTCTTCAATCGTATATTAGTAATGCTGGTTATGAGAATTACTAGGAAATCTAGAAATCATTGAAACCATGAGTTATTTAAAGTGATCTCCCATGCCACACAAATATGTTATTTAACCCCTATTGCATACTGGCTGAGTTCCTTTTGCCTTTTAAAATACAGTTCTGTGCATGTCAAAATACATCTCATATATGGAAAGTAAATTCTCATCACAGATTCATAAGAATACCAGCACATTTTGTGCCTATGTCTAATGTTGGAGCTTAGACAGAAAATATATGGAAATCTGTGGGTTTGGATGTGAACTTTGAACATGTGATTCTTTAGTTGGAATTACTTGAGTTAGCTATGAATTTAATTAGAATTATGGAGTGCCAACTAATTTTAGCATTGTAGAAAATCACAATTAATTAGCTGAAAATCTCCTCTTATGAAACATAAATCCTCCCCCTATTCTGTTTTATATTGTGAATAAAACATTGTTCTATCCATTTCTTTTTGATCTCTTGAAAGATGTAAAGCTGTACATTAGATTATAAAATATATTGATGAGTTTTCTCCTAAAATCTACAGTCCACATCATTATTGATTGAGGCATTAACTGATACTTTCATTATATTCCTGTAAAATTATATTCAGAACTACAGTCCTGTATCAAACAATTTATTCCATCCTCTTTGGTTATTTGAAAAATATTACTTTCAATAAGCCACTGAATGTCACTTCTTATTAATTACTACTTTTGATGTGTGAATATATTCTAACATCAAGGAATTCTATGCATATAGTATTAGGGGAGTTTTAAATAAATATAAAGTTTGCATGTAATTCTATAAATTATTTAACATACATTTAGGCTACTTAATATAATAGAAAAGGTAACAAATTATAATCTAACATGCTTTAAAACCTTATGAATTTATACTTTACTCTCAGGAATAAAAAAGATAGGTTTTATTCTGTACCTATTTATGAACTGTTAATTCTTTCTCTTTTTATAAGACCCATTTGCTGAAAGTGATGCACATATACTTTATTAGCGATGATCAGCAATTAATTTATGTTTTCTTTGAAATCTGTTGTTAAATTAGACAAAAATTACTTCTTTAAACTAAAAATCCCACACATCAAATACCTGTAATTAAGTATTTAGAGGAAGTGTGTAGTGGAAAATGGAACCAAACAACTTGTAATCCCAAGGACATCTAGAAAAACGAGATCCACAGTCAAAAAATCTAAGCACAGAGTAGTCCTTGTCTATACTGATTTGATGGGAAACAACACTACATACCCAAGACAGTCTGTGATTATGGCTTGACAAGCTGATAAATCTGAATTTAGGATACTTCATAGCGTACAAAAAAAGTTCAACAATCACATGACACAGAGGACACAGTCCATCCAAACTTTTTATAGCTTCAGATTCAGTCAATTTTTTTTGAGAGGGTAACATTGCCCTTTATTATCTCTACACATCTGTCTGACTCTATAAGTGGTCAGATATCACTTGTCACTGTGCAGGCATGCAAATACACTGAATTGTATGTGTTCTGGTTAACATAAATTACATGTAATGTTGAGTCATATCAGATCCAGGTTTAGTGTATTTTTCAGTGGGGTCTGGTACCCCACAGATCTGATATGAACAATTGTGGAATTAGAGAGAAACAATTAGTGTGATAACATCCTTCAGTAACCCTAGCTAAACTAGTCTAGCTCCAGTGAAGCCACCTACCTCCAAGATAATACGGGAGAGATACAGGATGGTATGATAGCAGAGTAAGTGAGCTAAAACATACAAGATATTATAACTCAAGTGGCTTATGTGCAGTGTGATGTTAGAACATAAACCCTTATTGTATACCCTGATGGGACAGTTCAAGCCTAAAATGCCACTTAAGTCACGACAGGTGTTTTTTTGGGAGGAGTGCAGCTGGGTTTGAACCAAAATTCAGCTACATTCTGAATGAAATAAAAAGTTTTATTTAAATTCTACATCTTGGTCACACCAAACAAATACAGAACAGCAGACCATTTCAGTTTGTAAAATACACAGTGCTGTCCCTCTTGAGGTCACAGGCAAAATGCCAACAGACTTCAGCAGAACCAAGATTTCATCCATACTGTCCCATAATTTACTCCTTAGCTTTGTGCATAGCTGAAATCTTTAAGAGTAAACTTTTGAATTAGTAACTTTAATGGAAAATATTCCCATAAACATCAATAAGTCTAAGATTTAATCCTAAAAGTTCAAGCAGAAAATGCTGGGTGATGCATCAGTGATTGTGAAATCAAATTCAGACTTGGGCAGATGTGTTATTGTTGGATATTATAGGCAAGTGAAGGCTATTAGGAAAAAAAAACAACAAAGAAAAAAAATTAATTAACTCAAATAACAGACACTGATACAGCAGATTAGTGGTAAAGGTATTTGAACATATTGCTTCCTTCCCCCCCAGAATAGCACATTATTTTCATAATAGTATACTTTCACCCCTCCTGTAACCAGTAGTTCTCTATCTAGCTGTGAAAGGACAGGTGCACTTAGAGCAGTCTAGACAGTACACTTTTATTTGATAAGTGTAACATTGCAAATTAATGTCTATCTGCCTCTCATATGAGATTTCTATTTGGAAGGGAACTGCTGAGCAGGTCTTTCATCATCAGATAGCTGTAGTAGCCAATGTTTTCTCCTACAGGCAGTGGCTGATGTGTTTCCCATTTAATGTAAAAAATTAGCTGAGAAATGGGTGGGAAAATTTAGTGCATACTGGAAAGGCAAATAGGTAGATTAGACATTGAACAACATCTGTGATATGGGAGAGGTAGCTCTGGTCAGATTGGTGCAAGCCCTGGTCCTGCAGAAACCATGGCAAAACCCTAATTCTTTCTAAAAAGGTGGTGCTTTGACATCAATCTCTATCAACAAAGAGGGGCTAGAATATAGTTCTCTCTTTATAAATAACCCAGGGGAATGAGACACAAATAGAACCTGGACCTTGCACCCAATCTGCTAAATTCTCATGAACTGTGAAGAAAGGGCCAGTGTTCTGGTCATAAGCATACATTTGTTAGAGAGATGGAATATTTTTGGCTTTGAATAACCTTGTAAAAGAGTTAAGCAAATATATGTACTTTCAGCAGCTTCTTGTTTGCTTGACTTTTCATTGCATCTGCAGTTAACTAGGGTTGTCTTGCACTGCCAGTTCAGGGCATATTTCACTGTGTAACATGTTCAGTGTTCTCTTTGTCTTGAACTCTGGTTTTGTAAAATAGTGTATGGTATAGGCATTAAGCTAACAGAGAATCTTTCCAGGTGCAACACTCCTAAGTATGTAGCTGGCATTATTTAAGCTTATTACTTTAGATTAATGCTGTGCGTTCCAGCAGATTTTTGTGGGGTTTCTTTTTGTTGCTTTGTCTTTTTCATTTTATTCCTCCACTTCCTTTTGATGACTTGCACTACTGACACAGGAATAAATGACAGAAATTTTGATCTCTACATTTGTAATATTAAAATAATTATTTTTCTCTTGCATTATGCTGCTTTGTTTTCCACTTTACTGGGGAACTATAGCTTGTCTTAGATTCCAAGAAGATATTTGAGGAAATCCTGCTATTTATAATGTTTAAATTGCAGTCAGATGAGTAGAGCCCCATATTATTTAAGCCTACTGTTTAATTAGCACATAAAACACTAGGAAAAAAAAAAGACTAAATCTTTTATGCTGGTTCTGAAAAATGGAACTGAATGTATCACTTGCTATCTAATATGATAAGATAATCCCTAGTGGTATTAAACTTTGTAACCTTACAACTTACATTACTTATAAAACAGATGTTTAAACTTCTTGATGCACACAAGTGTATGTAGAGTCACACCATTTTAAATATAATTAGCGTTTAATAAGCCATTGGAAATGTTGTCATTCAGCTCTTACAAATTAATCCTGATCTCTTAACACATGCTTATATTTTGAAACAGTAATTATTCTGAAACAAAAAAGAGGTCTGAGTTAGTCTGAATTAACATAAACAGCTCCCATGATTATTTGATGTGCTTGCAACAGAGCTGCTAATAGTCTCCTCATGGCTTGATAGGAAAAATTCTGTAACAGGATTGAAAATTGTTCTGCATTATGGTCAGCATTTCTCAATAAAACACAATTAATACAGATCAGAACAGAAGAAAGAACTATAGAGCTTTCAGAAGTGCAGTCCAGGCTAGAATGTTGTACCTTCTTTCTTAGCAAATTACATGCAAATTGAACCTGGAATCTGTTAATAAACCTGGTTTCTTTCCAGCTCACACACTGGCAATTAAGACTCTGTGTTGGAAAATTGACAATTCTGTCAGTGATGCATGTGTCAAAATGGAATCCAGTCAGTTTCCCAGAGCTGGACTGGCTATATGCTGCTAGCAATAGTAGTAAATATATATATTACACACAGAGACATATACACATGGACACACACACTTACAAACATTTATATGTATATACACATGTGCATATATATGTATTCATATAAAAATACATATGCATTATGATACTAAAAAAAAAATAATAAAAATTGGGATACAACTAATATGTACCTCAGTCTAATGTTTGGGATGATTAGCTGCAAGCAGAACACAAAACTTGCTCTTGTACAACAGCCCTGTTCTCACCACAGACTTGGAAAGTGCAAGGACTTCACAGTCTTGCTTTCCTCTGAATAGGTGAGGGACATGGATAGAAAGGAGGATAGTAAACTTTAAGGAAATCAATACTCACCAGCAAAGAGTAAAACAATATTCAATATGTACTGAATTGACATCAGCAACCTCAATGGAAGCTAACATTTTCTCTTTTCTTTTCTTTTAATGCTGCAAAAATGCATGCATTCTTTCTTGTATCAAAATTGCCAAGAGTGAGACTTCTAATCCACAGAGCCAATTGGGAGATTTAGATGAGAAACAAATTTCAAATGTAAAATGTAAAAACAGGAACTGACACTACAAGAGATCATATTTTTTTTTTTTTTGTTGTGTTTTGGTTTGGTTTGGTTTCAGTTGAGACTTCCTTGCAATGGCATGATTCTGGAAAAAGGTAAGGAATCAAAAGAAATGTGATTTGATGTCTAATTTTGAACAGCAAATGAAGGCTTCTTCAGAATCATTGGCAAACAGCATCAGAAGCAAAATTCATCTACTCATTGCAAACGACTTTAGCAACTCACAGGAACATCAAAGAATTGTGAGACTGACAAAAAATATGTGACCAACAAAGTACCTATATACATTTTCAATCAAATTTTCTTTTTTTTTAATTAAAAATTGATTACTGCCTAAATAACTACATAGTAGTTTGCCCTCTTCCATTGCCTTCTTAATAAGGTGGAATGCAGGATAAAACATGTCAGAGCAACAAAATCAAATCCCCCCATCAGAAGATCAGAAACCGACGGTAAGAGACTGTGGGTATGCAGCCTCAAAGGAGGCCCAGATATAGAGAACACACAACACTAGAAAACAAGCAGCTCGTCCAAACTGCATTGAATAGTGAGTAATGAGTGACAGACAGATTCAACCAGGGCTTGACTACAGCTGCCAGTACTGCCTGATTTTCTCATCACTCTTCAATGATCTTACAAACTGATATAGCTGATAATAAGAATTTGGAAGATAAATAAGGTTAGAATCTACAGCTGGTATAGTCTATGAATTAGTAGAGAGTCTAAGAAAATGTGTCAGACCCTCTATTTATTTTTTTCCAATGTAGTTTCAAAAAATATCACCTGAGTGGAATTGCATCTGCCAAGTAACTCCCTTTTCAGCCAAGGACTTTTCATCAGGAAAAGGAATCCCTTTGGATTTCTAAGTGATAATATGAAAGGTGCTTACAGCAGAAATAAGATTGAGGCAGTACTGAAACAAGAATTGCTTAACCTCTTGGTTAATGCATATCAGCACTGTAAATCAAAAAACTATGAGTCGATTCTGCCACACTTATTTGGAATCAGGGCACTTCCACGGAAATCCTGACCAGCAGGGACGAAGAACTCTGGTTCTGAACTACCTATCTATTTGCTCAACTTCATATGCAGGCCAGGATTTACAGAGGAGTAATATGAGACTGAACCAAATGAGATTCTGTACATGACCCAGGAGCCCATTTCTACACTGTTGGGTTGTTTGGTTTTTTTTTAACATATTTTCCACCTACATTAAAGACATAACTACTCATTTTACCATTTAATTGGATTAAAAACTCATCTAGCTGACTGCTGCATAAGCTCAAGTGGTAACAGAAATAGTAAATACCATTCATGAATAAGAAGTATCATACAGTTCATACCCCTCTTTCTCAGCCAGAGGTCTTTAGTGGCCTCTTCCAAAAAGCTAAGTTACTGAAACATGCAGCCTCCCTATCTCTCCTATTCCCTCATTTCTTGAAATAAAATGTTGTTTATATCAGGAAACACATGTGAAATGTTAAAAAAGGAAAACATTTTTAAAACATTTGGCAGTAGACAAAGAAGCTTATACCTGTTACTAGTGCTTTGAGACACATTTAAAGAGGAACTCTAATATCTATAAATTTGTAGAGAATTGAAGTGATACTTGAGCAGATGGAGCAGTTGAGAAGATAAGGATGAAGAACTTCTTGCTTCGAGGTGGATGGTTCATATCTACCTGTATGTCCTGACCAGGAGTTACTGAAGCTCATTGACATCTGTGAAATAAGCAATGGTTTAATTTCATTTCCCAGCCAACCAGAATAATAATTTTCAGCCAAAGAAGAATAAAAAGTAATTAGTTTACAGAACCATCTTAAACCCTACAGCAGGTTTTTGTATAGTGTTGGCACCCTCTGCAATGTCAAGTTTAAGTCACCATTGGCCTAAGCCAAAATGAAGTCAGAGAGACAGCTGATCGCTTAATCTGCATTAGGGCTACTGACAAGACTAGTTGCTGAAGGTCATGTGTCTGCTACCTGGGATCACACTATCCTGTAATTATCTCTAAATTAAGATTAAAGCCCACATCATCTTTTATGATCAATGAAATTTACTTTAAATACATGTAAATATCAGCATCTGTTTCCATTCTGATAGTCATTACATTCACTCATTCATGGCAATACTGCTCATAAACATAATTACTTGATAATGTTCCATTCTGTTTCAAGTGAACACTCAGAGCAGTCCTGTACTGTGCAGTGCTGGAAGGAAACTGGCTTTCTTCTTACATCTTTTGCTAGACTGAACAAGCTTCTGAGCTGTTCATTCAGTCGATGTTAGTTACTGGGAACTCCAGGTGAAAAAAAGATCGTTTCTCCCTATAGACTGTGAACACAAAGACTAACAGTAAGAGAGTTTCATTCATGTAGATGCTAATAGAAATCCTGCTGTAGCATTTGCAGTTACCTTAGCCCTGCATTCAAATTCAGTATCGGTGTAGAGGAAAGCTCTTTGGTAAGAAGCATGTCAACCCTTCTGAATCAACCCTTGGCAGAAAAAACAACGTATTACTCAGGCAAAGTGATCTTGCCTGTCTTTTGAGTGAAGTATGGCATCAGAGGGTAGATTAGTCATGGCATTCCTCAAGGCTCAGTCCTGAAGATAATCTGATCTAATATTTTCTCAAAGAGAGATGTACTAAAAGATAAGAGCACTGATGACATTTTGGACATTAAAAGATTTACGAAACAGCATCCATAGTGTGAAAAAACAGGTTATTTATACAGATTAACTGGATGACTGTGATGGTTGTAACAGCAGAAACAGGATAAGCTTTGTTAGGTTGAAGTTCAATATCATGAGGTCAAAGGCTACTAAAAATAATTTATAATGTGACTGGGGACTTGTAGCAGGAAAAAAACATTTGCATGCACTAGCTGATCAGAGGATGACCCTGATTCTCACTGTAGTCTACCAACAGAGAGATATAAGCCTATAATACAGTAGGAACTTTTCTAATAAGAAAATAGTTTGGCAAAACAATCATGGTTTTGTATGTATTACTTGCATTTCAAAATTTAAAAAAATAATGATAACATACAGAAAAAAATGAAGAACCTATCAGTAGGTTATGTCTGTGCACCACTTACTGGACTCAGACAAACTATTAAAACAAAACCTAACTTTTCTTAGTTAACAGTATATCAGGATTAAAGAGTCAAAATTGAAAAATGCATTTCATGCACACATTTAGGTCAAAAATATGAAGGAGGAAACAACTTTCATAAATGTTCAGCATAATGTTCCTAACTGTTAGAAGAATAGCATCTGGTATACCTTTAAAACAGTTGTGTCAAAACCCTTTGATGACTTGTAAGATAGAAGCTGATCCATTTATGAAAAGGAAAATTAAATGGCAGGGCTCCTTGTGAAAGCAAGAACTTGGATTCAGTGACCCTGGAGGTCTCTCCCAGTCCACATTCCTATAAATTGTAAATCCTTTAATCCTATAAAACTTGTGCTCACATGGGTGGTGTCCGTGGAAGCATACAAAGCTGCTTATTTGACAGAGGAGGCCACAGTCAGAAAACAAAGCCCAAAGTTAGGACTTTGTTGAAAACCTCTGTTAACAATATCAAGCATTAACCTCTTAACAATCTTATTTTATGAGGTGCATTACCTATGTGAAGGATATATATACCTTCATCCCTTACATTCACCTGCTCACTTTTATTTCTGCAGATAAGCAGAATTCTGAGGGACGTTATAGAACATTTAAGTTTCTTGAACTGGTAATTGTCTGCATCCCTTCGGGGATCTTGTCTAAAGCTCTGGCCTTGACAGTTTGAAAGGTGCACAGTGTAATGAGATTTGATAACCATTTAAAAAGTGAACATTGATCCAGTATTTTAAACAGTTGTCCCATTTATCTAGAATGACCTGCATGTACCGATGGATGGATGGATGGCGTGTCATGACTGTTAATTGATTTAGGGGAAAAATTACTCCTTAAAAGAAACTAAAGATAATTAATAAAAGTAATGATTATGTATTGCATGGGTTCCCAATCTATTACTAATTGAAAAAGAAATAAATCTTATGGAAGAACTTTTCCACAGCATTTTATTGGTTTTGAACTCTTAAACTGCACAATACATAGAATGAGTAACAGCATGCCTCAGTTGGTGAGAGAAAGAGGAGACACTTCTTCAGTTCAGTCCCAGGGTGCTTAATTCATAAGTGAGATTCCCTAGCTGTCCCCTCACACACAATTCTATTCTGTAATTAACCTACTGCTTAATTAAATGAGCTTAGCAAATACCTATCAATGAATAAATTCTTTGATGATTTTAGCCTTTTTTTTTTTCCCTTTTCACAAATTGTAACAGAAGAGACTGGGAAATTTTCAAAGATTTTTTTTTTTATTTTTTTTTTTTTTTTTTAACTAACATTTACAGAAATCTTTCGTAAATAATTCTTGGTTTGTGGTTGATATTATTTAACTCATATTATTAGTTCTTATAACTTAGGTATCTGCTTTACTCATATTATTTATTGTTAATACGTAAGTCACCATGTTGTACCTAGCTAAAACCAACTGTTTGGTAATCTTAGGGGTTTTTTTACCTAGCTGTAATATTCATAGTTCACAATATGAACTGTCCTGACTAGATCACCAATTAAAAGTGCAGAAGCAAAATATTAAATAACAATCACAGAAACTAGGCAAAAAATCTGAGTAATTAACAACCAATTAATTTGAAATTTAAACTGCAAAAAAAGTTTGTGTCTCACTGGAATAATAACATACACTAGTTATATATGCACTTGATCATTCTTGGAAAACAGATGTGGAATCATGAACATAACTGAAATAAAAACTTTCATCTTGTAATTGGTCAAGAATCTGAAGAATTTTTTATCCTTGAGCTCAATAATGCATATCATCACTGCATCCAAAGCCCACTGAAGTGTTTTGAGAAACCTCTGCTGACTTCAGTGTTATTTGGATCACAGTATTATTAGCAGGTGCCATCTTCCTGATTTTGAGACAATATAATGACATATTCTCACAATACTGACCTCAATAACAGTAAGTAGAGTACATAACTCCAATAGGACTGCGCTTTGACCCTGTTTCAATTGTGGTTGAAAACTTGCCCTCTTTCCAAGTGGTGGGTCAGTTCACCAGTGTTCAGAACTACATAGGAGCCTGTTTTATGCCTGAAAGTGTCATTAAGGTGTGCCCATAGACACACCTGGAGACAGTTGTTATCTCCCACTTAGAGTTCATGGTGCAAGCCCAGGCTAAATCCAGAAGTGTTTGGTGCTGGTGTTCGCCCAGGCAACCTCAGCTGCAGCACTTAATTACTTGCAGGAAGCGTGACTATTTCTGCAGTGAGCACCTACCTGCTCACCAGGTTATGGTGAGGAGACTGTTTCCTCTGCTCTTTTGAGGTTCAGCTACTATGAAGTAAGAATGGAAGAGCTCTGGAACCAGAAAGAGCAGGGAAACATTAGTCTGATGCAAGACTAGCAGGGAAGACATTCAAGTAGAAGAAGCGAGTGATGGAGCCTTAGGTTTCTGGCTTTGTTTCTGGAAGAGTATTTTTTTGTTAAATGTTTTTCTGCTATACCTACACACCCAAGGGACATGGCTGAAAACTCTACAGCACTTGATTCACAGCTAAGTGCACTTATTCCAAAGTTGCACCGCATGTTCAGCAGGAGAGGTGAAGATTATCAGGTCTCTGAATTATTGTGAGAGAAACTGCAAATTTGTCCTACAGCAAGGTAGGTGAGAAATGGAGATGCCTGACATTTCTTACTTCTTCATGATATTCTTAGGGAAAAAAGTCAGGAATACATTTCCTTCTGAAGGCATCCAGGTCATACAGTTAATGTAAAAAGGGAAAGTGATCTGTATATCACTCAGTTTGAGGATGTTTAGTACTTTCCATTGGTTGTGAAGGGACCCTCTTTATTGAATTGTTATCTTTTGGAATATATAAAACAATTGTTTTAGAAACCATATGGGTTAAAATACACAGAGGTCGAGCAGCAGAAGTGCCATTAATAGTGAAATTTCTTTAATTAACTTTTTTTTATGAAGTAAAGCAAGATAAACTCTCCTGTTTCAGTTGTTTTGGATTCTCATACCTAGCAAGAATGAGGAAAAAATGCATGCTTTGGGGTAGTCTAAAGGTCATCATCAGATAGGTTGAAGTCATGAGTCATGAGGAGCAGATATGCTAAGTTAGAAATATATGTGTGGTCTGATTTTTTTAAGGAACAATCATGCTGTCATCTGAGTTTTCTGAATCGTAATTATTTTTTGCTTTATCATCTTATGAATCACCCTTTTTGATTGGAGATGGAAATTACATGAAGCATGAATCACAGAATTTTCTGTCCGACACTGTTTATCAGATCTTTCAGCTGGAATGCGTTTGCCCTGGAAAAAAACCTCTATCTTTTAAATACATAACTGCTGTGATTGCTAATTATACAGCTCCTGTGGTAGAACTACATATGTTTGGGTTTGCCTGTCAAAAGTTTTTCCTTTGCAGAAGGAGACATGCTAATTTGTCTGCTCCAGATAGCTACCAAATGTTCAATGTTCTGGGAAAAGGACCGTCATGTACATGCAGAACAACTTAAAAGCCTGTGTTGCAGGAGCCTGATTTTTCCATATACTTTACTTGCCACACTACATTGTAAATCAAACATATCAGAATGCATGATCAACCAAACAGTGTCTGTTTTCTCACCTCTATAGCTCCAGTTCCAGCAATATTCCATGTACAAGTTCTCCAGGACTATTTGTCAGCTGTTTATCCATTGACTTATCTGAAATCTAGAGGCACCAAAGCTTTTGCTGATAGTTTTTTCCTGTGCATCTTGTCATGCACTGATAGTAGAATTCCTCCTTCTCTGGGAAGAGTCCTTCTTTCCACTTGCATCTGTTCTAGGTGCTACAAGCCAAGCCCAAGTTTACAGTCCAGGCAGCTTCCAGCAAAGGAATAAGGATACGTGAAGGTTCATTATGCAACCCCTTAAACATAGCTGCATTCCCTACATTTTCCTGCTGGTCTCACAGACTGCTGATTATTGTGAGATCTAACGAATGTATTTATTCCCTATTCCTCTGTGCAAATAGGCATCCTCCTGTTTCAAGTGAAAGGCTGTGAATCTTTTTCTTGTACCTAAAGGTATGTTTCTCCTCATGCCTAGAAGCAACATTGTTAACAGCTAAATAATTAATTCTCCCTCAAGCATGACTGAGATTCACACAGAAAGGTTACCCACAGGGTCCAAACCAGTATGCCTCTCTACAACCTGGACCCTCTTGAGCTTGGCTTCGCCTGTGATAAATCAAAGTGTTGTTTTATCCAACAGCTACTTGTCTTGAAAACCCACTAATAGAGGGAATCCAATTCACTTCTTTCTCCGTTAGGTATTCTTCCACCTTCCTGAGGAATACAATCCCTGCCAATCTATATGCAATCCTAGGGAGCCCCCTTAGGCCTGTCCCATGTTCATGGATTAAAATACTATCATTAAAATAATTTAAAATTATCATTAAAGTGTAATAGGGACAAATTTCCTTAAGAAGAGGAGAACTAGACCTCACTTCTATTACTGCCAGATAAACATGTCAATTATGAAGCTACTCAGGAAATGATCTAATTCCCCTGCTGTATCTAGGGAGGATGGAGAGGGGCAGGCACTGAGATCTAAGAGTGCAGGATCGTGAAACCTCATCTGAGGTAAGTGCTTTTTCTTTCAACCTGAAGTAATGCTTTTATGCTCTTGAACAAGTTTTGTATATCTGTCAACCCAGCTTTTCCTGTAGGCATTTAACTGGCTTCCTGTTCAGTTCCTGACTCCATTCTATACCTGCAAATCCCTCCCCCCCCCCCCCCACACACACACCGACCCACCCACCCCGTTATGCAGATAGAACCACAATGTTGACCCAAAGGCTGGGCTCACAGCTTGATGTTTTAAAGATGCAATGCTCTGTATTGAACTCCTCAGCTTTTGGCAGAACTAGCCCAGTGGCTTTGTTTTGTGTCTGTATAATTAATCCACAGCAGTTGTTCAGCAAAGTATGTTCCCAGTACTGGGATTTCTCATTGCATTAGAAATGCACTTTGCAGTAGGGAGCAAGTAACAGGAAGTCTTAAATGCATACCCCCAGTCCAAGTGCACCTCCTAGATCATCCAAAGGCTCTCCCAGGGCACTTAGATGCCACCATAGGAGTATTGTGCTCCTTTCTTCATCTCAGAACCCTAATGTGGATAATCTGCATATTGTCATGCATGGTATCTTAAAAGGCTTGCTGTCATGTCTTACATCTTACATGTAGGCACAAGCCAGAGGAGCAACTAGAAAAAAAAATAAGAAAAAATGAAAAAAAAAAAAAAAAGGAAAAGACTGAGAATGAAAAAAGGCGACAGAAGGGAGAGAATTTGAAATCTAAATTAAAGAAATCCGATATATTTAATTATTTTTTGCCAAGAAAGATTCTATGGATTTAATGACATCATCTTATTGGACTTCTGAATTGCTGAGATTGTTTGGAAGTTACATGTAGAACTAAGTTTATTGAAAATCATTTAAAATGTAGATGTAAATTCAAAATAGACTAATGACATGTTAATACTAATTACACAAATGCATTTGCAGGTATCCCTTTCTGAAAGAGTAATAAATATACAGAAATAACTATTTTCCTTTCAATAAAACTTTCAAAAAAAGAACTTGACTAAAGAAGATAAAAGTGATGGAATGTCACTAATAAGGTTTTTATGTTCAAAAGCATTTCAGATGTAAATTTTTTACAACAAGCAGTAGTGCTCAGACATTTAGAGCTGAATTTTTGACACTTGCACATGCTGTATGGATTGTCAGAAGACAAGCATGTAGTAGAGGTCTTTCTGTAAAGCTTTTATGAAAGAAGAAAATAAGGACAATGTTGTGGTGAGTACCTTTAAAAAAAATCCGTGTTTCTGTGTTTTGGGCTGGAAGTCAATGCAGTATTGCTTTTCCTTGAAAAGACATTACTAAACAGAAAGCGCATGGATACCCAATGAAACTGCTTTGTGTACCATTTGCATATGTAAAAAAGGAGCTGTGCAAAAGTAACACATTTTATAATGATCTATCTAATCTAATCCAATAATAATTAAATAACATGTTGTATTAGTAAAGAAAATTATTTTCATATGTGTTCCCACTGGCTTCAATAATAATTGGTTTACTACCTTTGGCAAGGTAAGTTGGTTTTATCTTGTTGCCATGAGGCTGTTAAGTTATATGCAACTAAATTTAATTATCATTCCACAAAATCTGATTAATCATTTAATGTCATCATTTGACCCTAACCTAGGAAGCATAAGAAGGAAAGAAAGTTAATTTATCTTTCATCTGACTTTCAAAATCAAGAACTGCTTGCTTTAAAATCTTCCAAAAAGGGTGACTGAGTAGTCTTGTTTTAATACACTATACATATACTGTATTGTATTTGTTATAAAGTGCAATGTTGACTTTCTTCTTGTGGAATCATCTGGACCGTAGGTTGTGTCTTTCTGATGGTAATGTTATTCTGAGATATTTTCTTGCAGGTGTGACAAGGTCTCTAAAACAAAACAATGCTAAAATATGGCTAAAAAAAAAAAAAAAAATGTGATCCACTTTATACCCAAATATTGACATTAGAATCACCTGTATATCAGTTTACATTCTTCCAGAAAACTCACTAAAATATATGAGGCTTCAGAATGTATTGAAAATCTCCTTGTTAACAGCAGAAATAGCACTAGGCAATTTTATGACTACATTCAACTACTATATCTGACAGAATCCAAACAAGTTTAAAAACCTGAAATTTATACCACTAATATAGTAGACTCCAACCTGCAAAGTGTAGTAGCTACTGTCTGGAGGATTCATTGCCTTTTGATTTAAAGCAATAGGTTCTTAGACGTATATTGACAGCTTGTGAAATTGTTGGAAATTCAGCTTGGAGAGGTACGCTGGGATCATGCACGTAACAGTTTATGACTTCTTCCTTCAATATGTTCATCCATAAACTCTACCTGCTGTTCAGTTATGTAGGCACTGGGGGTCTTCAAAGGCTATATATATATAAATATTGGTGGGAGAATTGGCCAGATACCTTAAATGTAAGTTCTTGTTTTGAAAATGGGTAAAAGTTTAAGCAAAGTGTTATATGAAATCTAGTAAGAAACTGATGATGAAAATGAATAGTTCTTTCGGTGTCCTTTTAAAAGAAAATAAATAGTCCTCTTAAGTATCATGGAAAGGACCTAAAGAACTGGAAAAGTCTTGGTAGAAACCTCCTATTCATAAGGAAGAGTATTTTATATTGTATTAGTTGGATCATGTCCATTTTGAGAGACAGAAGCTGTGTTATCAAGGTCCCAAAATATGGAAAAATCCTTTTAGATATTTTCATTCTGGTAGGATTTCATGTTGAAAATCTGATAACCTTTCTTAGTTATTTATGCAACACAAAACCATATAAATGCCTCCTACTCTACTTGCCAAAGTACTTGACACTTTCTCAAAATATGTTACATTTCTGCTTGAATGAAACATGTATATCAGAAAAAAAATATATTTGTAATTTAAATAGTTTTGTAATCTTTAAATAGATTTTCTTTAGCTTGCAGAATGAGGTTTTTTAACTGACAAGTAATAACAACATTGTATTCTGTTGATAAGTAATTAAGATGGGGCAAGGGCTAAAGGAGGGTTTCATTGTGGTTGCTGCTGGCAACAGCAGATTTTCTGAGTTTAAGGTAGGCTGCCAAACCTCATTTATTGAGGCTTAATATAACTAATCAAAGTGGCGCATTAAAAAGATAATCAAAGCCTTTCAAGGTCCTAGGTCCAAAGAAAGTGCTTTCTATGATAAATAGAACCGACTTTGTTTGTTTACAGAAGTGATTTCAAGATATTACCCCCAGGACCCCTCTGAGTTGTGCATTAATGTGCTCTGTGATTCACACTGAGCTACAGACTACATTTGCTGGACCCAGGTCCTTGCTGTCCCTGCAAAGCCACACTGTCTGCATTTCACCTGCCTCTGCTACTTACCTGGGATCAGCTCATTCCCTGTGCTGGAAAAGCTAGTATAAGGCTCCATGAGTTTCACCCTCAGTGCTCTGTCCGCACTGTCTCTTCTGCCCAGGCTGCCTCCAGGATAGGGTGGCCTGGGAGGCTGATGGTGTTAAGCCTCCTGAGATGCAGATCTAAGGCAGTTCAAAGCAACCAAAGCTGTGCATATGGCCTGTTTTCTGGCCATTGCTGGGTGTCAGGCTGTGTCTTTTAAAAGTGTAGGGAGGTAAGTAAGAGCACAAGCTTCTCTGTAGCTGTGTATAATAGCTAGGAAAGTGATGAGCACAGCAACGCCTTTACTACCGATAGAAAGCGATCAGATTTCCATCCTTTTGTGAATGTAACTGGGAAAGGCTTTCTTTCAGATGCCCATGTCAGTCTAAGGAATTTCTGCCAAAAAAAACCCACCCCAAAACAATTGGGAGCAATTCTGCTGCCTTCCTTCTGTCCAAACACTGCCCTTGGTTTGCTATGACTTAGTGCTGCTACTCCCAGTGTACCCTGGAAGTGGGTAGGACACAATACTCCTTTTTCTGCTCATGTTAACTCGCAGTAGCACCCCCTTCTAGGCTGGGGCGCTAGCCATTCCGTTTACATTTTGTTTCTCAGCATATTGATAACAGCTGTTTGCTGGGTCTCAGAAAGAGTACATGTTTTTGTAAATAACTACAACCAGAGCAGCAGTGTGAATGTCAAACAGATGTAATAGATCTTTGTTTAAAACTCCCACTAGAAATCTGAGGAATCTTAAATTTTTGAGGTTATTAATTTACTTAATGAGTTTGATGTTCTAATCTTGGGTCAACAAATATTTCTGTCTTGCAGGAAATACAGCAGGATAATTGTTTTCAACTCATTAATTTTAATTAATCTTAATTTGTATGCTAAATATATCACTATTTTATTGCATAAAAACATGTATTTTGAAAATATTCAAGCTGTTGATGTGCGGGAGGGTTCTTAAAGGTTCTATTCACTATTGATGCATTTAGGGCAATTTTTTTTCTCTCTTTTGCAGATACATCAACAATGATTTATGTACTGTGTTTTAGAGCACATAATGACATGACATGGAAATGACTTAAAAGGAGCAGGTGTTCAAACTCTTAAAGCTGTTAGAATGGATATGCACATAGATCTCACTTGTAAAAAGTGATTCTGGGAGCTATAAAACTAGAGCTGTGTAAGCTTGGGACTACCTGCTCCTGTATCAGGTACAGCAAACTGATAAGGAACCTGCCAAATTTTTCAAGTGCACTGTGCCTCAAAGGCAGTTAGAAAGCATTTTCTAATTGCCTGCCAGAGTATGTAGGGGTTTGAATACATTAGGAAAGCAAGTATTTGTACTATACTGTAAAATGACACCAAAGATGCGTGTTGTCTCTCATCCCACTCTTCCTTGCTTGTCTCTCATCCCACTCTCCTACACACACACATACACACACACACAAATATGAATATTATATTCAAGCCATAGGAAAAGGTGCTATGGAAGGGAACATATCTTAAAATGATAAAAACACATTAAAGCCATGTTAGAAATTTGCAATTATTTTTGTTGGTACAAATTATTGTGTATAATATTTATAATAGCTAGGAATTAATGCATATATTGTTGATGTAAGTATTTTTGTCTGAACATAACACCATCGCAGACAAATTATTTGCTAAAACTTCTCATATTCAACAGTTGTATACAAAGATCAGCTACCTTGGACATGGGTTTCCTAGCACTTCTGTGAAAACTGGAACAAAAGAATCTAAATCTCTCAAGACATGAATCCATTTAAAATTAAAGTTCAAGTTGTCATTTTGTTATTTTTAGTTTGCTCAAAAATTACACATGAGAAAAAATATGAAAATATATACCCATTTTAGACATACTTCAGCAACAGTTTTGCAGCACTTCAGTAGTAACATGTAAAGTCAGGTGGTAGAGTGCTGGCATTTCTAGATGGATTTATAAAAATTGTTCTCAAGGACTAATTGAATCTACTTTGGAAGAGTCCTTCCGGAGTTTGCAAGAGGTTATTGAGAATTGTTTCTTAAAAAAAGCTACATGAAATCGTAAGTCCTTTATGATTTAAGTCTGTTGGGATCTGGAGCTATCATGTGGGCACAATAACGTACCTTTCAGGAAGTGCAGCACCAAGAACTGCATTAGACAGCAACAAAGAGCTTGGGAACTCTGAACAGCAATATTTATTTCTGTCTGGATGCATTGTGTTGATAAAACTAATTCAATTGGCATTTGGTATACCTTTAATCTGCATTGAGCTTGGGAAAAAATCCTTATCTTGGCCAAAATATGAAAATTCCATGCTTAAAAAAGCCAGGGTACTCCATGAAAGTTAATGATGTTTTACCTCTAGCTTCATTTGTACCATCTTTCATCACAGATAATTTCATCAGGTATAGGAAGAAAAATCAGCAGATGTTACAAATTTTTATTGTGCAGCTATAGGCAATACAATGAAACGCAGAAGTTGCCTACTACAGAAGCAGACTGTTGATGTAATATGCCACCTGAAAAGCCAGCTCTTGACAGGTGTGCCTTGAACAACACTTTTCCCAGGTGCCATGCCAATGATTTCTCTGCTAATAATTCACAGTATAATATAAATAAAAATATTTATTAAGTTAGTGACATATAGAAATAACATATAAATAACTGTAAACTTGCCCTTTCCCTAATTTCCCTTCCTCATTAGTGCAGAAATATTTTTCATGTTGCTGTCATTGCTAGAAGCTATTTCTTATAATACACCAGCTCTCACCAGAAATTAGAGCTGCAGAAACTTTGCATGTTGCTCAGTTGCTTGGAAATTTGTATATTTTTCTCTACAGAAAATGACTTTGTAAGGTTGTTAGAAAACAACCAGTGCTTGAAGAATATAATTTGAGTATCACATTAATGTTCCAAGAAAATCAAAATCTCTCCTTTTATTGGGTATGATTAGAGAAGGATTAACACCTGAATTTTATGTAACAAAATACTGTGATAAAACTGGAAAAGGTCATTGGAAATACAAAAGCAGAAATGATTTACTTATGACAGATACTGTACTTGAAGAGCTTGTCTGCTTCTATCTGCATGTAAAAATATGCGTTTGTAGGTTCAGTTGTAAGAAATTTTATTGAAACTTCTCCTGAAACAGCTTCATCTATTTATATATATCTGATATGTTATACCTGTGCAAGGTTTTAGAATGCTGTGACTTATGGATGATTTTGTAATACATTATTCTGTAACACATGAAAGTGGAAAAACAACTTTATAAGACTAGAACTTAGAGCAAATATCAAACCACAGCTTTAATTCAACATTAAAATTTCAAATAAGTCATTGAATAGTCAAAGCTGGAGTATAGGTTGAGCTGCAAGATAAGGGTACCATCAAATTTACTTCAGGGAATTGACTGGTGTATTCCTTGATATACTTGTCCCAAAAATAAGCTGCTTTAAAAGAAAACAGAACATCCTTTCTGGTTAAAACAAGTTATGAAAACATGGAAAGCAGTCTTTCTTCACTAAAGCAAATTATCCTTGAAGCATCTGAGATTTTTAATTCCTTATATATCGGTGAAGTCAGTAACCTACAGCTCATCCTTGGCTGCAGTAATGACTATAAAAGTAATGAGATCCCTGACTGAAGTAAGGCCAGGATTTCTTTCTCTTCATATGCACTACTTTTTGAAGCAGCTGAATGTATACCTTTGTTTTTACTCTTATGCAAGAAGTGAATGTGTTAGTGACACTGAAAGGAAAATAGCAATGAAGCAGATGAAAAAGCTATCAAGGTAGTTATTAACTGGCATACATTTTTTAAAAATTAACATTCTAACCCATCAGTACTGTTATCCATAAACTCTTTTAGTTATAGTTTCACTATTCTGATTTTCATCGTACAACCCTTTAGACTGTTTAAACAAGGATAATATATGTTCTTTTCTTAATATGAAAACATATAGAAACACAAGTTGCATTGTCAATTACTCATCCAAAATAGACACACTGGAAATAATTCTGTAATTCTGTAACCCATAGGGACAGTTCTTAAGGATTTTCCCCCTTCTTTGAATATAAAGCTTTGATTCAGTGAGGATTTTCACCCTACAGGGGTGTGATTTTCTAGTTAAGTACAAAATGTCTGAAACATCTGTGTTTCATAGCTTAAGCAAAACTCTATTCAACCTGCACCGTTTTTCCTAAGCAAATTGTTTGCCTGTCAAAGCATGGGCCAGAAGAGGCAAGAAGTAAGAACACAAAACCAGCAGAAAGCAGAAGAAATGAAATCTGAAGTGCCAAGAAGCCAAGAGAGCTTCGTTAAGAGAGAAGTGTGTTCTGCTAGAAATGTATCTCTTACACTGTGGGTTATTCTGCCTCCCTTGATACTCATCACAGAGTAGTTAAAATTTGTTTAACTACTTCCATATCACCTGTTGACACTTCCCGTGTATTGTCATAGAACTACTGGTTTGCCTGCAGGTTCAGGTGCACACGTTATTTTTGTAATTCTCATCTCCCCAAATCATGTGTCTACCACCTCCTGCATCTTCAATCGAATAGTGTGAGGTTACTTTTCAAATTACATGATTGATAGTATGTTTGCATTTTTCAGGTACCAGTTTATTCTCACAAGAAAAATCGGTACCTGGGCTTTAGGTATTTTGAAAATATGCTCCCTGAAAGCTACAGTTGGGAAATCAAGGAAAAATAAATGTCTTAAGAGCACAAGCAACACTCATATTCTGTAGACCTATGTTCCCAGTTGCCTATGCATTTTCAAAAAACAGCCTATCAAATTTTTAGCATTAGGCACCACAGCTATCTGACAGGTTAAAAAAACCCAACAACAAAAAAACCCAAAAAGTAAATATAATAAAAAGAACTACAAAATGTGTGTGAAAAAAGTATGAATAAGCAATATGTTTTCTTAAACTTATTTTGTTTATATTATATGTTGTTTGAAAGACACTCATTTATCTGTGTTTCTAATGCATCTCAGCACAACACTTAATATGTCATCAAAACGAAAGGACTAGTCAGAATAAGTGTATTCATTCACATCACATTTCAGATTTTTTTGCCACAAAAAAAGTCCCAAGCCTATATCAAGTGCTTTTCATCAACTTCTTTTGTATAATGTCCTTTTTTTTCACACATTAACTCCAGGGACACATGACATGGTTTTATATATCTGAGAAGGAAGATCATGTTCTTGCCCCAAATTTGCTTTAGCTCCCATTTCAACAAATTTTTTCAGGCAATTTTTCCTGAAATTTGAAGCAGCTATTTACATGAACAATGTATTTAGAAAGGTCTTCTGAAATCAGTAAACCCTGTGTGAATTTATCCTCTGCTAAAATACTGTCTCTAAAGAAATTGCTTCTGAAGTACAATGATATGTTATAATTTGAATATTATAAATAACTTCTTTTGCCTAGTAAGAATGATGAAAAAAGGAAGAGTTAAAACTTTACAGGTTAAAAGGAAAGTACCTGTGTCATCATCTGAAGAAGGGTTTCTTGTTCCTTGTCATAATGACAGATTTAAATAATAGTTAATGTACAGGTGAAAGCTAACTTGTTAACGTTGGAACAAATGGATATGCAGCTTTCATAAATTTTATTTGATGCTACTATAAAGGTATTTTTTCTCTCTCTTTTTTGTTTTCTCCTCTCAACTATAAAATCTTCTTATTTTTCCTGTATATATATATCCAATGTATATTGGATGTTGCCTCACCTCAAAAAGGCTTTTCTTTTTGTCAGTATAAACATCTTGGTTTTTAAAGTGAAAAAACAAGGCTTTGCTTTGACAAAACAATGACTTGCAAGAGAAAGAGTAAATATTGATGAGGTAGGCCTGCTGTACAGGAAAAGTCAAGATCTCATATGTCATTGAGAGAGATTAATGAAAAGCTGTGTTTGGTGGAAGTCTGAAGTTCATTGATTAAGAGTGAGGAAATGTTAGCCACGCTAATTCCAGACTTGCTATGGAATCAGGATGCTGACAAAGTGTCAAAGGAACTGGGTGTAAAACTGACACTAAACACAGTTTCTTCAAAGGGTGAAAGTGGGAAAACATTTTTTCTGAAGTTTGAGAGTAGTTATGTAAGGATCATAGACTCACTCCACCACTCAGTACAGCACTTTGTAAGTAAGGGAGAAAACAGCATAAATTGCTGACTGTTAGAGAGGTGGTAACCTACAGTGAACATTTAATGGTGTTATTGTGTGAAAGATTTCACCCTTTTATTACATGGCATTAAATGAGCAAAAATAATCCTTTGCATAAAATGTCCATTCTGTCTTTCAGAATGTTACCAGTTCTAATAATTTTCCTTATTTTAAGTGAGTTAATAAACCAGATTAATATGTTCCCTAAGAAAAGAATTATTTTGCAAGCACACAACTTTAACATGCTCATTTTGATTTAAAAATATGCCAGAAATGCCTTTTCCATATCAATCATTTGTAATGTTACTTTCAAACCAAAGACACTTCTGTTATAGATCTCTTTTTCCTAATTCCTTTGGGATTAAAATAAGGGCCCATTCAAACAGAAAGATCACATGCTCATTCATGTTTGTGATGCTGTCATCCTGGAAATCTTTCATCTGATTTTATGTTCTACAAGAATCTTTTATCTGTTTTATGTGTCCTACTTAGCTTATAACATTGTTGGCAAGCTCTCATAAAACCAGCCCTACTTTGCATTGTTGTCCATTCAACACTGTGAAGACTAGAACCATTAGCCCAAACTATTAGTTGGGAGCTTGCCTTTCATGATTGATGTGCATGATTTATTTGCACAGAAAAGTACTTTTTGGAAACCTTCCTGGTTCTGAAGGTTCAATTTCTGTGAGCCAACATAGCCTTAAAAATGCTTTAGATGTATATGCCTAAGTGTGGGTGTGTAAAGAAATCTTACTGAAGGTCTCATATATCATTCAAGCATTTAAGCTTTGTCTTCAGAAGCCAGTCAAAGGGTTCTCACCTCTACCTTAATTACAAAAGCTTCTTGCATTCTGGGAAACTTTTGAACTTTCAGGGTCTGGCATATGAGTGAGATTCAACCACTTGAGCCTTTTGACAGAGCTCGGATACATTTATCTTCTTTTTATTTCAAAACAATAGTTAACAATGAAATCTAATCTATTATCTTGCATGCGATTTTACACAATCTGATAAATTTTAAATATCCCAGGTGATACACCTTTCATGTTTCTGGATATCCACTTCCTGGGTCCTGTGAACATCTTAATTTGCAATGCTTGGGTGCAAAATTTCATAGGGCTTGCTTGAGGAACAAATGCCTATCTGAGTTTTCATTTTGACCCTGACATTGCTCTAATTTGCCTCCATTTCTGAAGTGGGAGCAGCTTTCCACAGGAAATCTGCCTCTGAAGCCTGCTTCTCTTTCATCTCATCCCATTGTTTCTATATGTCAGCAATTAAAATCTCTTCATGTAATGTGCTTTCAAATCTTGGGGCTTATCCATAACAATAAATACTTTTTCTACACTAAGGAGACTCTTTGTACTTCTCTAAGATAGTGCCAAAGGCCCATTATCCAAGAACATTTCTTTCAGACTTTTTGGGGAGTACAAGATGGTAATTTTTTAATATTGATGTCTTCTTTTCATTTCCAAATGTCTATGGAATTACTGTTTTTGAATATAGTTCAAGTGCTCCAATTTTTTTTCCTATGAAATCTCTGGTAGGAAGGCTATAAACTATAAGATATGCTTCTATTGAGATATTTCTATCAGGTACAAGATTTTCCTCATCTGTAATACTGCATAAAGCTGATTTTGCAGATTCCCTGACTATTCACTGCATATCTCATGGGTTTGCCAGCCTCTTTAGTTTTATATACTGCACCTATAACACCATTAACCCTCAAGAACCATCACACAATAAATTGTGAAAGATATATAACAAAAGGTAAGTGGGAAAAAGAGAGTTCAATATTTCAGAATTTTATCTGAATATATTAAAACCAGATTTCTTCGTACTGTAGGAAAAGTCTGTTTGAGTTTAAATTAATACCTAGTATGTTGCATCTATTTTATTAATTTTTTAATATCATTTATTTTAGTGAGGAATCTTGCTATTTGTTATCTTAACTTTTGAAGTTATGAGGCACTACAATACAAAATTTTAGTATAAATATTTTCATTAAATTGGAGGAAAAAGGATACAAGTGTTATTAATTAAGATCACTGATTTATCATGCATTTGTTTCAAGGCTTAAATATATGGTGTGTTTAAATGTGATTCCTCCATCTCCACATTACCTTTAAAATTGCTTTTTTGTTATGGGTTAAAGATTTAGGAGGAAATATTGTACCTCGGCTTTAATAATTAATTTGAAATTGTTAGCTCAAACACATAATAACATAATATCAGATGTCACACCAAACCAACAACAAAGTTCCATAAATGCCAGAAACAGACCAAAAGAATTTGGATTTGAACACATTGCCAAAAAACTGATAGGCTTCATGATAAGCTTCATCATTCTCTCCTCCAGTTGTGTAGGAAGTGTAGGTACTTCATTTGGGTTTTTACACTCAGCTACTAGATAACTCTTTTCACATATTCCATGAATTGTTCCATGGCTTCAATGGAATATTCTCTGGCAGCTCATCCTGTTTTGGAGACTAAATTGGTTTGGGATCTTCACCTAAGAATAGATTTTAACCTGATAAAATCTATTTATAAATAGATAAAAAATATAATTAGATAAAAAAATATAAAATCATGGTGCTTTCAAAGATAAGTAGAGTCTGTGTTTTAAAAACCTTCAGGCACAGTGGAAGGAATTGGAGCCCAGGCTGTCCATCTATTACATAAGCGTTTTGCTGTTAGGGTGTTGGGTAAAAGGATGCAATGACAGCAGTATCTGAAATGCCTGCTCTGTTTGCCAAGATTCAATATGTAACTTCATGTCATGGTTTGACCCCGGCCAGCAACCAAGCACCACACAGCCGCTCACTCCCCCTCACCCAGAGGGATGGGGAGGGGAATCAGAAAGGAATGTAAAAGTAAAGGGTTCAGATAAGAACAATTTAATAGGTAAAGCAAAAGTTGTGCATGCAAGCAAAGAAAAATGAGGAATTCATTCACTGCTTCCCACAGGCAGGCAGGGCTTCAGCCATCCCCAGGGAAGCCGGGCTCCATCACTCACGTGTAATGGTTACTCGGGAAGACAGGTGCCATAATGCTGAATGTCCCCCCCTTCCTTCTTCTTCCCCCAGTTTCTATACTCAGCATGACGTAATATGGCATGGAATACCTCTTTGGCTAGTTCAGGTCACCTGTCCTGGCTGTGTCCCCTCCCAATTTCCTGTGCCACTCCAGCCCTCTTGCTGGCAGGGTCCAAGGAACTCAAAAGTCCTTGACTTAGTATAAAAATTACCCAGCAACAACTAAAACATCAGTGTGCTATCAACATTGTTCTCACACGAAATCCAAAACACAGCACTGTACTAGCCACTAAGAAAAAAAATTAACTCCATCCTAGGTGAAACTAGGACACTTCACCAGCTAGTGATGGACTCAGGACTCAACCCTTAAAAGAGGAAGTCACTTTACTACATCCTGGAATAACATATCTAGTCCCTGAATTGAAGTTGACCAGTACTTCTTATTGGTAACCACAGACAATTTTCATTTAAATCCTCTTCCTGTCAATTCCATTCTTTTTCTCTCCTCCAGTTGTACAGGAAGCATAGATACCTTATCTGGGTTTTTTAGACTCAGATACCTGGGCTCAAAAGCCCAGAACTGCTTATCTCGGCACTTAAATCTTCCCATGACTTTCAAGATTAATGACTTGACTTTAACAGAAAATTGGGATGGAGACAGAACCAGGCCACAGAACATCCCCCTCAGCCTCCACTCTACAATGTGAAAAAGAAATAAAATTAGCAAGAGTTAGTATAACATCCACAACTTGTTTTGGCTAAAGGCAACATAGTTTCTTATTAGTAAGCAAAAATCATTTTTTATATACAGATATATAACATATCTATTCATCTGAAAGATACCACACGTGGCAGCTCAGAGCAGAAAATTCCTCTATATCTTAAGCAAGACCCCTGAACACATCCTATTTCACTCCTTTCAAAAAGCACCATACAATGAGATCAGCCTTCAGCGTGCCTACATGCCATAAAACCTTCAGGAGACTTGGTGTTATATTCAGGGGTTATTTCTATAATATACAGTTACCAAAGAAAATGCTTTGAGGGTTACAAAAGAGAGGTACAAAAGGCATTGACTTTTGACATTCTCACCTATGACTGTTCAAGTTCTGCAGGTTCTGCTTCTAAAAATTTGTGCAAAATCAGTCATATGGCATGGGGGGGTTTGTTCTGTTTTTCCCTGTACAGATGAAATGTGCAGTAAAGCATTTTCTACACTACATTGATTAGATTATTACTTAGAGAAATGTCAGTTGTTTCATAAAAAGATAAAAGTTTGGCTGCAGGAGACCAGTAGTGACATTACTCATGATGCAGTTCATCCCAGTTAAAGTTTTCATTGATGGCCCTGTACAAAAAATAGGAATATTCCTTCTCTGGTGTTGGAAGGGATCATCAGTGCAGAGAAAGAGAGGTGTATATGGTGAGAACTGGGTCATTTAAAAGCTGAAAAACTGTCCCACACAACTTGATTCTATGTGGAAGGACATGCTTCTGCTTTACTAACAACAATATTATTTTCCTACAAATTGTAAGATCAGAAGTTGGAAATAAAAGAAGAAGGGGATGTGTGTATAAAAGCTAATCTTGAAAGAGGTCTGCATTCCAAAATAGGAAGGAAGTAAACCAAGGGATGACTTTGATGGGGGGGAGGTGGAAAAAAAAATATAATGTCTATAAATAAGTTTACACAGCAAATCAGAAAATAGTTCTAATCACTGCAATGGTGAGAGTTTGGAACAGCTTTCCAGTAGCATTTGTGCAAGCAAGACTTTATTAACATTAAGCTGGTCCTGATGCTGTTTATGAGAAGGATTTTATGACTGGTTGACTGATTTAAATTTTTCTAGCCTATACTTTTTTATCCAGCCTTGTGGAATCTGGAATCTGCTGGCAAAAAATACACTGTGTAGGAGGTAAAAGTTATACTGCTGAAAGTCACCTTCTCAAAAACAGTTTGTTTTTTTCCACAGGCAATATAAAATATAAAATACTTACTTGGCAGGGAAGATCAAGGTAAGCAAGAAGTGCTTTGCCAAATCGAAGTGCTACATTACTAGGATTCAGTGCATTGGCTACCAAAGGGTATGGTGTATGTACCCATGCTGGGTTGCAATTTCTAGGTAGGTGGAAAGAACACTGGCATCCAGTTAAAAAGAGAGGAAGATGGATTTTCCGTGATGGTTTCAGAAATCCCAAATAGGCTTAATTTGGGTTATATTTTAGTTCCATGGGCTTTCCAAGGTTTCAGTATCGCAGACATTCAGTATAAAGTTCTGAGGGAATTAAACGTTATATGGGAAATCTGTTCATTATGTGCCTTTTACAGAGGTCAAGTTTCAAAGGAGTACCATTAAACAGATTAGATAATTTTGAGCCAATTCTTAAGATATTTATTTTCCACTGGAATTTTATTTTCCTGAACTGCTCTGATATCACAAGAATCCATATTCAAGTGACATTTCTAGCTCTATTTTTCTCTTGATGCCAATCACATATTTGAAGGGGCCCAACTCCATTCTAGTTGCTAGGTTTTTACATATGAGTAACTTCTTTGATTTAACCTGAATTCTTACAGGTTTATTTTGGAGGAGGAGAAAAATTCTGTGCCCGATATACTAGTTTGCTTTCTATGTTGAGAGCTGAAGTGCCATTTTAAGCAGAAAATAAACAGAGTTCATGTATTTTTTTTCTTGGCTCAAGGATCTACAAAGGACCTGCATTTCTAGTATGAACTCTGTTTTTTCTTGGTCAAAAATTCTTTTCTCATGTGTGAATCAAATTGAGCTTGTGTTTAATTCTGAGTTACAATAAACTCCCTCTAATGTCAGCAGCATCTTTTATTCACATTTACACAGGTATAAAATGAGTAAAATTCCACTTAAAAAAATGCAGTTCTGTGTTATCTGATCCATAGCAACAAGAGATGAGTATGTTTTAGTTACAGAACAGACTGATGACTGTCAGCTGCAGTTGTGCTTTCATTCAGCCAAAACCGATTAGATGCAACCAGAAATTGATACTGAGGGGTCCTTAGGTCTATAAATTTTTCAGTAAGAATCTCATTCACTTCAGGTTTTCAGTCACCCACACGTAACTATCTCATGCTCTTTGTGATGCCTGTGGGTAATTTCACCTGGAATACAAGCAGTGGTGATTTGGCAGAACAAGAACTGCCAAAGATGTGATGTCATATCTGCAGCTCCTCATGGATGTCTCAGATCTCCTTCTTATCTTAAAAAAAAAAAAAAAAAAAAAAAAAAAAAAAGTAGGTATCAATGTGTGGGAAACAGCATCAGGCCATGTATTTATATCTGGTGACATTCTACATTAGGAAAGAAAAAATGCCAAAGGAAAATCTGCTGTGGACTGAACACAATAGTGCAGCAAAAATAAGCTGCAGCTTAGGAAGCATTTCGTATTTTTATTAAAACTGTGTGGGGTGGGAAATAGCTACAGTTAGACTTGAAGAAGATTTAAAATGGCCATTTAAGATACATGGATGGAGATGGACTGAGATAGTATAGGTAATAGCACTGTGCAGAAATTCTTTTTAATCTTTTTCATAGCTAATATATTCTCTACTCAAGTAATAGAATATATATTGAACCTGAGTCTGCTTTCCACCATGATGGCATGCAGTGACTAATTCTGTTTAAGTAATTTTGGGTTCTGCCAGCATAAAACTGATGTAAAAACATAATCAGAACAATTTCATCCTCTGGCTGTAAACTGAATTTGGATTTTCCTGTGAGAATACCAGTAAGACTATTATTAAAAAGGGAAGGGGGAGCTGGGGGGGGCGGGGGAACAAGGTGGTGGTGGTGTGAGGAAAAAACACACACACACATAATGAGCTACAGAGATGAATCAAAAAATCAAAACCCCTTGGCACCTTCTTATCCTGCTATTCAGTCTGTTTTTAGACATAAAACCTCAACAGTAAATTCATTGCTTGTTTTAGTCAGTTGACTATTTTTTTAAATTCCTGAGTCAATGCTCCAGTAGTTAAGCTACTTAAAGACTTTTGAGATGTTAGATAGCTTACACCAAAAAGGGAACACAGAAAACAACCAAGCAGCAAAGATAAAAGTAGAAATAAGTAATCCATTTTAGTCTTAAATTTATCTCACAAGGAAAAGTCTGGGTAAGATCACTGTCATATGGCTAAAATCCACAGAGTAGCTGTTTTATGTCCCTTAGGAAACTGTCAGGAGTCTCCTTTTTTATTTCTGTTGGTATCAGAACTTTCCAGTTAACCAGAACTATACATTGGTAAAGAAATGAGTCTTTATGCTATGAGAAATGAAGTACCACTTAGTTATTGTATTGCAGCAGCGCTGTGCCACGCACTGCAACACTGGGACACGAACATTACCTCTAAACACCTCTTGGGCTAAGTGGGCAAGAAAAAGGCAAAGTGAGAAACAGCAGAGAAAATGGTAGGTGATTTGTCTGGAGGTCAGGACTGTGGCAGAAACTTTGAAGAAACCCCTAAGCATCCCTGAGACTTTGGCACCTGCTCTGGCTCCCTCCTCTGATCAGCTGGGCAATATCTACCTGATCTGTGGGTGCTTCCAGCAGCTGTGGGTGCTGGCAACAGTTCACAGTTCTTCCATGCTTCATATTTTTTTCCTCCTGAATGTAGGGTTTCTTCTAACAATTTTTCTGTTTCATTCAGCCACTTCCATGCTAGGAGGAACTGAATGCTTCTGTTAGAAGCAATGAAAAAGATCCCAAGCCTCCTGCCTGTCCATGCAGTGTTCTACTCAGTAGGGCAATATTTTAATTTAGCCTCCACACTTCCATTCTCTTACAGGAGACAGCTGTTTGCAAATCCATGTTGTAAATCCATACTCACATAGGAAGCCAGTCCTACTCCTCCAGTGTTTGCTAGCTCAAGACAGTTGAGACAGATTTGGGCTCATTTGAGCACACAGGTTGGGTCACTTGCACTATGTAGTTGTCTTTGTGCTTGGCAATCTCAGAAGGATGGTGCCATCTGACTGTTTTCTTTTTTAGTAGGTTACTTCTACTCTCAGTAGAAAGTGACAGCACTTTTATTAGGGTTTCTTCACCAGGATTAGGAACTCTGTAAGTAGGACTAGATGTGATTTATGAACACACAGCATTTCTTGGTTAACACACTAATACATGCAATAGATGCTTGTAACTGCAGTGTATGTGCTAAGCATTAGCAAACTCATCAGTCCTGACACAGACACCTGATGAGACTGTTAGGTTAATGATCTATCAATCACAATGAGCTTTCTCATGAGCTGAGTTTAATCCCACCTAGCTGAGTCTTTCAATTTTGTGGGTTGTTTTTTTCTCATATTTGATGCATTTTCATGTCAGTGTTTTTCTCTGCAGACCTCTGGTTACTAAGTATTAATTACCATCTCAACTTTTTAATTTCAGTCTTTGCTTTTACACTTCTCATCTTGCATGGCTTTTGTTTGCAAACTGTTGCAGGTCAATGCTACTCTTCGGAAAAACAAATGAAGGTCGCATAGCTGTGGCACACAAAACTGGGCTGTGTGTCACACCCAGGGGGTACATAGCAAACTGACAGCATACTTACTTTCAGAATTTGTAGGCAAGATTCACCCATCTAGCTTTAAACAACTAAAGTCAAAGATCAGTTAGGTGGAGGGAGAAGGGCACCCTCCTGAAATGAATTCATCCTGCCTTAAGACAATTTTCCAGGCAAGGTGGGACAAATCACATCCAGAGTTTCCTTTATTGCTCCACTGATTGAAAAAGGAGTCTAAGTTACTATTTGGCCAAAACTAGTTGGGGGGAGGGTGTTGGAGATTATTATCACCCTATGCGATCAAAAACAATCTGTTGTCATGATACAGAAATGTAATTCCAGGAAACTACAAACAGCTGCATTGCTACCTGTGATAATTTAAAAGGGAACTACTTGTAAAAGCTTTTATATGAAGACACCAAGAAACTAGCTTTCAATTTATTCTGAATACTTTTTTTTTTTTTTTCCTTTCTCTCATGCCTACAGATCTGTGTTTTTTAAAAGATTTTTTTTTTTAAAAAGTGATCAATTATCTTGTTTAATCTATAGTCATTTATATGAGGTTTAGGAAAGCACAGGCTAATAATTTCTCTGAATATAAAAGTGGATGACAAAAAGAAAATTAAGAGAATGACATGCGAAGAATTAAATCAACAGACTGAAGTGTTTGGATGCCATCTCATTTACTCCAAAGAGCTAACTGAATCAAAAGAACCTCTACAAATGAACATTTATAAAGTTGTTCAATAGATTTTATTTCAAATCAAGGATTAATTTTGTGAACTGGATTAGAAAGGCTCCTTTGCAAATAGATGTCATTCACTTCTTAAAATTGGATTTATTTGCAGGTGATGGCTAATTAAAAGTAAAGAATAGTTCTTTGCACTGCAGGCTAAAAAAAAAATAATAATAATTTCCTCTAATCCATATCCAAAACCAAATTACTCACGACAACAGTGTGCAGTTAAACCACTAAGTGATAATACTGTATATACCCTGTCCTGTAGAGAGCTGAGTTCAAGATCAAACAGGAATTTTGCTTTGTAGACTGGTGGAGCCTTGGAGACTGTTGAGATTTAATGAAAACATTTTCCTCTGGGAGGTTTCTGTTCATGTGCAGATGTCTAACACCTACTGTGAGTTAATTCAGAGTGGCATGAAGCAGTAGCTTCACATGCACAGAGACTTTCTGCTGCTTGATGAGTGCTGGTGGTGGAGCCTTGTAGAGGAGGTATAACCTCATTACATTATGGGATGTAGCAAAGGCTTTTATTAAGAAGGACTATAATTGCATATAAGTGTGACCTAAAGAAAAAAAAAGGGGCGGGGCGGTGGGGGGTGGGGGGGTGGGAAATTCATGGATAGCCTTTAGACATAGAAAAAATCCTCATTTAGTACTATAATATACATTTCTTATGCTTCTAAGATGTGGAAAGGGCCCGTAATGTTGAGGTGTGGCAATCTGTAAATAAGTTTTCCACCAAAACAATGCTGAAAGTTTACTCAAAGGAAACAGTTTTACCAAAGCTGCATGTCTTGTAATGTGGTATATAGCTAGCTGTTCTCAGCATCTGTTCGATAAGTCCCCTCAAAGCAGATAACCAGGTTTGAAAAGTTAAGTTTTGATCTAATGGAATTGCGTAACTGCATGACATCCCTAAAATACTGGTGGTCTAAGGTACATCTGTGCTATGAGGGTTTGCACTACCAGTAAAATCAATAAAGCACTAATGCAGCATTAAAGAGCTGACCTAATACACATTTCTATGCCTTTGAGCCTATTTGCCACTGTAAAATCCTATTGACTCTATTCAGTCAAAATGAGAAGGATTAAAAAGTGTTAATTAACTTACATTGCTGAACCTACATACCTGACAAAAAAATATTTTTAACATACTAGAAGGTTTTATGTGACTGATAAATTATACAGGTCTTCTGACAGAAGAAAGCTCTACAGATATGTGACTTACCATTTTCCTATCCAGCCCTTTTCTTTTTCTCAAACATGGCACTGCTCCCACGGTTCCTGAATAGATAACAATAAAGTGTGGACAAGGACAGGAATAAAACTCAGTGTCTCAACACCTGGCTAACACACACACAAGTGGCAACTACAACTAGCAGTAGCAAACAGAGATACCACCTGGTTTATTTCCTTGTTCTAGGCCACTTTACTTCTCTGTGTTAGACAAATCAAACTTTGATTGGAGTCTCTTAACTCTCTTTTTTCCCTGTTCCCTCTTCTTCTCCCACGTTCCCCATTTTTTTCACAAACCTTCACTCCCTGTACAGCAGGATCAACCATCCAAATGGACTAAAAAGATGCAGCCCTTTGTTCTGACTTTGCCTGTCCACTTTCATTTGCTTCTCTAAAACAACTCAGCTTTAAAAAACAAAACAAAACAAAAAAACCACAAACAAAAAGACATAGCCTACCCACATAAAGATTGCTCTGCATACCCTCATTTTGCAGCTCAAAAATATTTCAAGAGCAAACAGAACCCCATGCAACTCCACAGTTCTGCACTTTCTGCACACAGGGCTATTTCAGTCATCCCACCCCCAGCCTTTTCTTCTTTTCTTTCCACATGCCCCAAGTGCACATTTGCCACTCCCTGGCAGGGAGCACTGGTTCTCTGGCTGGGAACATTAGCTGGGGTGGGAAGGAAAGTCTCAGAACAAACCGTTTATGTTGCAAAACAAAGAACTTTTGAACCCAGTGAATATTAACTTAATTATATATTGTTCAGATTTTTAAAATACTATAAAATTACTTCAAAGTTTTTTTCTGTCACAATTCTCACCTCTATATGGCAAGTGAGATGGCAAAATCCTCTTAAAATATTCACCTGAGAAATTGGTTAAGGTTTGAATAGGAAAATTGGTAACTGAAGCTAATTGGCCTAATTTTCTGGCTGTGACCCACCCATTACAACTAATGATTACACCTCCTGCCAAAAGGGTGAACAATGTTTGGTTGTTTTATTTTCCACTGTTTTCAGAGTTTGTTCCATAGTAGGGAATTTCTATGTCTCTTTTCAAAGCTTGAGTTTTGCTGCAGATCTGCTCCAACTTCTCCATCATACTCTTATTTCTAAAGCAGCTGAACTGGGAGTTGATATGGTAGGTTCCAATTTAACTCTTTAAATAAAAATTAAATCTTAGAATAACACAGTTGCCTGAGGCTACTGTGCACAACAGCTAAGCAGGAGAGTGAAGCAGGCTCCTGGGGTTTGGATGACTTTGCTATAAAAAGTTTCTGGCTATTACAGTGAAAAATGTTTAGAAAAAGTGGAAGGACATTATGTTTCTATTTCCTCTGTGTGTTTCCCTGTTTCATTTCCATAACACTCAGAGGAAACGTATCCTGAGAACTGCATTATATAGTAGGGAAATTTCATTTCTCTTGTGTTTTCTAGAAGAACTGAAATCCCTTTGAAGGTTTAACTTCGTACATTTGTTTTATATGCTGTATTTTTCATCAGCAGAATTGCGATGAGCATGAAGCCGAAAGGGTCTTTTAAAAGCTTGGACTTTGGCAACTACCTCTCAGCAAACACCCACTTAGGCTTCAGGAAACCGAGCTTCAGTTTCAGTTCTCCTGCTTGTTTGTTGGGCAAACGAACAACTCTCTTCCCCTTTTTCTGTGCCCTAATTCTACCATTGTGAAATGGTCACTATGAACCTCAATTGTAGAAGAGGCAACAGAAGGTAAGTATGCTTACTAAGATTAGCATGTCTTAATGTTTGATTAAATATAGCTTTGGCCTGGGTAAAAGACTACTTTAAGCATAAGGTATCTCTCCTCCTAAGGGGGGGGATCCACTGTTTTTTTTATGTTTTCTCTTGTGATTGAAAGATCCAAATGGACACAGAGTGGTCAGATATGCATTGAGCAAACAAAACTAAAAAAAAAAATTAGCTCCTCCACTAAGATATATCTTTTTAATGTCTTCATTTTCAACTTTTAAAATTTGTCTTGTAAAATCTGATTTCCAATATTGTGCCATAGCAGGTTGCCTCGACAAGTAAAGAAGAAATGAGAGATATGCTAGATATTAGAGTGCTAAAATAAGTCGTTACAAAGCAATAAGAAATATATGGTATTTGCCAAAGCTTCCTTACCCAGGTGTGCAGTGGTGTCAGTGATTAGGTAGCATGGTTAATAAATGTAAAAATGTTCTGAAGTTCAGAAAGTAAACAATAGTCACTATTTTAGATTGTATAGTGCACATTTTCAGTAATTTATTCATAGAAATAGGTACATATGTCACCTTGTTGCCAAGTTGAGTAAAACTCATAGAATCAGAATGGTTTGGAATGGAAAGAGTCTTTGAAAGTCTTCTAGTCCAACCCCCCTGCCATGGGTAAGGACATCTTCCATTAGATAAGGTTTCTCAAAGCCCCAGATAACCCGGCTTTGAACACTTCCAGTGATGAGGCATCCACATTTGATGGGGCAACCTGTTCCAGTGTCTTATCACCCACATTGTAAAAAAATTTCTTCCTTTTATGTAATCTAAACCTGTGCTCTTCTGGTTTAAAACTATTGTCCCTTGTTCTTTTGCTACAGATGGTACCAAAAAGTCTTTCCCATCTTTCTTATAAGCTCCCTTTTAGTATTGAAATACCACAGTAAGGTCTCCCTGGAGCCTTCTCTTCTCCAGGCTGATCAACCCCAGCTCTTTCAGCTTGTCTTCATAGGAGAGGTGCTCCAGCAATCAGATTACTTTCATGGCCCTCCTCAGGATGCTCTAGGAGGTCCGTATCTTTCTTGTACTGGGGACTATGCTACCGAAAATTGGAGAGTTTTCCTGGTTGCAAGCCAAAAGATAGTTTAGAAAGCCAAGATTGGTTTATTGCAGTGCTGGGACATGGGAGATCTTTCCTTCTAACATGCCCACCAAGTTACTCGAGGGTACATACAGCAGAGTACTTGCCTGTTCACAGTACATTACATATTCATTGTCATTCACACACAGGACTGGTTGCAAGTCTCTCCCTTCTAATGTAAAGTAGCACACATCCCTGGATAGCAGGGAAGTGTTTTTTACCAACTACACATGCTCTGGAAGCAGGAGTTTGCCCTCTCTTGGGAGGAGGCCATTTGAGCGGGAGGTCGTGATCTCCCATTACCACAATAGCCTTTGTCTGGGTTGAACAACAACTTAGCTTGTCTCCACTTGCCACCACAGGTTTTTCACTTGGAGGCTTCTTTCTCCATTATTTAGATAATAGTGGTTTTTTACCCATTTGTTCCTTGTTTCCCAAAATTGACTCCCTTGATGAGAAGTCCTTGCACTCAACAATTTTAACGACATGAGAGGGTTGGTCAGCTTGACCTAAACTTTGTGCACATTCTTGTTTAACTAAATCAGAGTAATTTGGGAGTTTAAGCAACAATCCTAGAAGTGGATGCAGTACTCCAGGTGGGGTCTAAAGAGAGCAGAGTAGAGAAGGAAGAATCTCTTCCCTTGACATGCTGGCCATGTTTCTTTTTTATGCAGCCCAGGATACTATTGGCTTTCTGGGCTGTGAGTGCCAGCTCATATCTTTTTTTTTTTTTTTTCCACCCATCACTATCCCCAAATCCTTTTCTGCTGGGTTGCTCTCAATCAAATTCATCCCCCAGTCTGTGCTGATATTAAGGATTGCCCTAACCCTTATGCAGGAGCTGTAAAGGCCTATTAACTTTTGTGAAGGGCTATTAACATTCTGAGAATGTCTTTAACATCTGCTTTGCCTGAGGGAAGATACAGAGAGTTACTCTGTGGAGGTGAGGTGGCCGTTTTCTGTGCCCAAAGCTGAGCCTAGGGGTCACTTAGGCTAAGAGGCAAAGTGCCTGTGCACTGAAGGAGAGGACAATCAAAGGTAATTCAGGCAGGTGCCTGGAGACACCTGGACCCCAATACCACCTTCCAACTCATTTGAAGAACTTTCCACAAGGCCTAATGCATATGTACATCAATACTCCAAGGTGCAGCTGGGTGGAGACTGACATAAATATGTGCCCCATGTAGGTGTACATGCATGCCTACTACCCAAGGATTACCTGAAGTCCATAGAAGACTGCTGATCAAGGCCACAAGAGATCCAATGGTGGTGAATACTTTCTCTTTCTTTCTTTCTCTGTTTTCTCATATATTTAAAGTTTACAGATCCATATGTCCGAAGTCTGAGAATTCAAGTTTACTCTGTTTTCTTGTACCACATGCTTAAGAATTCAAGTTTACAAGTCACTTTTCTTTGCCATGTACCAATTGCAATAAGCAAACTGGCTGGTAAAAGCTGCTGTTTTGCCTTAAGTCTCTGAGTAACCATGGTTATTCTTAGTTGCCATGTAGAGGATCCAAAACAGCATTTCCCTCCTTTCACCAAGTGGGATGGGGCGGGAGCTCAGCGTGGTACCATGTGTGAACTTGCTGAGGGTGCATTCAATTTTACTAACTATGGCGTTGAAGAAGATTTGAAATAATATTCCTTCCAGTACAGAACCTTGAAGGATACCACATGCTACCAGTTTCTATTTGGACATTGAGCCATTGACTGTAGCTATTTGGATGTGACCATCTAGTTAATTCCTTATCCATATAATAGTCCATCCATCAAATCCATCTCCTATTTACAAGTAAGAGAGTTATGGGGGACTGAATCAAAGACCTTAGAGAAGTCCAGGTAGGTGACATCCATAGTTTTTCCCTTGGCCACCAAATGCAAGTAGAACCATGAAACTAAGACCTAAAGTTCAACTAAAGCAATACTCAGCAAACCACAATAAGGCAGTAGCCTTGAAACAAATAAATTTCCTTACTCCTCTCGGAAAAGGGGCTAATTTAGGGAAATACATATGTTGATTCAAGTTTGTGACTGGACGCCATGGCATTGCTCTTCATCACCAGAGACTGTATAAATCTTTGGCTATTTATTGTTCCCCTCAAGGTACCTAAAAGTGCAAATGGTTCTTACCTAAAATAAATCAATAAGAGTTTAATCTTTGCCCTGGCATATTCAGCAGTGCAGTTATATAGCACTCCAATCAAATATAGGAAATGTGAGCAGCCTGTGTCCTTGGCACTATTTAAGTCAGGAAAAAAAAAAAAAAAGTAATAATAAGCTTTCTCTCTTTGGATAGAAAAAACAAAAGGGAGATAATAAGCTGTCTAAGGGAGAGGTTTGGTTTGCTTTTTATCTTTGAGTAACAATTGCCCTGCAACCACACATGTAGCCTGGAATGAAATGGTTGAATGTCTATTATCTGTTTTTTGCAAATTTCTTACCTATTTCAGGTAAGCAGACTTTTACTCAGGATCCAAAACTGTTGATGAGGTCTTAAAAATGCTTTCACTTTGGGATTTTCTCTCACTAGCTTTGTCTGTGTTCACTTGCAACTTTGTGTAAGAGAATTCTAGACCTGGATAAGATACATCAGCAGTATTTGGTACAGTGTTAGCTCCCTGTCCTTAATACAAACAAGATGTTATGACTACTTATAGAGAGAGGGCAGTCATCTGCTCTGCTGGTATGAGCTCTGCTAATGGATGTCTGAGTGAGAATCTGCTAGGGCCAATGTCTCTGTACACTCTCAGTGTATTTTACCTGAAGTTTTCAGATTCAAGCCTTCAGCCTTGTTAGGTCTTACATTAAATGACTATTGCTACTGAAGTCAACAAGACTAGAAAAAGCAAACCATTAAATTAATTATCATAATGTAAGGGGGGAAAAGTGGCTGATCGGAAATGCCATAAAATGTTTTTTCTACGTATTCTTACACATGAATTTTTTTATACTACTGCATGAGTTGTAAGAAAATACAGTTAACACATCAAGTACTAATATTCTCTTGATGAGCATCTGATTGCCCTGATGTAACTTGGTCCTCTCAAGTTACATCAAGTTCTCACCAGGCCAGGTAGTTTCTTTGAAAAAAGAAACCTCATTATAGCTGTACCTTTGGATATCTGGATGATGTTTTACCACTACCAGTTTAGTATTTCAAATGCATATAGGACACTCATTATAAAAGAAATGGAATTAAAACAGAGAAAGACCAATTGCTTCCAACTGCAAGTTCTGCATGACCTTGAAAATGGAAGATCACAAAGGATTCAAATATATGGTGCAACATAGAAATGATTTAAAATACTCTTAAAAGAAACAGCTGTAGCAAGATGAGAAGAAAACAGATAATTGACACCAGATGTCCCTCTCAGACAGTGATGAAAGAGTAATTACAGAGGGAGAGATAGCATCCTGCAGAGAGCAGATGAGCTTTACCAGCAGCTCTACAAGAATGCAGAGACAAACACGACAAGTTTCACCACCTCCTATGACATAAAAAGAGACAAGAAAAGAAACCCTTACCTTATTCACTCAAAACAGAAGATACAGAAAGTCATGAAGCCTTTAAGAGGAAAAATACCTGAGACAGATGGCATCACTAGCTATACCATAAAAGTTGGAGGGAACCCAGTAATCCAGCCAGAAAAGCTAATCAACTTGAACTACAGTGAACGAAGTGTCAAAGAACTTGAATTATACTTTAATCACTCTTCTGCATTGTAAAAATGCCAAAGGTGCTAAGAGACGTACAGCCTTCTTATAGACTTCCACCCATTTCTTATATTGTTGAGCACATTAGCTGAGCAATTGACTTTTGTAACAGCTACAGTTCAACTGCCCCAAAATAGATAAGAATACTTTATAAAACATATTTCATCTTGGTGTATTAAACTACTAAATGCACATAATTTCATGAGATAGGTAATGACTCTGACAAGTTTTCTGTCTACATGCCTAAGGAATGATACAGCAATATGTGAAAAATCAATTCCCTCAAATCGAACCCAAACAAAATGACACACTGCTGTACATACACTCCCTAGGGATAGGTTGAGAGGGATCATGAACTATATGTGACAGATGTTAGTCAGAGTGCTTAAGCTCTAGAGGGAAGCAATTACATTACAGTGATGATGGTGGCTTGAGAATCTATATAGAGGAGAAAATTATCAGAAAAAGTAACCTCTGAATATGCCTACACATGCTTTCTGAATAAATGTTATATTGTAATATCGATAGGAATGTTTTCAATCTCTAATAGACAAACCTTTTCCCAAATGTACATCTAACAACTTTTTTCTTTTTTATTTTTTTCCTTTTTTTTTTTTTTTTTTTTTTTTAGATTTCTTAAGTGACTTTGGAAACAACTTCAGAACCTGTATGGTTACATTTGTTCAGTACCTGAATTCAAATTAAGATCCTTAATTGCTCGTCACTTCATAGTATATAGGTTTAATAAACTGATCTGTATTTCAGGGCTGCTAAACAGTACTGCTCCCTCAATTATAAGTCTGTATTTTGTACTATCTTTTGGACACTGAAGAAACCAGCTTTCAAATGATCATTTACTTCATGATTTTTTTTCCCCTAATTTGATTCTAGTTTGCTAATGCTGTACTAGTTCAACAGGTGGAATTAGTTCTGAAGAACATTTTCATGACAAAGGTGCTCTTCTGTTTACTGGGGAATGTTTTAACTAATTCTTTTCTGATGTGGAGTGAAACTAATGTGGAGTGCAACACAGAAAGATGAAAGCACACTAGAGTTTTCTGTTACACTGTCAAAATGCTTCTTGAGGAGCTCCAATTAGATAGCTCTTTGTTAACACTATATTTCTAAGGTATTCTTAATTATTTGGTAAGGATATTCACTGGTGGGACAGTGAGTAACAAATTTAAATGCATCTTCTGGTTAACTTCCTAGCAGATTAGAAATATGGGAACTTTCCCCTCATGGGACAATGGAAACATTATTAAGTGACTTGAAGGAATGATTCAGTCGTTACTAAGATTCCACTTACGATTTAATATAAAAATGTTGGATTCAGAAGCAAATCTTCATTGACTGAAGACAGCTTTATCAGTACAGATAGTATCTTTGTTGATAGATCAAGGCATAATTCTATATGTTCAATGAGCTTTGGATCAGAGGCAGGGTGAAGTACACTGGTTCTTACTCTCTCTTCTATTAAAAAGCATTGGTAAAATAATTTGGGTGTCGGTCTAATGATTATGCTTTCTTGAACACTTGTATTGATATGTGCAAAAAGGCATTTGTTCACTCAAGAAAAGCTCTATATTATTGGTGTATTTATGAATTCCAGCAGTGGATTTTTCAGAGTGAGAATGAAAAATCTACAAAAAGTGTTTGCAAAAAAGGCATGAATTTTTCACATAGGGAGCTCATGCTCTTCAAATTGCTCTAGGCATGGATTTGAAATAAGCAGGTTTCCACTCTTGAATAGCACCATCGAGTGTACTCCATCAAGACAACTGGCAGTCCAAACAAAGAACATTATCAAACATGTGTGAAATGGTAATTATGCAACTGTCATTAGTCAAATCAGCAGCTGTTAGAAGAAAACTCTAAGTGACAGATGGAAACATTCTTTTTCTTTTCCTTCCTCCATTTCCATTTCCCTCCCTCTCTCCGCCTAGATGAGACCTTTTTTAAACTGGAACTGCCTGGGAAAGTGGGACATTAAAAATAAAGATTAATAATTTTCTCTTAACTTGTGTTCAACAATGCTTTGCAAATTTGTCCAAAATAGGTAAATAATGAACAACATTGCCCTCTGATGGACTCTGTTTTGCTATGTCAAGTAAAGTATGTAAGAAATCACTCAATTTCTGGTTTTGTGGGGAGAAAGACAAAATTAATGGAAGAAGTAGAGCCAAGCTGCATTTTTTGGAACAGATTTATCTGATGCTATGAAAGGGACTAAGGTCTTGCTGTAGTAAAAATCTCTTCTTAGATGACTGCCTAGCTAGGTTGCAACCGCGTATTTCCTTTTAATAACATAACTTATTCCTTTGTGAAGTTATAATGATTTCAGTGGGACCAGCTACATTTAAGCACTTATTTAAGTGTTTTGCCACATGAGGGCCTCATAATAATTTTCTTTTAGTTTACACAATGGAATGGGAGAAATCATGAGACCTGACTAAATCAGCATCAGAAGATCATAACAAGTTTACAGCAAACCTTTCTGAAAATTTGTTGTCTCCAAAAGGATTGGAACAGAAATATCAAAATTGTTTTTAAAATGCTGTTCTTGGTATATCCTTGATCCATTAGAATGATAAACTATCAGATTTACAAGAATCCAAAGGAAAAGAAACAAATTCAAAATGACTGAGGATTTTTATATGTACTTCCTTTTCCAAAACCAGTAATCTGCACATAGGCTGCAACAGATTTTGAAATTTTGGCTATACCAAAACTAAAAATTCAAACTGTTAATTATCAGAACTGATTTCCAGTGTTTGAACTTGAGTTCCCTCCATTACAAAAATCATCAACAGTGGTTGCCGTTATAAATTAGATTTTTGAGTTTCTTCCCTTCTCTCGTATACCCATATCTCTGTACCCACTCATAAATGAGGGGTATAAACCAGAAATGTATTAATTTGCTTTTCTGTTTTTCACAGGACCTTAAAGCTACAATTACAGAAAGAAGCAAATGATGCTTAACAGAAACAGTAAGTAGGTAAATAAATAGTACTTAGATGAAAACTATACCACTGGGAGTGTTTCCTTTTGATTTAGAGGATACCTTTTACATGCTGCACACTGAGCTAGAATAGGGTGACGCACCTAGCTTACCTCTGAAGTCAGCCTTGCCACTTCCAGCATTACTAAACCTGACCCAATGAATGATGTAAATAATGTAATTCTAGCTTCACTAAAGTTCATGGAAAAAATTTGATTGATTTCAGTAGGTAAGTACTTTTTCACACCACTCAGCAAGTCTGTGTGTGAGAACAGTGTTAAAGAGGTTATGAGCAAACCCCTTTTCTAAGCTTTTTCCCTTTCCTTTTAATATCCAACACATGTCAGTCCAAAAGCAACAAGAACAGAACTGTTTCAGAAAAGGTAATGAAATATGTCTTTTGTTTGTATCATACATGTCTGGAAAAGTTATGAGCCACACAGGGAGAAGATGAATTGCATGAGAAGGATAAAACAGATTCAGTTCTCCATGCTGGTGAACTGTGGAAATATTTGAAAAAGGACCATTTATAAGAGGCTTGCTATGAATTTTCACTTTGTTTTGGTTTATTATATATATATATCCTTCTCACAAGTTAAATTTTCATTACAATAATTCTGTGTAAAAAGCCAGCATAAAATCTCTACAGATGGGTTCTTTATATGTCTTATGTGGCTAGACACAAGCGAACAAATACAAATGTATATAGTGAATGTGGAAGTGAAAATCTAATTTTGATTGTTTCTTCTACGTAGCATGATGGAAATAATAACTATATATTTATTTTTCACATTTACCTTCCCCACAAAAAAGAAGCACTTAGATGCATATAGGCAGAGTATCAGTAATGTTAACACAGATCAGAAACTCTTTTTATACCTTTTTCAACCTTTATATACATTTGAAACTTTTATATATTGATAGATAATTGATTTTTAATAATTGTTAAACATAGTCTTTCTGATCCACTTTGAAATTTTGTGGAAAAGTAATGTGACTGTTCATTTATTTATGCTTTGAAATATCCACAACTTGTGATGATTTCAGATTGCAATAACTGCATTCTAATGCTTCTTTTATGTTACTAGCTCATGTCTAGAAGCTGATTCTTTTTATAGGATCAGAAATCATCTAATGCACTGAAATCAAGAATGACACTATTTTAGTTATATAAATATAATGATGAAAAATTATTTTTTAAAACAGTCTTTAATAATTAAATGTATCATTTGAGAAAGAAAAAAAGTAAATTACTGAAATTGGGGTATAAAAAAGAAATATATTCCTTTTTAAATAATTGTTTCATATTTTTACGGATATATAGATGTGCCAGTATCAACATATATAAGTTTTGTAAGATGTCCCAGAATATTAGATCAAATAATGTTTCAGGGAACATAACTGATCTCCCCATTACTGCAGCATGCCAATATCTGTCCTATTTCTTAATTCATGTTCACAAACTAATGAAAAAGGAGTAGACCAATTGCATGACTTGCCTGAATATTTGGCTGACTTGATTCATGGCTGTCAGGAGAGGTGGTTTTATTGATCTTTTTTATAATTTCAGCCTCAAAGAACTTCTCAAAACTGCCTAAGATGTCAGTGTGTCAGGACAGAAACTGGAGCTGACATAATCTATCTTCTGCCCTCATTTACCTACTCAAATTTTCATATAGCCTGAGAATAATATTAAGAAATTGTTGTAATTTTGATTTGTATTATTTCTGTTAGTTTTTAGTTAATTAGGTAGAACTTAAGTATGATTTAATTATTATTGTCACACATTTTTTACGTATCTAAGTATAAAATGGCAGTAAGCACCCTCATGAAGATGTAGATGTCTTGTCAGTGAATCAGCTCAATATTTCATTTCTCCATTATAAAATTATATTCCTGATTTTTTATATCTGCCCTTTGAAGAATTTATTTTGGAGTCAAGTCAACTGTCTTATACAGCAAGAGCTTTTTATGCTAGATTTATATTTAGTTCCTTTGATAACTGAGATGTAGAATGCCTAGTAAACCTAACATATGATGGGTGGTTTAGGTCATGGTCTTGTTGCAAAAAATACTCTTTGAATCACTTTTGACAGTTTTATAAGCTACTTGTATCAAAGCCATCAATGAAGCATGCCTCATTAATTGAGAGAACATCTATTGCCCTTCATATGTAAGCCTCAAAGTAAGAATTCAGATTTTTGCTTCCTGCAATGGCATGAAGGTGCTCGTCTTTCTAACAAATGTTGCTTTAGAAGCAAATGATTCATACCTTTCCAGCAGCTTTCTACGAAGTAATTATATCTCGTTTCAAAAAATATAATTAACTTTCCCTATTAAGAAGGAAAACTGGAAGTAACCTGACAATCATTCACCATCTGAAAAATAAAGGCTGAAGTGCAATCCAGAATAGGTCTTGGGGATGTATTTGTCCTGTCAAGTATGGTGTGCAGACCTAGCTTTGGAAGGTGAGTCCAAACCTCATCCTGCTATGGGGACAGGACAATGTGGTTGCAGACCTAAGAGCTGAGAAGTCCTCCTAGATCCCACAGTCAAGGCTGGAAAGACAGCAGGAGTAGGTCCACTCTGTAAATATCCAGGGAAGATAAGGATGTTTGAGGACTTGAAAATTCCGTTTCTTGTGTCACAAGGCTTGTCTTATCAACACATTAAACAAAAAATAGTTACAATAAAGAAATTAGTAAGTCCTCCATTTGTTTAAATCAGTCCAATTTGTGCAAACTGATATTTCCTACTAGTATAGAATATAAGTATTATTGTTTCCAAGGAACCCTGGAAAATTTATCAAGGATAAATTTCAAGTAGGTACATTCAGAGCATCACAATGGAACTGAAAATGGTAGTAACTTACTCCTGATATAATACAAGGCATACAGGCAGTGGGACATACAAAGACGAAAGAAAGAAGAGAGGAAATCCCCTTTACTTATGTTGCTTTTCTGAGTGGTCTTTTTTCCCCCCAAATGTGTTGGTCATATATCAATTTGGAGCATTTTTACAGGGGACATGAAGAGTCGTTGCCAGACAAAAGTGTTTGCCAGGGAAATCTCTGTACATGGGACTTGATGACTCAATGGCACGGTATGTGAGTGTAAAGGAGACACTGCACAACTGCTGTACATCAGATATATCTGGAAACAGTCACATGACAGAATCAACACAGAAAAACAAAAGACTGCATTTGCCCCATAAGCAATCCCTCAAGCCACCTTGGCTTACCCCTTTCCATTGCTTTTCTTGCTCCACCTTAGTCCAGAGACTATTAACAAATTAACCAAGCTAATGTAGTTATCCCCAGGCATTCCTGGAGTTTCAAAGCTTTACATGTTTTATGTGTAAAGACCAGTCTTGAGTTTGTACCCAGGTCTCAAAATTTAGGTTCACTTTAAGAAGGTTTACATGAAGAATACATCCTATTAAATGTTAGAAAGACCAATATAGTTAGAAAATGAAATAGCAAATTGTCTCAGTGGTGACTGTGGATGGTGTCCTTTCTTAAGAAAGAATTAAGAAGAATTACAGATTAATATTATGCTACATAATATAGTATAAATATAACATAAATGGTCTGGGGAAATTTGTAAGATGATACTACCACTTCAATCAAACATTTTCAAAAAGGCTTGCAAAATAGTGAAAACCTGTTTTTTAATAAAATGCACAACAGCATAAATCCAGAGGAATAGCTGGTAATCATCTCTCACCTTCTAAATGCAACCAAACCCCTAATTCCAGTAAGTTAAAGTGAATTGCATAGAAATAGCAAATAGTGACAGTAATAATTACTGAATTTTTATATTCATAGAAAACTGGGACTTCATAAATATCAAATAGTATCCTAAACCACATATAGTGTGTGCTAGTTTTCAATAACTATAAATTAAATGTCTACTTATCCATTATTTACCTTTATTTGTCAGTATAAATAAACTCAAAAGCTGCAAACATTTATTATAATTGAAAAAATGTTGAAGATCTACCATTTATTTATAGTGAAGGGGTTGAACTGACTACTGCACATTTTGCTTTTTCAGATAGGCATCCCAAATTTTTTTGCATCTTGTATTCGAGACTGAAGATAACAGAAAAGATTTTTTGCCTTTGTGAAGTTGTATGCACCAAATCCCACAATTCTTTTCACATCCCAGGTGGTATAATTGAAAGCTTTATACATAAAAACATAGTATAAAGTATAAACATTAACATTTTCAGTGGAAGTAAAAAAGTTTCAAGTCTGAATCAAAACAGAAGTCCTCAGTATTACTGAATAAATGTAAGAAAAGGTATAATAGTGATTTAATATAAAAGTGAAATAAAACAATGCTAAAACTGTGGAAAACAAAACACAGTGGGTTAACATAATGCAGGGCAAAAGGTTGTGGTTTATGTAAGTTATCATTTCTTTTTTATTTGTAGAATTTGTTTACCATAATTAATGTAATTTAAGGCTTGAAGGCCTTTTCCAACCTTTTAAAAAGAGGAGGCATAAACCATCAATAGCTATTTCATAACTAATGGGAATAATTTTTACACTGAATTTTGTCTGGGTGGAAGATCTGTCTGCCTCCAAGCTTTCCAAAAAGATCCCGCCAAGCTCAAGTAAACAGACACCCAAATGATGTGCTGAGGGGGCACACAGAGCCTGCCCTGCAATGTGCTGTTTGGCCAGGCTGGGAAATGTTGACCTTCCCATTTTGAGGCTTGGCTCAAGTGGAAGATGTGGCCAAAAGATATTACAGTTTTGAATGGTCAAAATGAGGAGGGATGACAGCAAGTGGTGAGATCTTTGAAATAATTGTTTCTGTAAGGAAGTTGGATTCAGTGCTTCTGGGTTCACTCTGAGGGGAAATCTCTTCGAAACAAGTGTAACTGGGATTTGTCCTTTTCACAGTAATTGAGGCTAACTCTCTAGACAAGCTTGGAGAAAGTGGCAGTCTTTCTTGCAGTGTCAGTCTGTAGCTGGCAAGCAAATTATTTCTTTAGGATTAATTTTTTGCTACCAATATGTATTCCTTTAAAGCAGGGGTCCTCAAACTATGTCCCATGGGCTGGATACGGCCCCCCAGGGTCCTAAATCCGGCCCCCAGTATTTACAGACACACACACACACACACGCTGGGGGTTGGGGGGGGAAACCACGCAGCCGCAGATGGCTGCCTGCCACTTCATCCGCGCGCCGGCACCCTGTTCAAAAAGTTTGAGGACCCCTGCTTTAAAGAATTAGTCCATTTTGTTCATACTTCAAGAATACGATCACCTGGTAGAAAATACCTTACCAGGGAAGTGTGAAAAAGTGTCCAGATCACACACTCTCAGTTAAAATTTATGAACATGAAAGCAGGTTTTGGCTCTTGTAAAACATTAAATGAAACTTGGGAAGGACATGCAAATTGAAGGCTAGTGGAGTCAAAGGCTAATACTATTAAAACAAATATGTTTAGTACAGGAATGTTTTTTTAAAAGGTTTGAGTAGTGTAGGTGTTTTTATATCTGTGAAGAATATGGTTGTGTCTTACTGCTGGAAGGAAGGACTTACAGATTTAATAAAACATCATAAGCCAAGACAATTTTCTGTTAAGCACTATGGAAACATGCTGTAGAAAATCAAAAGCAGTAGCTCTTCATAGAGTACTTTGCTTGAACTCTGGTAGTTTCGCCTCTGTTATGGATTACTTATAAAGTCTATGAAAAGACAAATCTCATGGAAAGCATTCCTTTCCCCCGTAGATGCCTGCAAATCTGTTTTAGTGGCAAAGAGGAGTGAGGAGCAATTTTGCACCAACAGCAAATGCTGGCTTCACATTGTCACAGGGGTTTGCCTCAGGCTAAAAAACAACATGCAAGTGAGGAGTTCTTTTTCATTAAATGACCCTGTCTTTAGCAAGATGATTCAAACCAGAAAAATATAGAACTAGTATTACTCTGAACACTGATTTTTCTATCACCTTCTCTTTCTGATACTTGCTTCCGAGTTTCCAGCTATTAACCAATGTCCAATTTGCACTGTCATCCTGGTTTACACACACACACACACACACACACACACACATCCTCAACATCTGAACCTGTTTAGTGCATAGAATGGAGGTCCAGAGGTTTATTAGAATGGAAGAAACAGATGCTTCTGAGTGACAATAGTTTTAGCTCCATCATAAGAAACATGAAAAACAGATGTTCTTCTCTTAATTCAATGGCTAAATATGTATATTTTTAATCTGAGAACATATTTAATGGAATATACATAAATCAAACACCTACTGGATTTGGACTAATGAAAAAGCAGGGTATGTCTGAATCTAAGAAAGTCCTTGAGTTTTATCTTTTAGGTGCTTCACAAACACTTGGCAAATCAAATTCATAATAAATAAACACATCAGAATTAAGTAGGAAAATATTATTCTACATTGCTATTCTACATTTAATTAGAAACCTGTGCTTTACAGAGTTTGCTTAGTGAAAAATATGAGATAGAAGTGTTGATCAGCTAGCAGGTAAATGCTCCCATGACCCTGTAATGAACATACTAGTTTTAAGTTTGGTTTCTTAAAGACTTCAGGAATATATGCAGGTCAGCTTTCAATGACTAATTCAAAGTGAAGGTGTTCAATTGTGTATGTATATATTGAAATGTATTCAGATGAAAAATACATCTGAGAACAGGGACCTGGACATGTTACAGAAGTGCAAGAAACTAACACTGGGGAATACAGTATTCCTTGTATATTATTCACTCAAATGTAGTCAAGATGAAATAGTGTTGCAGCAGCCATTGTGCCAATATCGCACAAGTTACTGAAGAAATATTGTACCTAAAATAGGTAATGGCAACTGAACATAGATTATATTTGATTTTGGTTTAGACTGTTTACCATTACTAAAAAAAAGTAGGTATTGACAAAGTTAGCTAAATCAAGTACATTTTAGGAAAAGAAAAAATTTTGCTTTGTATTTACCTGAAAAAAATGTTCTATATTTCTTCCGCTATTGATAAATGGTATCTTGTTATTAAACAGAAAGTCAGAAATACCAAAACTGAGGTAGAATACTGGGAAAGGATTTAACAGAATAATTATATTTTTATTCTCCTCCATGAGATTATGTATGATATGAATTTGCTAGAGAAACTTGCATAAACCTTCTTGTAGAGATTAAACTTTCCTGTAGTTTCCACCACAATAAGTGTGACTACATTTTATTACGATAATAATATGTCTAATGCCACAGCAGATCAGATTGAGATTTTTTATTACTCATAAGACATCCTGTACTTTCCAGAAGAGTTACTTTTCATAACCAATATGTCATCTACTCTCCCTAATTTGTTTGGAGGAAATATCTTTCCACCATTAAAATGCAATTCCCTACATGACTGACAATCTCCATTTTGAAGTAAACCAGATGGAGGTTGTTCTGCCACCCATGAGTCTCTGTCTCCCCATGTATATTAACATTCAAAGCTTATGTGATGCTCACAATATTTGAATATCTGCACTAATCTGCATAGCTTTGTAATGACACTTCCCAGAAAGCAGAATCACTCCTGGTTTCAGTGCTGAAACCAAAAGTTTTCCATCTCATAAGGCCCCATAGCGAGCCAGGATCAGAAATCAGTGAAGTACTGTTTCCAGTCTACTGCTGCTCCTTCAGATGGAACATTCAGGCCTGTAAATGCCTTGGAGCTGACAGAAACAATCAGGAGCTTGCAAAGCAGCCATCCTTTCTTTGATCTGGTATAGCTCTTGAAAGCTCCTTTTTTTGATAAATCAAACTTATATGAAAACACACAAATTTGTCTTGGACTTGTAGGCATGTTCTCCAAAGCTTTATAGTTTCACAAGAAACAGATTGTACAGCTTCTGATCAGACAATTTGATGGAGTACATTTCACCTTGGTGTAAACGCTCAGCCTCAGGTTTGGTTAGGTCTGGGAGCTCTGCATGAAAACATTTAATGGACTGGCAACCACTGATGTGAGCAGGAGCTAATTGCTGGTCATGGTGGAACCAAAGGAATTTGAGGTGTTCATTACTTTGCAGAGCCAAAGTATTGATTTGCAGATATGAACAGAGGATATTTAAACAGAGTAATTTATTTTGCTTTACTTTATCTCTCAGCTTTATAACAGGATGTTTAAATTATATCAGATGTAAATAGAAGTTAGATTGCTAACCTATTGAGTGTTCTGTTCTTTGTGTGGCTTTCTCGCTGTCCTCTTTTTCTTATATGTGCTTAGAATACAACAAGTTTTCTCATGGTTTGATCCCAACTATCAACTAAGTACCACACAGCCACTTGCTCGCTCCCTTACCTGCCAGTGGGATGGGGAGGAGAATCAGAAAAAAGTAAAACCTGTGGGTTGAGATAAGAACAATTTGATAATTGAAATAAAGTAACCACAACAATAATTAATAATTATTATTTAATAATGAATGATAATGAAGAGGAGAGGGAGAGAGAGGAATAAAACTCAAGGGGGGAAAAAAAAAAAAAAAAAAAAAAAAAAAGGTGGTGCACAATAGAGTTGCTCACCAACTGCTGACCGATGCCCAGCCAGTCCCCAAATGGTGATCGGTGGCTCCCAGACAACTCCTCCAATTTTATATGCTAAGTGCGATGTTCTGTGTTATGAAATACCTCTTAAGCTAGTTCAGGTCAACTGTTATGGCTTTGCTCCCTCCTGGCTCCTTGTGCACCTGCTCACTGGCAGAGCATGGGAAACTTGATAAGTCCTTGATTTAGAGTAAGCACCACGTAGCAACAACTAAAATGTCAGTGTGTTATCAAAAACATTCTCATACCAAATTCCAAAACACAACACTGCATTAGCTAAGAAGAAAATTAACTCTATCCTAGCTGAAACCAGGACAAGGACAATTTACAATTCTCAAAAGCTATTTCACATTTGACCTCCTGAGTTGCTGGAATTTTTCTTCATTTTCACTATTTTAGCAAGCCAGACACTCAGTTTTTAAAAGATATTTTCTAATAATATATATTTCATCTGTGAGGACAATGACCTTGACCAACAGTGACAGGTTGGATATTCACTATCAAGCTAAGTTCTGAACATGGTTGTCCTTAAACACTAGAGGATTTTCTGTTTTCCATTTCTTTAGCTCTCTACTGTCTTCCTTGTATCTGTAACTGTATTAACAAAAAGTTGACTCGAATTTACTATGATGTTTTATTTTATCCACAGCAGCTGTAAGAGAGGACTCAGGATTATTTAAGACTGAGAATGCTAGATAAAGTGTAAGTGGAATGAACAGAAATGGTTTTATCACATAAACATGAAACTAGAGTTTGTGTGTGGCATTGGTATAAGGGATTGTGTGTTCAAAGGCACATCTGCTTCTTTCTACCTTGCTGGACAGTTTAACTACATATATCCTCTCTCCTTGCAAATCTGCAGTAACAAAACATTGAAAAGATAGCACTCTTAAGGGTAACGTATTTAATTCCATTATCATCTAAATACTAGAAAGCTGCTTCTGCAACATTAAGGTATGTTTAGACATTCTAAATCCACACATTTCTGCTGTGCTCTGTTAAACTCACCTCCTTTTGAAGGTGAGTGTAGCTTGCTAGAGAATGCAACAAGTATATTTTCATGGGATCCTCTCAGCGTGAGTGCTGTAGGTAGTTCTGAATGAGAATTGACAAAGGAGTTTAGACATTCTGAAGGATCTTACATAAACATAAGATCTACATTTTCAAGATGCAAAGGCTATTCAGCCCAAAGCCAAGTCATTCAGTACAGAAAAAATTGTTCTTGTGTAATTATTTGACACTTAGTCTCTGAGTTGACCCAATCTCAATTAAAACTTCCATCTTTCTGCAATGTGTGCTCTGTTATGAATAAAATTAATATTAAACTCACTCTACACAGAAGGATCTGCCTTGGCATTAGCCTGTGAAAATTCCACTTCCATGGTCAGTGTTTATGGAATAAAGACAAAGCAGAAAAGTAATAAAGGGAAAATAATTTGTTTTTCATATGTAGCAGGAATGGAAGCAACAGAAAGGAAAGGACAAGAGTGAAATTAGAATCTTGCAGAAGGGTAAGCCGCTGTAAGTGATCTACAGTCTCCTACACAGGCAAGTCCTTCCTAGCAACCCTCTGTGGGTGAACTGAGTCAAAAGAGAATAGTAGATATTGTCATAGAGGGTATACTCGATCATTACAGCTCAACTTGATCAAATACAAATCTAGTCTGTACGTAGGCGAGGGATGGTGCAGACTGTTTCATTAGAATATCCTAAAAGTACCTTGTGAGCGGTCAGTCTTAATCTAGTGTATAGTGACATGAGATTTCAGTCTCATCCCCTGTCTGAATCAGTGCTACCAAGTTTTCTAAGTATGCAGCAAATTATCTAATTGAGAAAAGGTCCGTAGATTATATTTTATTTTTGTGTTGTTTGCTTCTACTGAGAATTGTCAGGACCTTTCTACTAATACCTAGAGTGAAAGAACATAGAAGTCATTAACTTACTTGCAAACCTTAGGGTAGAATTGAAAGTGTTTCAGCAGTGATGTCATGTGTCACATACTATTGATATACAAGCAAGTGGGCAATCATTACCTGGGATACATTTTGAAAAAAAGCAATTCTCAGCCTCAGATTGTGACGTGAACCTAAAACTGAATATGTTAGACTTTCCAAATTGAGTATACGTGGATTAATCTACAACAGTTGTGGGATGGATGGGGAAAAAACCCCAAAAGAACCAAAAAAACCCCACAACAAAAAACCCCCATGGTCAGAACATTTAGACATGTATTTGTAAGAGGATGAAGGCTTCCAAAAGACTTGAACAGAGAATCACAGGATCAGTGAGAAAATTCCTGTGACTGCCATAATTTTTAGTTCTGACATCAGAAATGAAAAACTACTGTATACATCCAGATACCACAAGCCATATGCGATGTGCATTGCATACAGAACAAACCCTCTATGCACAGAACAAATAATAAAAAATAAAACCCTCCACAACTCAGAGATAACTTTACATCATTGGTTACATGGCATCAGCCTGTTTACATGCAGTGGTGTACCTTCCTTCTATTAATTCATTAATTGTTTGTAGGGCTTTTAAAAAGTTTTTACCTCTTGCATATAAAATCACATCATAACTTGAATGCACACACAGTTTCTTACCTGATACTTTCAATTCCCTTCTCTTTCCTCCTGCAGATTTTTCTCTATGAACAATCTACTTTCTAAATATACTCTGGAATTTACACTGACAAATCACAGACCTTTTTCTTTGTTTAGTCATCCAACAAAAAGTACAAAGAAAGTTAAACACCAAGTGTTCTCAGTACTAGTTCAAAACAGAGAACAAAAGAGAAAAAAGGAAATGGTTAGTAAAACAAAGAAGAGTACAGATGTTATGTCATGAAAATGTCTGCATAAATTGCTTAACTATCCTGTGTAAGACACACACCATCATTTTTGGCTGATGTAAAAAAACTCGGAAAGGTGTTCAATATTGCCAGAGGCACAAGAGAAAAAAAAGTCCATTAATGTGTGCTCATATGCTCTCTAGACTGTAAATTGAACATAGAAATTCAAATGAATTCTCTTCTCAGAAACAGGAAGAGGAAGAGTGGTTGAAAATGTTCTAGGTATTTTCTGTCACTGATGACCTATGCCCTTTTTTCTAACCTGTCTTGCCCTAGTACTTAATTCTGTTCTACCTCAATTTGCACATATAAACTTGCAGAAAATAAATATACCAAGGTCATGATCTCTGGAGGGCTCTCGGCTACATGACTGTGATGCTTTAGGAATACTAACGCTATTTCCTCCCTCAACTCCATTTTTTCTTTCACTCATTTCTTCCTTTATCTTTTCTCCAACTGTTAGTGTTGAGAGTTCATAAAACTGTGGCATTGCCACCTCAGACACTGAAAACTATGATCTAGACAACTGTCTTAAAAGCATATAATAAAGAATTTAAATTTGGATTCTTTTTAGCTGGCCTCTGGTGTTTAGATTTTCAGGATAGACCTGGCTTACTTTTTTATATACTGAAAGTGGTATTTCAGAAAATGGCTTTATACAGTATTTTTGAATTGCATTGTGATGTTCATCTCTTTTTTTCTGTAAACCCTTCTGATGTTGTTGTTGTTAGAATGGGTGAGTTGAATTGTTTCACTGAAATATTCATGTGAAAATCCTATTTAAAAAATGCCCCATCATCTTCAATGCAGCCAGAGCTTCCATATCTGTCTTGGTGCCACTGAACTGCAACATCACATCCCCAAAGACAGTGAGAGGAGCTCCCAGGCACTCTCACACACATTGACACACCAGCAGTAGGGTGAGTCTGAAGTGGGTGCAGAAAGGTAATTCTAGACTACTGCCCATCGTTCCTTAGCTGAAGTGCCGGAGACCTCCTGTCCTGGTCATTTCCTGACCCTACCTCACAGGTCAGCCGAGTGCCACTCTTCATATTTCTTGCAAGTGACCCATATACTACCCTGGAAAAATCCTGTCGATGACTCTGTATATATAATCCAACAGAGAATATAAAGTGCATTAAAATGAGAACACCATCATGGATGTGTGTAGGAGAATTAGAAAACACAAATAATAGACACATTCACCTCACTGTGATTTAATTTGTTTATTTTTCTCTTCACATAGTACGTTGATCTTATTTTTTTTTTTAACTTTGTCCTTTTAAAGTGCACTTGGAAAGCAAGAGTGAGACATTCTTCTAGTGATTAACAGGTAACCAGACAAAATTACTGAGAAAAGTTTTAGAAAATATCTTCTGATTTTATATATCTCTGTTCTTGAGATAATATTTAATATTCCTCAGAAGAATATGTTTTCAGAATCTTGAACACTTTTCTCTTAAAAAGGCCTTAATATGGCTATTGGATCCCCTCAATGTGCTTTTACTTGTGCATGAGGAAATGAAAGCGTTCAAAATCAAAGCAGAGAACAAAGACTAAGCTGTGATTCTCAAAGTTGCAGTTTGATAGTTGCTTCTGTCTGCTCAGGAAAAGAAGGACGCAGTGTCAGTCATTTTTCTAATACAGGGGTTTTTTTTTCCCTCCTGTGCATCTCTTTCAGATGTGTCGGCTACCACAGATGCAGAATCTGTTTGCACTTAGAATTATGTTGCCTTCATTTCACAGGAGTTAATGATTTGGTGTTAAGTGATTCTCACAGCTATGTATCTGCTGACAATACCCCTCCCTGGTTTGCTGCAGAGGGATGTACACAAGGCCAGATATAATCTGTTGCATACTGAGCTGAAGTCAGACTTCAGTAAATATTGCACTACACTGTACAGTAATTTAAATTGTGGGTCAATCATGAAACCACTTTTTTCTGGTAAATAACAGGTATATTTCTTGTAATTACATCTGTCAGTAATTTACTCTTCTGCATCAATAAACGTTTAGATATTCTGAAACAGAGAATGAAAATTTGCAATTTATGAGCAACCATGCATTTCAGAACAAAAAGCTGAGTTAAGGGATCAGATTATGAATCTTTTGCTAATACTGCACAGTGCTTATTTCTGGAAGTAAGTAGGTGTCCTCAGCTGAGTATATACACACAGGGGTAGAACTTATGTTGTTTAAATAATGTCAGTCTGCCCCTGCAATTATAAAGGTTATTATACAGCTAATAAAGACTAGTGAGTCATGATTTGACAGAAGTCTTTTGCTCTGCAGCTGACACTAACTTGCCAAGAGGAGCTTGATTAATTATAGCATTGTAAGATAATGCATTGTGAGCCCATACCAGGCAAATTACTCTTCATGGAGCACTGACAGTGTGTCTCTCTTCCACCTATGTAATTTATGCTAAGTGTAACAGTCACTGGAAACACACAGACCCTGAAAATTAAAGCAGCAAAATAACAAACCAAAGCAAACTAGATTGCAAGCTTGAAACAATTTCTCATGGGCTGTAATTATAATCACACATCAATCTTCCAGGCTAGACCACAGCCTCTAGAAGGAATAATGTGCCATGGAAAATCCAGTGCAAAACTTCATTATCTGTCACCTAGACTAAAACGTACTTCACCCTATCTGATTGCCATTGTTTCCTTTCTCATATATTTAACAAAGGCAGAACAGTGCATGCCTTGCAGCAGTCTTTCTATGTTGTGATCTGTGATATGTCTGCACTGGTTTCCAACAGCTTTCTACTGTGAGGCTTCCACTTTTAAAATAATAAGTAATTGTAACTGCTGTATTTTCATAACTAAGAACATAAGAAGTTTCTATAATTCAGCATTTAAAACAACAAACAACAAACAAAAAAATTTCACCACCACCACCACCCCCCCCAAACCAACAAAACAAAACAGGAAAGTTCTTATTATGACTTTTTATTATAATCTATTTTTCTAGCAAACCAGGATGACCTTCCCAATGCAAGAGGGAAGAGAGAAGCTCCGTGTATTCAAAGGTAGTAAAATAACATTTGAAACTGCTAGAAATGAAAAAGAATCAGCCATCTCTGAATTCACTATTGTTAAGAAACAATTTTGTCTTAGATGGCCTAATCAGGAGTACATCCTTTGGGTGAAGCTGGTGTACTATTTTTTTGTGGTGATGTATTACTTCCCTTCATGAATAACATCTGGACGCCAAGAACCAGACTATTACTAGTCATAGGTAATAATTTGCTCAGGGTGAGGTGTCTGGAATATGGTAATTGAGCAGGAGGAAATTTTGCCTAAAATCATGAAACAGCCATATCATCACTGGGCATCTTTTCAGCGGACTTTTCACCACTGAACTTTTCTATGTTCAGAAGATCCAAAGCCTTCTGTACAAGAAGGTGGAGTGGGGGAAGACCAGACAAGCAGAAAAAAAAAATGCGAGATATGCTTTACAAATAAAAGATTGTTTTCTCAGATAAGAGCACCCACAAAAAGTGTAAAGGGCCTGGAAAAAGATAAAGTAACAAACAAAAAAAAAAACCATCAGACATCTGAACAAGCAAAGAGACAGAGAGAAATGAGACTTTACTCGAAGCTTATCCAGTGTATCAGTGAGTTTATTGAAATTAATTTATCTCAGATTTTAGACAATGGCAAAAAATCTTTAACATGAAAATTAAAGAACTACACTGCATTTAAAATCTTTCTTAACCCACCTCAATTGCCAAGCCACTTAGACTATTTTGTGCTCCAGTGACAACAGACATTATTCTAACAAGGAGTACTTGCATTCCTAGGAGGAGTAACTGTCCATAGTGCCACTTGGAAGGAGAACCTAATGGAAATGTTTGAATGGAGCAAATAACTTTGCTTAGTATTAAAACCAAGCAAGAGATCAATGGAGGCAAATATATTAAAAAAGTTAAATAAAATGAGGGCCTAAACATTGCATGGAGATGAATTTCACAAACCATTCAATCCTTGCAGAGAAATAAGCAAACTGCTTTGTAGAGATTATGCTGTGGTAGTGGAGTTATACTCCCACAAACATTGTGTTCAGGTTCTAGTCTCCAATTAATACATCATTGGAGATAAAGTGTCATGTAACATTATCAGTTGTAGATCACATTAATGTAGACTGTTCCAGAAATTAAGATAAATTATCCCAGGAAAAGCACACGGATTATGTGTAACGTGTGTATTCCATGGGTTTTTCATAACTGACATAGCAGTGTTGGCAAGGTTTGTCATTAAAACCTCAGATATTTTTAACTTTGTGGAGAATTTCAGCTAACAGGGCTGAAATTTCCTATATTTTTTTCTTTTTAACCTGGGAATTTCGACACATATGATTCATAATAAAAATGGATAAATAAAAGAAATAATATATAAAGCTATGCATGATTTCCTGGAACTGCCATGGTCTGGCAGCTGAAATTTGTCTCAGGCATAAACCTCACTGAATAATAATACAGTCTTGCTTTAGGAAGAAAATGTGTTTGTCAAGGTCTGGGGATCTGAGAACTGTGGTCTATGCATACATATGATAATAGGTTTTGACTGTGCTTTAAGTGAAAACAACTGACTCAGAAGCAAAGTTACACTAGGAGTACAATTGGAAAGACAGCTAGTGAGAAATTTTCACATCACTGAATGTAAGAAGAATTTCTTTTTAGATGTTAGATGTGTATTTGGAGCAAGTGTGAATGTCCTTTCTTGCAGAACTACATGGCAAATTTTACTTGCAGACTAGTTTTATCATGTTGCAGATAAAATTGCCATTGTGGCCATGTACTGGTCTCACTCAGAAGAAGAAATTATTTACCTTTTATTCTTTTTAAGCAGGTCTCTGTTAATAAGATATTTTTGTGACTCTGTGACCAGGTCATGCAACAATGTGATAGTCAGGCTTTTGCTAAAAGGTATTGCCAGCTTTCAGCTCATATGCCCCTTTCTCCACGTTGCTCTCATTTCCGTCAGCTCACGAACTGATGGAACTGCATTTTGAATGTAGGAAGAGAATATCTGGAGGAACAGGGTGTCTGGTAGGAGATCCAGCTACCATCTTGTTAGACAGGATATCTTAGCTACCTCCTAGTAGATGTGGAAAGGGAGATCCACTTGTACAGCTGTGCATGCTTTCTCAGAATGGACTTTGCAAGTTTTCCAAAAGGCACTATTGATGACACCTTTGACTCCTATTGGTTTAAACAGAGAAAGACAGAAAGAGAAAACTTTTAGGATTACTTCAATAAAACAAGCAAATTTAGGTGAAGAATAGAAAGAACGGGATCACCAAAAGACAAGTTATACACAAAGATGCCGTGAATCTCTGGGAAAAACTCTTATTCATGCCTTAAATCCAGTCAACATCAAAACTTGATTTCTTGATTTATGAACAGCACATAATTAAGAAGCAATCAGTGAATAATATTTTCAAGATCAATATCTGCAATGCAGGAGAAAAAACACACCAGAGGACTCTGACAAAACGTTAGTAAACACTACTTTCTAAGTATCCTTCTAGGACTAATCCCCTCAGGCTCTAACCCCACAGACACACTCGAAGTTGTGTGTTCCCTCCACTCACACCCAGTCTCACAGCAGGTATGGGTCACGGCCCCCCATCCCTTCTCTAGAGAGGGCAGGCTGCCCCATCTACCCCACTTCCAAGGTCTACATAGGCTCTTCAGCCTGGCATGTACCCCTGCTGCTCCCCAGACCCCACCAATGCAGGTGCTGGTGAGAAAGCCCCTGTGTCCCCAGGCACTGCAGAGGGAGGTCCCAATGCTGCCCCACACAGCCAGCAGTTCATAGTCATATGAATATACCTTCACCGTTGGTAACTTCTTCAGAGTATTAGCAGCTTTGGGACAAATGCTGCCAGCAGTGAGAATTTTGGGTGCCGCAGCCAGGCAGAGGGGCTGCCCTCTTGCTGCCCGCCACATGAGGCTCCCAGGCTGCTTGCACAGCTGTCAGAGGAGTGGGCATTAGAGAGACATGGGGGGAAAAGGCAGAGGCAGCTCATTTGGAAGCGGAGTGAAACTGTTCACTCCCAAAACAGAGAAAAAACAATAGCGGGAAAACACGAGTCAGGAGTCTCCAATTTTTCGTTCATGCAGCAGGCTTCTAACCTGCCACAGGTTTTCATTATTGTCTGCATCCTTGCCATGAGACATCCTTGGATAATCCTGTGACTCTTTTTCAGTAAATATATGGTTCAAGGCAGGTAAAGTTAGTAGGAACTCAATGTCTGACAACCTGTCTTTTGGGACAGGTTGTAAACACTTGCCATGTGCATTTGGTAAGAGATATATGTGCTGCCAACATGTCAGTGGCAAATAAAGAATAATAATTCTGCATGACTACCTTAACTTACAGCGACATTAATTAAAATTGCCCTGTAAGTTATGAAACTTTAAAACCTATCTCTTGTATACTGTCATGAAGTAAACAGTTTACAAAGGGAGCATACTCTGATTTAACAGTTTCATCCTAGGTCTGCAGGCAGATGGAGGCATCAGTTATAAAGAATTTTCACAGCCTTGCTTTACAATTGCTATGAAATCTTAGACAACAGTAACAGCAAAAGAAAGATACAGAAATAATCCACATTTGTTAAAAGGCTGGTTTAATTCTGTCTCTATGATATACCTTATCATAAGATGCACAGTTATCTTTCTACCCAGAGGTGTCACACACACACACACACACGCCATAAAAAAGTCAGCTGACAATCTGTCTTTTTTAATACAGGATTTAAAATTATTTTTTTATCATCTGATTTTATTTAAATAAGCTAGTATGCATTGCCTGTTCTTTTCTGTTCTTGGGAGTCTTCTGCCTTTAATTGGAAAAAGATCTACACATTCAAAACAGAGAAATGATGATGAAATCAAATACCAAAAAAGTCAATTAGCACAGTGTCAAAGCAGCAAGGTGTTTGCTGTTTCCATCTGCTGGCTAATATGTTACAAATATACCAATATCTTCTGGATATTGTAATAGATGCATACATTACAATATATAACAAACATATTAGGGAGCCTGACGGCAATGGCCATCCTTATATTTTGCTCTTTCCCATTGTTTCCTCTGGCTTTTCAAAGTGCAGGCTTTGTCCTCTGTTTCTCAATTTCTGCAGGTTCTCTGGGGCATAAAAGCCCTTCTGCTCCTTCCCCAAGCCAGACCACACCAGCCTCACTTCTACCCCACATCAAGGTAATACACAGTTATGCACCATCCTTCTGCAAATCTTTTTCCTTCAGGGAAGAATAGAGTTTGTTCTGCAGCTCTGAAAGGGATACAAATCTTGGGGCTGGGGACCAGGAACATGCTGCAGCTGCACATGCAGTGCAATTTAGATGTTGTCTGGTTGTTCCAGATCTCGTAATTAAAAGCCAAAAATATCTCTAAATTCTTTCCAGAAAGTGTGGCTTTAGTTGGCTGCTGTTCTAGGAGCTCAGCAGAAAGTCCATTTAAACACTGAAAAGGAATAAGCAAAGGATGTTTACCTAAGGACTTCAGCATAACTACATAGCTACAGTTCTGGTTGGACTTGATGATGTCAAAGGTCTTTTCCAACCTAAATGGTTCTATGATTCCAAATTTTAAAAGGCTGCAGGTGCACTTCAATAGCCATCATTAATCTAATAAACAAAATGAAAATATTTTTCAGTTGTGTATATGCTATGATTTTGAGCGATACCTGTCCACTTAGAGATCATGCCTGTGTGCGGGAAAACCTATTAATATTTCTTGTCACTTGTCTATCTCATACACTTATGTGTATATACATAAACACACACCACTAATGTATATTCTGTTTGAGAAATAACATATAATTGGGCACAATAACTAAAAAGTTTACACTTAGCTGTTTTCAATAAATATTAAAAACAGCCAAGCAAACTGAAATTTCCCCAAAGTTACACATCGGCATAAGGATGCAGTACCGATGCATACTATGCCAATTACATCCAGTGACAGCTAAAAAGCTGAGATAAACTTCACATTTATTTCAAGTTTTTTTCATGTTTTCAAGAGTTTGTTTCTGGCTTACTCCAAATCATGATAGTAAGCTAATACATAGACATTTAAAGATTTTATTTCTTAAATGTTTGTTGACTCTTGTTGAAAATCAAAGTATAACATAAACAAATTTAGGCATATAAATTTCACAGTGAAAATTATGCCTGGCAGATTATGATACTAACTCTATTTCCCATGGCGCTTTTTTGAAATTTGGTCAATAGATTTTGTAATTAAAGGCATTAAAAAAAGAGTTCAAGTTTTTATCTATTTCTTCAGACTTGGAATTAAAAAAAAAAAAAAAAAGATAGAAGGATCTGTCTAGGCTATTTTCCTATGCTACTGTAAATTTGTTTTATAGAAACTACAATATAGTCTTGTATAAGTAGTGCAGCTCACTTTTATATAAGTAAACAGAATTCTATTACATCAGTTTCTATATTTCATCTAGGATACTTTTTCTTCCATCTAACAAATTCCATTTGGAGTTTTTGTTTTCTCAGGGGACTAGAGATCGTTTAAACAGGCTTTCCAGGTTTTTTCCCTTTGCTTTCAGTTCCCTTTCCTTTAAATCTACACAAAAATTGTGTCTTATTCATTGGTATTCTTGTAGTCTTTGGCTTGGCATTCATTTATTCAGATAATTGTTTTATTCTGTTTGTATATGCCATATGTTCTTTTCACTTGTTCTTTTTCATGTAGCAAGTATACTTAATGATTTCATACTCCATGCCCAGTCCATTTGTAGACATACAATAACATGTCACAGTCATATGTATATATTCATACATAGATCTCAAAGTTTTGCATTTGTTCAAAGACCTTCTGAGAAACCCTCTTTGGCATCTGCCCCAGTCTGTCTAATTCTGTAGAATTGCATACAATAAAATTCACCCAATTCCATAATTCTTTGGATGAGTGTGTATCTCATACATACACTTACCTGGATTTTTGAGTTTTACATGCTGTGCAGTTGCGATTAAAAACCAGCTATAATGTTCCCAGCTCATTGAAGCTGATGTGTTTTCACCTGGGGAAGAAATAGGGAGACCCTTGTCTCATAGTAACAAGTACAAGGAGACTGGTGTTTGGCTGGTCTTGAGATGGATCTGCATCTGCCCCACATTTTATCCATGAAACAAACAAACCTAAAGGTCTGTTTGATTAGATGACAAACAAATAGGAGAACAAAGTATTTTTTCACCAGAGTAAGCCTTGATTCTTCTAGCAAAAGAGAGCAAAGAAAAGACTCAAATATCCCGCTCCTTGGCTACTATACACATACAGGGATATGAGTCTTTTCTTCTTCCTTGCTCTCTAGAACAGTCATTCTTGATCTCTTCCTGGCTTAATTGTCCCCTTCTGGGTGCCAGCAGAGTTTAATCCTCAGCATTACCTGTTAAGGCTTGTTTGCAGATGTCTTTCTTGAATTGAGAAAGTCTCCTGTTTTTTCCAGACTTTTTTCTAACAGTTGTGTGATGTTTGCAAAACGTCTTTCTGCCAGCCCGAAGTTCCTCCAGTAGTGCGTGCTCAGTACAACTTCCCAAAGAAGGGCATTTTCTCCCCTCCAGCTTCTGCCTGACCCAAAACATGCCAGCTGTGACAACTGCAGGTCACGTGAAGCCAAACTGGAAAAGGATATCTTGCAGTAACCTTACAGGTCTGCAGACGCTCCTTGACACTGGTCCTATGGGACCATCAGAAGGACCCCCCCAGCTGTGTGTGATGTGGGATCCTCCATGCTGACTGCTTTGCTCTACATATTTTCACTGTTTTCTAATGTAGTCAGAACCACATAGCAATACAGAATATTACTTCACAAATGGTAAATAAGCAAGTTAAAACTGTTATGCCATCATCATACTGAATAGAATACAAACCCATTTTCTCCTAATAATTCTTTACTTTCACCCATAGTCTCTCTTTGGTCTTTGTGTTTATTTTTCCCTTATAATTTGTTTTCTTCCATCTTCAAGAAACTTTTGCAGTTCTTTTGTCTTTTGTATGTATTAACAGTAATAAATTACACTTTAAATCTATCCTGTAAGCCAAAATATGTCTCTGACTTTAACACTGTTAGCTGTGTGGTTTTTCCTCTGGCCTTGAAAAAGGGTCTGGTCCTGGAGGTGCACTGGAATTGTCAGATCCTTGAGCTGTGAATGTGATTTGTAGAGGACCTTTCTCCAGAGGCTTTCTTTCCTCTCTCTCAGACTATGGCATCTTCTAAAATGGTAACGTACGTTAGACCAGCTGTGTCAATCAAAGTCCACCCTTCACTCCAGGGGTGGTGAACGCTTCCTCTAAATGACTTATAAAGAACTTTGTTTATGAATTAAGAGTCCCAAGATGCTTCCATATCATTACAATTTGCAGAAAATATTTTCTAATCCAGTATCAAGAAAGGCAGCTTTAGAGAGGTCTTAGTCACACTGTCTTGAAAGGATAATTTAAAATGAATTCATAAGGTTAGCAGGTGTCTTCTCACCTATGTATCCTCTTAGTGCCAGGCAACGTTTAGCCTAGAGACTAACAGAGAGGCTGTCACTCAACCAACACAATTTGGGATCAACAGACATAATTTGGGATTCTTGTCTGTTCAGAATTATGTTATCCATTTTTATTTCTCTCTCCACATTCTTATTTACAGCATGAACTGCAAATAGTATGATTGAAGTCTTTCCATGCTCTGTAAAATTCAAAGATGAAAGACTATTGAAAAAAAGAGATTTTCTTGACAAAATATCAGCATGTCAGTCTTTAGGAAGCCTAAAAATAAGCTGAACAAATAATTTACAAAAAGTAATTGACTTGCTGAATTTTGTACAGTTTTGGAGATAAATACAAATCTCAACACTATGCTTAATAATATACATTATTCACTGACTACTTCACAAAACAGTTTTTACTGCAGAGAATATCAAAACCAAGTTGCAGACATTACTATTGTGTGTGCAACTAAGACTGCTTAAATTTATATTACATATGTTATAAAAAATGTGTATTGCATTTTATTGCAATATTCCAAGTTCACAATCTTGATTGGTTAATGTAAGATAAATATAAGCCAGAAGGAGATACAATGTTCCTAATCTTTGAGATGGGTCAAATTGCCAATTTTATAATTCAGCATAAAAGGTGAAATTATCATAGAAGCAGTATTTGTGCATGCTAGTTGTTACTCTTGTGTACATGAACAGCAGTTGAAAGTTCATGGGAAGAAAAAGAGAATACTGAAAATTCAAAATTTTTTTCAAGTTAGAAATAAAATAAAATCAAGTCTTGCAATTCAGTTTTCTTGAATTGCCTGTGTGTAATATTTATTACACTTCCTACACAAGTGGTTGAGCTGAAACAAGTTTCTTTTTTAGGGTCACATATAAATCCTTACAACGCTGGGAAGACAAATACTGGTTTTCTCTCATTTCTAACTAGAAGTTGTGAAGAATTGTGTCAAGTGAAGACTTAGATGTATGACATTAAAGACATGTCTGTTAAAGGATAAATTAAGTATTAGATTGTTAAAACTACTAAGGAGGTTATGGGTAAATTAGGTAAGTACATAGGTATAACAAAATTTGCAAGCAAAGCTTGACTTCAGAGTCCCACAGTGTCCATTCCTTCTGTAGACATGCCAAACTGTGACTTCTTACATGTCGTGTCAGAAGAATTAGCACAATTATTGCACAACCAAGCTGGTATTCACATGGGAAATAAAGTTCTAACAGTGCTGTAGACTTCTTTTTTTTTTTTTTTTTTTTTTTTTCTGGAGTACTTCACAACTACATTTTTAAGTGCCATCTGAAGAGTTAAATAAGAATGTATGTTTGAAAAAAATCATCTTTCACTGAGCCAAGTCACTGTCCTAAACAAGTTTTTTCCCCATGAATCACATGCAAATATAGCGTGCATACAGAATACACTTTGCTCTATTTCTTGGCTTACCCATTTCCTTATTATACACTAAGTCAGTTTTAGGAACTATTTTAAGAACATTGTGCTATAACCAGAGCTTGCTCTTAGACATGTCAGTCCCCAATGTCCATCACCTGACTGGCAAAACCCTTGCTCCCGAATGAAGTCTTTTCCCTTGAATGATGCATTTGGGTTCCCTGTACTGGGAAAAATCACCTGTCTATATGTCAAATCAAAAAAAGGCCCATCATTTGGGAGGGGGAAGGAGGCTATAAACAGTAAAAATGCCATGGAGAGCAGTGGGGTAGTGTTTAACCTATTGAACAGAGCTACCTTGTCAACTTTGAAATTTCAGCGGCAATTCTGTCTTGCCAGGTTTGTGCTATCTCACAAACTACCACTACAAAACCAAAACAACTGGGGAATGATTAGATATTCTTTGTGCTTTCTGTAGCCTTTCATGTTATATCTGGATTACAGAGCTCAGTGTATGCATTACTGACTTGGGGTAAAAGCCTGGCATCCAGTTTATTTCCTGCACCCCAATCTCCATGGGACGAAAACAACACAGTCCTGTTGTGGGTAGGATCCACAGTGTGCTGCTTTAATACATGCCCATGCTGGATAAACCTGAGACAACAATTCCCCTTTAAAAGGGGGCCCCCTTTAGGAGATAAATGATGACATAAAGCCTCTTTGCTACCAAAGTTCTTCCCATTGCTCAGACTGCATAAATGCTGGTGTCAGACTCCAGCACACTGATGGCATGCCAGCTCAGAGCTAGCAAGTTAGGCTAAAGCATTCACCTTTAGACAAGGAGACAAGCACTTCTTTCCCTTCTCTAGTGAACATTTCTATAATTAGTATAAAGGGGAACACCTGCAATTGTAATGCTAAAACTGTTGTATCATCTTAGCAAACAAAAAGGTGGTCTAGCTAATGACATATCAGTCTGTGCTGATGATGTCTGTTCCTTCATTACGGTAAGGCAGTCAGTTGCTGTTATGTTTTAAACGGAGATTTTCTTTAACATCTCCAGGCGATAATGCACAGCTGCAGTACAGGCAAGAATGGCTGAACTGAAATGAATGGGGTTTGTCTCTTAACGTCAAGTAAACTAGTGTTTTATCCTCCCACTTTGATTTGGTTCACTGTAGTGTGGAATACTACCTAGACCATCTTTATAGTCATGACAAAATTCTCGTCTTAAAATCTGCCTTTACATTTAAGGGGGTTGACACATACACTGCAATGACCACAAAAGTCCTTAGCCAGTGTGATGAGATAGCAGGTGGAAGGAAGATTTGACCAAAACCAACAATAAAATGAACATAAAACACTTTAAAAAATTTGTTCAGTTTAAAATCTATGCCTGAGTTGCAAAAGTACAAATACTTCCCTAGCTTTATTAAATTTGAGTATTTCTGAACTCATCATGTAAAAAAAAAAGCATAAAACTGCAACTTAAAGTTTTATGATATCTGAGTTATTAAATGCTTTTGAAATGTGCTTTATAATGAAAGCACCACCACAACCCAGCCTTCAGCAACATGCATACTGCTGCTGTAATATCTATCAAATTACTGAAAATTGTGGTGGTCTGAATTTTCTTGGTATTGCAAAACAGAAGTAATCTGCAAATTTATCTCCAACAGCACCCACGCTCTTGATGTTTCATCTCTTCATTATACATGAGAACTTAGGCTGGAAAATACTAGGACAATATACTTAGTAGTCTTTTAATTATATTTTGTGAAGATTTTTGATATCAAGAGGAGCAAAACCTACTTCCGCTGTCAGTATCCCCAAGTGTATCAAGGCTTTTAGAATTTCTGCTGTAATATATGTCAACAGCACCATAAAGAGAAAAAGAATTGTCATGCAGCTGTACCTGCTTCTCTTTCTAGTTTTCTTCCTTTTGTCTGATTCCAAAGTGTAAAAATGTGCTAATGTACTGACACTTAATACACACACAAATATTATCTAGGAAAATCAGCATGGAAATCTGTAAGCAGATGTAGATGATAGAGGATAGCCATAATAACTGTTCTATGCCCTAATGCTTGAAGGTAATATATGTGTTCTCACAAATAATAAAGCCTTTTATGATGTTAATTTATGCCTCTATTTCATCATTTTGACATTTTCTTTTTTTTTTTTTTTACAATTTTGTTGTTGTAATACTTTTTTTTAGTTCCTTTCTTTATGTTTTTAATTTTTTTTTAAGATGAGATGGGGAGATAGGACTATTCCTTCGAGTTTATACAAATGGAAAATGGGAAAATCAGATACATGTTATGAGATAGTAAAGGTTCTTTAGGAATACAACAGGATTTAAGAGCACAACTTCTTTTAAAAACTTAATTCTCAAAAATTATTTAATAATTATTGTGTTAATGCATGAAAAGCAGATTATACAAAATTAGGCCAACACACAGCTGCAATGCTAATAATAGCATGCTGGGCCAACACGGCTATGATTTATGTAGCTATACCCTGCCCTATGGCCCTCAGCCCTCCCTCAGTCTTGTAGACCAGGCAATGCAGGATACAATAAGTAAAAACTGAATAAAACCCCACTCAAAGCAAAAGTAACTAAAACAGGGATGCTAGCACTTCAGGGAAACTTCATCAGCTTTAACTGTATTTTTTTTTGCCTTGGGCTGACTTTTGTTTCTTCTTCTCAGCTCCTTTCATACTCCCTTCCTTAATATTATGCTCATCTCCTTCTTGTCCTCTTAATCTCCTTCCCTACAATACCCGTCTCTCTATTACTCCCACTACTTTCCTTCCTTCCCAGTGACACACTCTAATTAAATTATTCTCCCCTCACCTAAAGTTTAGGAAGTGCTCCCAAAAGGTAGCATCTCTTCCCTAACGTTGTCCTCCTCCTGTCTACTTTGATAGCAAGCTATGTGAGACTTTGGTTGTACATTACTTACTGTGTACGTTGACTACCACAGGGAGGTGATGTCATAATAAGCCTGATTAATACCTCTGCAGCAGCAATAAATTGGTTCTTTGCTACTAAAATACATATGAGGGACAGAAAGGCTAAACAGGTGGGTGAGGAGGTAACACTAGAAAATGTAATTAGGAGAGGCTACCCTGGAAGGGAAAAAAAACACACACACCAAAAAATCACCCAACCCCTGAATGAAACACCAAAAGCATTACAGAACTGAGATGGTTATAATTTCCTTTTTGCTGTATCCTATTTGATGAGCTTTTATGGTTGAGAGTGATTACAGAAAAAGATTCAGAATTGTAAATAAATCTTCAGAAAAAATGAATTTGGCTTCAAATTACTTCTGAATTGTTTCTGCTTTGATGAGGTATATGTTCTTGCATTAAATCAGCTGTGTTTACATGCACCTTCTTGAAACCACCTAATTCATTTCATCTCCAGGACAAACCAAATAACTTTTTGTTGTATATTATGAGTATTTATAAAACCATGAAAAGACTTGCATTTTCATTTTGTTTGAGATATTTTTTTCTTTCTACTGAGTTAAATTCATTAAAAAAAACCCTTGCATTCAGTCAGAGCATTAATTTGTAATGAATCCAGCTTTAAATTCTGTGTATAAGTAAACAAATTTAGAAGACCATAAGGCTTGGTCTTAATTGCAATGCTTTGTCTAGAATGGTAAAAAAATATATTTTTTTACTTCAATAGATTATTTTTTTAAAAACAGAGGTGTTTTTTTATATATATTTTGCAAACAATATCATGGAAGCAGAAGAGTCACAATATGTACAATGGAAGCATTTTAGATAGTATTGTGGTCTCTGTTAAGACCATGAAGGATTTTGCATTCAGAAAAGATCAGGTTAATTCAGGTTTATTAAAGGCATTATTGACGGGAAATCAGAAAATGGAGATATTTAATTTGCTAAATGTTTGAGAAAATTTTGGTCAGTAGATTTTGGCTTTTATATGCAGCATAAGGAACAATTCTCACCACTCCACCCCCACTCCCGTTCCTTCATTTCTTTTTCTGAACTTTCTCAATGAAACACCTATTTAGTCACAGCCTGCAGTGCACAGGCTGGGCCACACAATGGGCCACAAAAAGAATTATGAAGTAGTTATTGGCAGCAAAGTAACACCAAGTAGGTACCTTTATTCCAGGCTTTAGTGACTTGAATTACAGATTATCAGTGTTTGGACACCTCTGATTAAAAGTATTAATTTCACATTATTTTCCGCTTTGGTTTGCCTTTATGTTCTAGTTATTCTTCTCTAATATGTGCCAGAGAAACACTTTTTCCCTTTCATTGAGATATTTTGTCATCTCATGGATTTCTGTCTTCGATATTAAAGCTGCTGTATTGGACTACAGTGCTACATTATAGACCCAGATTCTATGGGATGAACACTTTGTATGGTTAGGAACCTATTCTCAGTGCAAAATAGGAAGAATCAGGATTATATTTGAATTTATAATTTTTTCCAAACTCCAGTAAGTTATCTTCAAAACCTAAAGCATACAGAATGAAGCAAAACTTTTTTCAAGTTTCCTTACTGAACAATGCAAAAACAACAGTAAGTTTTATTCTAACTTCTGAGATCCCAGTGGTAGCAGAGCTATTATGCAGAACTATCTAGAAGTCATTTACAGTCCTCACAGGGGTTCTATCTGCAGCCTTAATTTCAGATCTGGGGCTTGCTGTATCAGTTTACGCCTCTTAGATGATCTTCTGATAAACTCAAAACAAAGAAACTTTTGCAGAAAGAGTAAGTTGTAAAATATTTGGAGAATGATTGCTTTCCTAGGGTTTGTGTTCTAGGGAATTTAGGGGAAATTGTTATTACATTACCTTAGTTACAGATTGTGCAGGTAAAATTAGACAGAAAACTAGTGTTTGGATGACTTTTAAAATGGTTGTAGGCATTTTACTTAAACACTGTGTGAGGATAGAACTTTGAGCTTTAACAACAGAAACAAAAATATTTGCATAAAAATCCTCAGCAAATTTGAAAAGGCTCTCTTTGTGGGATCTTTTTTCCCCCAAAAATATTCCTTTCATCTTTTAATCTAACTTTGCTACAAAACAAAACAACCCCGCCACACACAGAAAAAAAAAAAACCAAAAACCAACCAACCAAACAACAACAACAACAAAAAACAAAAAGCAACAACAAAAATCATTACACATCATTTGTTTGGTCCTCTCTTAACAGTAGTGACATGACAAATATAATGGGGTTGTTTTTTATTATTATGTTGGTACTTAATAACAAATTCAAACAGGTTTGTTTTGGTTCAGAATAGCTTATTGTTCTTTAAAAAGCTTACAAAGTAAAAAAGCTGAAGTAAAAAGGGAAAAATTAGTATAACCAGCCAGGATGTGTCTGTTTGTAAACAAATTCACAATGGTTTTAATGGTACAGAATGCATAAATCAAAGTATTTAACAAAAAGGGACATAAAAACAGAAGAAAGCATCTCGGACACACACATGGTTGCAGTTCAAGCTGTAATGGGAAAGAGTAAATCAATTAGACTTGGTTTCTTTTGCAGAAAAACAATAAAAATTAGTTTTATGCTGAATCAATTCCTTGAGACAAGCAATTTATACATAGACACGTCAAGAAACACATTTCTGGTATGTTTATATCAACACCTGGAGTTTCTTTCTTTTCTCTCTCTTTATTTTACCCTTCTTGTAAGTCTCTAGGTGAGTACATTTATAAATATTCTAGAAATTTATTTTTTTTAAGGTGGGAGTTAAATTAATGTTCAAATATAAATTATGTGTGTATATATATAATACTTTTCCAATTTAAAATGCTAATTGAACCAGTTTCTGAATAAAGTAGGCAAGACTTAATTTCTGTGTGTATCATCAAGCAGGTTCATGTACTTTGGCTGAATACTTCAGAGAGCTGCTCTAACTTTGCTAAATATGACACTTCTTAGTTAGCCTATGGTAACACCATAATTTAATTTACTGCTTTAGTAAAGCATTTGACCCTGGCTGCAGGTGGAGAATTTCATGGCAGTTCTGTGGCAGAAGTCCTTCTCTTCTGGGTTGCCATAGGGCTGTGTGCATATATAGGGACATGTCTGTGCCTCGTCAGATTGTGCCTATACATCGTGCCACTCTGGCTCTCCCTAGGCATACAGTGGCACTGTCGGTTGCCTGTCCAACACAGAGGTCACATTCACACCACTCAGATTTAAGAGCTGCCTCTGGTAATCTATCTGATTTTCTCCACTGACTGCACCGTGCATGTCTACAACTTTTAGAAGCCAGAACTGGCAATGTGAATGTTTCACTTGCTCAGCTTTCTGTCTTTTAAACAAGGCTACTTTCCTTGGCATTTCTAGGAACATGGATCTTAAGCCCAAAAAATAGCATTTGGCTTCTTCCTCTTGCTCACCTTTTCAGTAGTAACAGATTTTTCTTCTGAATTTTTGAGCAAAACCTAGAATTTGCAATAATAGAGCAAGGGGAAATTAGAGCCAGCTGGTGGTAAGTTAACAAAAATATTTGACTTCTACAAAATACTTTTCATTGGATACATAAAGACCTCCTTCTAATTTTTCTGCCATTGTTACATGGTAATCTTAAAACTCCAGCCAGACACCAGTAAGCAGTGGAAAGCATAAATAGTAAACTAATAGCATTCTAAAGTTATTTACCAGATGAAAGGTACAATTTTTATTCTAAGCCTTGTTCTTCTCACAACAAAAGAAATAAAGAAATACTAATAAACTTTTTTTTATTATGTGTAGTTACTCCACTGTTAGATCTTTTTCAAATGTGCAAGTGCTTTAAGAAAACATGTTTTTACCCAAAAAAAGCATAGTTACATGCCATAAAGTATAATAAACAGGGTTCAGAAATATTTCTTTTTTTATTATGTTCTTTTCAAGGAATTGGTTCATTGGGTTTTTTTTCCTTATTTTGCAATATGTAATGATGAAAGTAATTTTATTTAAAATAACTCATGTATGCTTTCCCCTCTCAAGTTCTGATATTAAAAAGATGTAGAATAACTAAGATATTTTCACAGTGACAGTGTAAGAACTGATATACTGTCTAGTCTATGGAAATCTTAAAATATATTTTCTAATTTTAAGTCAATACAATTAATGCAAGACTTAAATTGCCATGATAAATCAGAAGATGACACAGAACTAAAACATATTCTCTTCAAGAGTGATACTTCAGAACAACTTTCCCTAAAGCACACTTAATGTTCAATATGACCATTTCTCAATTAAGCTGACAGCAGATTATAAAGGTTCATTATGCATAACAGAGATATTTTTTTAAACCCCTGCATAAGTGGAAAAGAAACCTTTGAAGAATAATTTACACATTAAAACAAAGGACTTAAAGAGATTGCCTGGTGTTAATTGGAAAAAGAAGAGTCAATTATAAGACCAAAAATGGTTTTAGGAGAGGAAACTATAAATCAGGTTTTTTTGGTGGAGTTAGAATACTCCAGGAGCCAAACTTTATGTATGCCTTGTAGTGATACTTACCAAGAACCTGTGGACTCAAAGCTGAAGCAAATATTTTTTGGGTACAGCTATTATTAATTTATAGAATAAATGATAAGCTGAGCACAAAGTTATAGAGCTCTGTTAGGAAAAAGAGAAAACTCTAGACATTGTATCAAAACCCCATGTTTCTCTCCCTCTTTCTCATATGTACTGCTGTAGTTTTTAGTCATCATCATACATCATGATTAACAAATCTACTCTGGAAATATGAAAAAGCCCTCACTTTGCTTACTTGTTAATTTTAATGAAGATATAAGGATTTGTACTAATTAAAAACATTTCCAATTAGTGTACAAGAATTTTGGGAATATAACTCCTTATGCAAAGTACCCAAGATTTTTGTTTTATTTTATATGAACAGTTCAACATACCAATGTGACACATAGTCTGTCCAGAGATTTCCCAACTTTTTCTTCCTATTTCATGTACTTCTGACCAATACGCATGACAACAGCATTGTCTTGCCTGCTGTGCTTGTTGATGTTGACTCTTGTAATGCCCTGACAGGCTTTTGGGCAAGGTTGGGGGGAAGATTTATTTAGTTTTGGTTTTGTACTCCAAGTTTTAATGTTACAGTGATACTATGAACATGAGGCTCTTGCGCTGCCATGACACCTCCCACAGCTTTTTGTGCTCAGCATACTTTCTGTAAGGGGAAACTGATTGATAGATTGATCTGATCCGTTATGAAAACAGATACTCTTAAACTATATGTGGTTTGAGTTTGTTCATGCATTTTCTATTTGTTCTGTCCTGATACGGAGTTGTAAAAAACATCCAAGCTTTACAATTTGTAATTTAGATTTTGATATTTGAGAAAGTTGTTGAGTTTTCAGTTTTCTTCCTTTCCCCATCAGAGGACTGCAATTTGGTAAGTCCATATTTCCCAGTGGATGGATAAATAGACAGTTACCATCCATCATTGCTACAGTGCGGTACCACTGTCAGCCAGAAGCATTATGAGGTGGCAAATATTTATCTAAACTGCAAGTTTAGATCAGTCTTAGACTAATATTTGCCAGAATTCAGATGATTACATTCCCAGGTATTTTTCAAAATATATTTTCAGGCAGGGATCTTTAAATAATAATGATTAAAAGGATTACTTCCTTTTTGACTTGCTTCTGTGAACTATAGATTAGGCAGCCATCCACAAAGAGTATTTGGTTAATCACTAGTGTTTTACCAAAAAGGATTAAATTATTTATGTTGTTTCATAAACCAAATAATTTAAGTTTGATCAGATTAGCCTAATGCTTCTCAAGAAACACTTTAGTCTTCTTACTAGTGGCACGTATTGTTTTCAGAACTGCAGGCTACTGTTATACGACCTTTCCTTAGCTTTGAAAATGAAACTTATATCTGTGATTACATAATTCCATGTTGGCCTTATACAATGAAATAGTATTTGAAGTGACGTAAACTGTGAAAGACAACCCTATATATTAATTCATTTGGAGAGTTGCAAATATAACCTAATACCTATTTATATTGGATATTAGGGAAAATTTCTTCACTGAAAGGGTGGTCAAGCACTGGAAAAGGCTGCCCAGGGGAGTGGTTGAGTCACCATCCCTGGTGGTATTTAAAAGACAGATAGATGTGGCACTTGGTTTAGTGGTAGACTTGGCAATGCTAGGTTAACAGTTGGATTTGATGATTTTAAAGGTCTTTTCCAACCAAAGTGATTCCATATTTCCACATATTTTGTCAGACTTTTTTAATATATCTGATTCCTGGTAGGGAGGAGGTCACAACCTGAATGTACTGCTATTGTGCATCCAGGCTTTAGAGATGTTTAAGCACATTTCCCATACAAATTTGATTTCTCTAGGATATGCACGGGTGAGAAGCACACAGTTATGATGGAAGACCTTGAATGCTCCAGATAAGAGTATGCCCCTCACTGGCACATCTGCTGAGTCTATCTTTGCCCCCCCCCCCCCGCCCCCCCCCCCCCCCCCCCCCCCCCCCAGAAGCTTTATGACCTAGGGCAAGTGGTTAAGTTAAAAAGCCTGTTTTATATTTGAAAGAGACTACAGATATGCAGCAAGCAGTTTCAAAGCCCAGGATGACTTCTCAGACTCTCCTTCCTTTGCAGCTGTCACTGAAGCATCAGAGGGCAGATCTGGTAAATGAGGGGGGCATGGGAGCCCCCAGCTGTGCAATTATGGATTTACTTTTCCAGGGATCATATCTGAAGCCTTGAATGGGGAAAGGAAAGCCTGGGAGGAGGCAGAGGTTACTTCTACTGAATGCTTCATTTTCCCTATGTTGGTAGCAGCCGAGACCAAAGAGCTTCTTTGCCTCCAGAGTGGCCCTGGAGTCAATAGCATGCATTACCCCTCTTATATTCATGTCTGTCCTGTAATGCTTTTCTACTGTCTATATCTATTCCTGCCTTGAGAGATTTGCAGGCATTAATGGACCTTTGAGGAGTAATTACATCTGGCTGTCTCATATCCTGAGTGAGAGAATATAACTACCTCAGTCATTGTAGGGGAAGGGAAAAGAAACAAAGCAAAAAACCCCAGACAGATTATCTTCATGGTTTAAGTAATGGCTTTAAAAAAATAATTAAAACTAAAAAATATATCTACCAGAGACCTTTTGTGAGGACTGGAAATAGGACTCTTCAGAATGCTTTGCCTGGTGCATTCCCAGTCAAGACAGGTTCATTACTCGAGAACAGCAAGATTCAGAGTAGTCAGCAGTCCTCAGTGCTGAATACTTGCTGGGTCCCCCACCAATGTGCTGGCTCTGTGGATTCATTCTAGAAGTGGCCAACTTCCCCAGGCACGGTGTGCCCAGGCATGTTGCACAAGCTCTGGGCTCCCAGGATGGGAGGCAGCAATGCAATAATTAAGGACTGTGACACTTCATGGTTAAAGCTTTCAGCACAAAAAAATAATGTGTACTTCTAGAAGTCCTACTAGACTAAATCCCAGGCTACAGACTTTTGGCCTTGATGAGTTCCAGTGGGTTAAAAATTACATGCTGATACTACTCACTGCTTTCAGATTCTTTTTGAGCTTATTGATCAAGGGCACATGGTGAAGTTCAGCTGTTGCTTTCCATTGCTTTGATACAAGGCAGCCAATGGCAACAAGACAACAACAAGCTTGTTCTTGAAGTACAAGTAAGGGTGTGTTTTGGTTTTTTTTCCAGGCATATTTTTTTCATAGGGTATTTCATTAAAACACTCATTAGGGAGACAGATAGTCAGTTGTTTCTGCCTTGGCCTTGAGAGTTTGCTTTCTTTCTGTTCCCAGGCAGTTCAGAAAATACAGTGGATCCTTATTATCCTGGACATCACCAACATGAGTATCAGGTAGCTGAAACCTCACCTAACCAGCTGCAGTCTCTACTGTGCCTGCTGCCATTTTCTGATTGCAGTGTAATTTTTAGCGTATAGACTTCAAAGCTGGTGGGGTTTTTTTAAGTGTTCTGTTAAAATGCCCATTTTTTGTAAAAAAATGTAAAGCAATCACATACTGTATTTGAGAAATATACACCTGTATGAAGAGTTACTTCACTGGGACTATGTAAACTATAAGGTACAACAGAGCTGCCATAAGGGATTAACATTGTGAGTAGTTGTGGGCTGTCCACCTTGCACACGTGGTCTCAGTACCAGCAGATGGTAAGACAGTAACAGGAGTGTAACCTCTGCATGTGACTGGTGAACCAGAACTGCCCGATATCTGAGGATGCATGCCTCAGCACTGACAATACTGAAGAGGAAGACAGGAGCAGGATTAAACAGTTACAGGGGGATTACCAAGGTGGAGGGGCCTGGACCAACAGCTGCTTTGGATGTATGTGTGGGTGCACACAGATCTCAGTGTGCCTGTGAAATTAAAGCTTCTGGGGATAAGCTGCAGCAGATATTCAGAAATTTATGAGGGTTTAGTAGTGGTTTGTAAGTGTTCTGCAGGGTGCATCATCTCTTATATTGCAGATACTAATCTTGAAATTATTGTGCACTGATTGCTTGTTAATGATGTGCTGCTATAATTTGAGAAATTGCTTTCACAGCACCACAGAATCACATAACCATTGAGTCTGGAAGGAATTTCTGGAGGTCACCTGGTTGAGGCCCTTGCTCAAGCAGAGCCACCTAAAGCAGGTTGCCCAAGGAGTGTGTCCACATGGCTTTGGAATATCTCCAAGGTTGGAGGCTCCCACAGCCTCTCTGGGCAACCTGTGCTGGTGCTGTCACCCTCACAGCAAAAAAGTTTGTCTTGATATTTAGAGGGAACATCCTGTGTTTCAGTTTGTGCCCACTGCTTCTGGTCCTGTCACTGGGCACCACTGGAAAGAGCCTGTCTCCATCTTCCATTCATGCTCCCTCAAGGGATTTATATACATTGATGAGTTTCCCCTCTAAGCCTTCTCTTTTCCAGGCTGAACAGTCCCAGCTCTCTCAGATTTTCCTCATATGTGTGATGGTCCAGTCACTTAATCATCCTTAATGGTCCTTTGTTGGACTCTCTCCAGTATATCCATGTATCTTTTGAAATGAAAAGCTCAGAACTGAACACAGTATTCCAGATGTGGCCTCACCAGTGCTGAGTACAGGGAAGGATAATTTCCCTTGACCTGCTGGCAGCCCCCCCTAATGCAACCCAGCATGCTGTTGGCCTTTTTTGCTGCAAGGTCCCATTGCTGGCTCATGTTCAGTTTGGGTGTCCTCTGACTTGACATTACTGCAAAGATGTTTTCCAGCCAGTCATCCCCAACATATACTGGTGCATGGGGTTATTCCTCCCCAGATGCAGGACTTGACACTTCCTTCTGTACAACTGTATGATGTTCTTTTCTGCCCATTTCTCCAGCCTGTTGAGTTCCCTCTGGATAGTGGCATCGCCCTCGTGTATCATGTCATCTTCCAATTTTGTGTTGTCTGCAAACTTGCTGAGGGTATACTCTGCACCATCATCCAGATCATTAATGAAGATGTTGGACAGGATTAGATCCAGTACAGACCCCTGGGGTACTTTCCTATTTACTCGCCTCCAACTAGACTTTGTTGAACTTATCACCAGTTTCTGGGTCTGGCTGTTAATACAGTTTTCAATTAACCTCACTGTTTGCTCATGCAACCCATACCTCACCAGCTCCTCTACGAGGATCTTATCAGAGACAGTGTCCATGGTCTTACTGAAGTCCAAGTAAACAGTATTCACTGCTTTCCCCTCATCTATGAGTCCACTCATTTTTTTCATAGAAGGTTATCTGAGATTCAACAAGGCTATGTGTTGGGTCCTGCACTTGGGTCATAACAACAGTGCTATAGGCAGGGGGAAGAGTGGCTGGAAAGCTACCTGGTAGAAAAGGACATGGGGGTGCTGGCTGAAGCCAGCTCAACATGAGCCAGCAGTGTGCCCATGTGGCCAAGAAGGCCATTGGCATCCTGGCTGGTATCTGAAACAGTGTGGCCAGCAGGACCAGGGCAGTGATTTTTCCCCCTGTACTGGGCACTGGTGAGACCACACCTGAAATACTGTGTTCAGTTTTGGACCCCTCAGTGCAAGAAAAATATTCAGTTGATGGAGCACATTCAAAGAACAGCAACAAAGCTGGTGAAGGATCTAGAGAACAAGTCTTAGGAGAAGCTTCCGAGAGAACTGGGGCTCTTTAGTCTGGAGGAAAGGAGGCTTAGGGGACACCTTATTGCTCTCTACAACTACCCAAAAGAAGGTTGTAGGAAGGTGGAGGTAGGTCTTTTTGCCCAAGTGATAAGTGATAAGACAAAAAGAATTGGGCTCAAGTTACTCCAGAGGAGGTCTGCTTTGGATATTAGGGAAAATTTCTTCACTGAAAGTGTTATCAAGCACTGGAAGAGGCTGCCCAGAGAGGTGGTTGTGTTGCCATCCCTGGTGGTATTTAAAAGACGTGTAGATGTGGCACTTAAGGACATGATTTGGTGGTGGGATTGGTAATACTAGGTTAATGGTTGGACTCGATGACCTTTTCCAAAATAACCAAACCAACTCACACAATGTGATTTTACATTATAGCTTTCCAATGTAATGTTGGAAATGCAAATACTTTTGAACATAATATTCAGTAAGTTGAATCAGTAAGTACTAAGCACCATGACTGTTCTCTAAATAATTTGAATTTTATTGCCATTAATGACAAGAAATAATGATTTCTTTTGCATTTTTCTGTTTGTTGACAAGATGTGTCCAGTTAATAACCTATAATATGGATGAAGCTGATTGATAGTGAGCAGTGTTCATCTATATGAACACAGTCACAGTTAGTCACACTTAATAATTAGGGATGTGTTAAATATTAAATTTTTGTCCTTTTGAAATGTATCTTTAAATTAGCTTTGGGTTTGCCTTTTTGAATATGCACATATGTTCCATTTCTCCACATTTGCTGTTCACAACCCTTGCATGCTAAGCAGACACCAATTTCATTTGGTTATTTTCATACTATCCATTTTTTCTTTATATACAGGAACACTAGGAGAAATCTCAACCATGGAAATGGTTCAATACAGAGAATGCAACTTTGTTAATTAGTTGAAGAAGAATAAATCACCCAGAAATCCCCATCAGAGTTACACCAGTATTGATTTTTCAGTATAAGAGTGAAGAGTTTTCAGATCCCCCACAGGTCCTTCCTAAATCACTAATATCATCTGCCAGAATTGCAACATTGAAACATAAATCTCTTAGATAAGCCCTGTGTATGTCAAGAACAAGACAGAAAAAGGCCACCCAGTGTATTGCAATAATGTCTTCTGGGGAAAGTTTCTTCCAAAACCTAGCACAGTGATCCATTGAACTCCTTGTGATGATCCAGTATGCCTGGTTTAAACAGCAGCTGAAAAGCAGACATAGGAATGAATGTCCCCTCCTGAGAAGCTGCCTGTATTTATTCTGCATCTTACAGGAACAGGAATCAGGTACAGAAATCAACACTTATTTCCTCACCTCACCCTTAGTCTATGGTATTGGTGCATCTGTGGGTGCTGGAAACGCTTGGGTTTCACCCATAAATCACATTCATCCATAGGCAGAGAAAGACATCAGAAGCCCCAGAAAGTACAAGCTAAACCTTTTCTCTCCTGTCTTCATTTGCTCTTTCCAATATAAATTTCCAAAGTCTCTGTATTCAGTGAAGTTCCTCTTAAGCTGGCTGATCGGGGATTTCTCTTGGGGTGTTTTTCTATTGATTTGAGTTGTGAGGAGCAAATTCTTGTTCTTATGATATCTGTGTCTTAAGAATTATGAAAATAGTCCCAAGGGAGAGCTCCTTTTAAGTTTATATTCTTCTCTTAAGGATATCACTGTATTACAAAACATTGCATATTAATTTTTTTATGAACTTTAAGCTGTTATAACCACTGTAGTAGGGTTCTGGGGACTCTCTAATGCTTTAATGTTCATCCATATGTTCAATTCTTCATGACTTTGTGAGTTGAATTTTTTTGACTGTTGACTTTCTTGCCCCTTCTGGATGAGGAAGCATTTCAGGAAGAGACCAATAAGCTTCTCAATGTTGCAATAACTACTCACTGGAGCTGTAATGTAAGTTGTAGAAGTAATGTAAGTTAGAAAAGCCTTTAGCTGTTCTGACACTACATTTGTGATGGTAGACTACAAACTGAAAATACACAATATGTCATGTCTCTCTAAAGAAACTGAGTTGCCAAATTTATGAACTAGTAAATATCTTTCTCAGTATCATCCAGAAATATTGGAAGCCTCTTCTTTTGCAAAAAGCAAGACAATGTACAGAAGAAATACAATTTGCTTCAGAAACGCAATACATGTTCTGGTCTGAGAGGACCCAAGCTGGGGACATTCTTTGTTATACTCAGAGTGAGATTAAGATGCAAATGGGGTCAAATGCCACTAATCAAAGAAAATTATTGTGCACTTATGTAAACAAAGCATTCATGTGTTGTGGTAAGCAAACAGCGATAGGAAAGAGAGGGAAAGATAGGAAAGAAGGAAATATAGCAAGCAGTGGGGATAGTGTTGCAAGACATAGTCACCACCACGGATCTAGTGGCATCCCGTTGGTTGGTGGTCTCCATTCACATCAGAGATGGGGGTCTCTGGATCACCACTTATTGTTTTATAGGGTTTTATAGCCTTTTATAGAGTGTTCAGGGCAGTTGTTTCCCAGACAAAGACACGTACAGCATTACTCCGTGGGGCACATGCGATCAACCACTGCAAAGGTAGGGGTGATCGTCCATGTCTAGGCACATCCCTCACAGTGGTGTGGCCTTTTCTTGACCTTGCCCAAAAACTGATGTTGGGCAGCTGTTGGCTTCTTATCTGTTCACAACTCTTAAGCCTTGCAGGAGCTCAGCTGGCAAGCTTTGAGACAGGCAGTTTGAGATATGGTTGTTCACAACATGCCTTTTCCCTTTCATATCAGGATACTAAGAAAATTTTCACTTCCAATTAAGTTGTCTGAGAAAGAAAAAGTGTGTTTCCCCACTCTACAGGACATCTATATAAAAACTCATCCATTTTTACGTATAGGATAGTTTACAAATATGAAGGTCATTCTTTTGCTTTGATTACCTGCTTGATTACATCCAGACACTAGGGAAATAAGTTTAATCTGCTCATCTCACATTTCTGGCTTACATTTCTTCATGTTCAAAAACATTATATTATGGTTTATAGGCATTTCTTTTATTTTCATACAGATAAGGTTTTATGTTGCATGTCTGACTTTTGAATAATCATGTAGATAAAATAGCAAAGTAAAACAACAGTAACAAAACACAAACCAAAACCTCTTCATCTAAGTGCTACTCCAAAGAGGAACTATAATCTTGGAAATGAGAAAAGTTCTTCCTCCCTCTGTATTTGATTCAGAGACATTGACACTTTGTTCCACAAAGAATAGCATTTTGTTATAACACATTGGATCTGATGAATTATCAGTACTCACACATCAAAAGACTGATACAACAAAGCAAAGCTGAAGTGACATGTAGGGCATCAGCATTTCATACAGATGAGTACCAAAAAGCTGAATCTTAGTACTGCATTCATCATTTTGCTACATGTAGCATTTTAAGAAACTCAGAGCCGATTTTGTGTGTTTATTCCTTTAGATGCCTAAGTAAGCAAAGACAGAAGACTGGAGCTTATTCTGTGCCATATGACTCATTATGTTCCTCTTCACTGTGGAATCCCTGGGAATAATTACAAGATATTTCAGAATATGAGTTTATGCTCATAAAATATCTGACATAGTTCAGGGATTCATCAGACTTGGCTGAACAATGAGACTCTATTGCTTTGGAAAACAAGAAAATCGAGTCATGTCAGTGTCACAACAAAATCCTTTGTCTATAAGTCTTGCTAAGTAGTTTCAAATGCATCAGTTTGTCTTTGAAGCTGAAAATAGATCACATGAAATCATGTTTCTTCTGTATTGCAAGGGGCAAAATATCTCCCCAAAGCTATGATCCACTTACAGACTGGTTTAAAAGCTACAGGTTCCCCATTTCATGTGGTAGTCCTGACATTTTTTTCCAAGAGCACAAACATTGTGCATTCTTCATGCTTTACATCTGGTTTGCAATCTATTCTGCACTTCCAGTTCCATCTCTTCTCTGGCCTTTAATGTGTATCTCTTCTGGTACCTGTGTGCTGTCTATGTAACTGGCTTCATTATCCCCTCAGAGCATCATTTCACTCATTCTGGGTTAGCAGTCCTCTGTCCTACTACATATCCCAGGGAAGATTCTTAATTATTTCCCAAAATCAGAATTTTATATGCTTATCTTAGCAGTATAATGTAACCTGCAATAAAAAGGAGTGAAAAATCCCGCTTCCTTTCTTCTTGAAGAGTAACTGCAGTTCTTTCTTGTGCAGATTAACCTACAGGGAAGAAAGTAACTCCTTTCCAGTTGAAATAATACCCAGGGTAGTACCAAACTGCTGGATCAAGTATTGCAAGACCCCTTGCTCCCCCAGTTCAGCAAAATAGACCTACGTTATTCAGGTTTTCTTAATAATTATATTGAGACCTTTCCATTTACTAAGCTTTTTTAATCTTTTTGTTTTCTTCTTATTTTCCTTTTTGCATTTATTTAAGGTTCCTAAAATATATCTAGTTAGTAATGTAGGTATTTGGTAACTTTGTTTCTTTAAAGTTTCTATTTAATAGCCATAAACTGTAAACTAATAACCTAAGAGAGGAAGGAATGCAATGATTACGTTTAAAACTGTTATTATAGTTATTTCTTCATGAACTGATTGTCAGAGAAATACTGCTTTTTAGTGCCTTGATACACTTAATTGAAACAAGGATTTTTAATATAAATGAAGCCTTCTTGACTCATTGCATTAATAAGTTTTACAGCAATTTCTGCTTCTCATTAATTCATTCTGAGTTAATCCATTTCTCTCCAAACTTGCTTTAAAAACCTACTATTTCACCTCCGTATTTCCATTCCCTGTTTTCAGTTGTATAGTATGCAATCAGGAATGGGATTTAAGGATGTACCATCCCACTTCTTTTCATTTCTTTAAGCAAAATAAATAAATCATTGATTGCAATTGCAGTTTGGAATTCTTTTGGATAATTTGTCTCATATCTTTTACTGGATTGCTTTCAGTCCAAGCTACAACTTGTAAATGAATTGCACATTGATAAATAATTAGAACTAAATCAATAAATTCTAGCCTACTTCTCAACATAAGAGAAAGAAAAAAATGTCTTTGACTCAGGTATTGGAATAATAATAACTACAAGTAATCTAATTTTAGTCTGGCTGCTATCCATCAACATTTATTTTTTCTGATTTGGTAACCTAGAACTTTGCCCATTCATACTAACCAGAATAGCTGTTTCATTGTATCTCATGCATCTTCAAAGAGCATTAATAATTTTTAACTTCACCCATATTTAAACTGGCAAAGTTTTTTAGAATTGGAATTCTTCAAGGAATGTATCTTCAGAGTTGTCTTGAATGTCTTCTGAACTTCACTAATATAAAAAGCTAACATTTCTAAGTGTAATTGAAAAAAACAATTAACAACAAAAAAAAAGAAATTATATATAATAAATAATTAATTATTTTTTTAAAAAACAGGGAGATTACTTTTCAGATGTTTCCAGATATTTTTTTCAGCAGTCTGCACCACCTCTGGCTCAGATTACTCACTACCTGATTTCAGAATTATGACATTTCTTTGTAAAAGATATGGGACTCATATTTCTCTATTGCATCAGATAAGTGCATGTATCATACATGTTCTTAAGCAGTGCTCTTGAGGATGCTTTTTATTAGTTCTTGTAATCCATATTCACAACCGAAGCAGTAGACCTACCATTATGATTAACCTTCCCTGGTAAAAAAAGCTTTTCTGGCCTACAGTATTGACAGTATAAGAAGTAGATCCATAGGCCAAGACACCATAATTTTTAGGGTGATACATCTTATTGCACATAATGTGGGTGTACGACACACGATACATGTGAGTACAGTAAGTCATACATACACACATACGTACAAAAATCATAGCACTCACTTGACCACAATGTATTAAAACTCCTGTTATGTGAATGTGTCGATTGCTTTGTTTATTATAGGGAGTTATAACCTATTTATTTTTATTTTTTAACTTAAGAAATTAGAAAAATATTCAAAGCTAATATTAAAATAATTATAAATGAAATTGCATAAAATAACTATATAAAAATGGAATGGAACTTGCTACATTGTAGAATGTGCAATAACATATTTTTTTATCCTTATTAAATAGGAACCATTTCAACAGCTTCCCTAACTTTCTTAAGAAAACGCTTAAATTTAACTCAAAAAATTGAATGTTTCAGCAAGTTATGAGTCTGTAATAAGAAAGCGTTATAATGAAAAAAATCTTGCACCTTTATTATAACAGATGGTAGTATTTTCTTGCTAAAAACATTGAATGTGAAGATAGTAGCTGAATTCAAAACATTATGTATAAAAATGTGTCTCATTTTGGATAACTGCCATATTTTCCTTGCATTTATATGTATTTGGCATAGGAAATGTAATGTATGGTCTTAACCTGAGCTTCTGGTTAGTTCTTTGGATAATTTTTATGCCTAAACCAAAGCACAGTTGCAAGTGTTTATATATGCAGAAGCACTATTCAACTGTGTGGAATACACTCCTGTAAACTTAATGTTAAAGTATGTAATAACTCTACAGTCCAATTTATTTCTGTAAGTAATAATAATATAATTTTACATAAATTAACCACCACCACCCCACTCCCTCAAAGTAAAAAAAAAAAAAAAACAACCAACCAACCAAACAAAAACCCAACCCCAAACCAACCAAAACCACCAACCTTGGGAAAAGACTCATCTTAGATGTAGCTGTATAAGGATAACAATAACATAAATAAATCTGTAAAGTTTATTTTCATTTTGGATACTGTCTATATACAAACTGGAAGATATAACTAGTATCTTTGATCTCTGTGAGAGGCAAAATGTGGTAAACACAACCAAATGTGGAAGAAGAGCCTCTCAAGATGACTAATTTTTACTTTTACCAAATTAAGGTTTAATATCAACAAGCAGTAACTGTTCATGTAAACAATAATTAAAACAATAGCTTTAATACTATAATAGTACAGGGACACTTCAGTGACATGGCATGGTGTATGGTGGATGCAAGTATCATTATGTTATCTTTGATCATGTAACTGTCAGTTTATAAATCTTTCATCATTTGCAACATTAGTATTACTGTCAGGAACATAGGTTTCAAACCTGTATATAGAAATCCACCACAAGCTTCAGGGACAGTTCAAATCATCTTTTCACAGTGACAATGTATCTTTGGATTTGTTCTATTATATCAGTACAATAAGGTGTGATATTGTTCCTGAGAGGGACTTTAACAGCTGAGAGGGCGATGCTATCAGACTCACAAAAGATACCTCTTCTTGGTCTAAGTTTTTGACATTTACTCCAATGTATTTTATATTCCCTTCTAAGTATGAAAAAAACTGTTTTAAAAGGCTAATTTCTCATGATTGTAAATTATTTTTTCTTAATTCATATTTATTTCTTATTTTCAAATGTCACTTGCCTATCTCAGCTTCCAGAAGTCTTTGTGTCTTGTCTCTATAGAAATACAAATTGTACTTGTGGAAAGAAAGCAAGGAAGGGAGGAAGGAAGAGAAATAAATAAATAAAGAGAAATAAATAAAGAAAGAATAAGAAAACGAAAAAGAAGGAAAGAAAGAAAGAAAGAAAGAAAGAAAGAAAGAAAGAAAGAAAGAAAGAAAGAAAGAAAGAAAGAAAGAAAGAAAGAAAGAAAGAAAGAAAGAAAGAAAGAAAGAAAGAAAAAGAAAAAGAAAGAAAGAAAGGAAGGAAGGAAGGAAAGAAAGAAAGAAAGAAAGAGAGAAAGAGAGAAAGAAAGAAAGAAAAAGAAAGAAAGAAAGAAAGAAAGAAAGAAAGAAAGAAAGAAAGAAAGAAAGAAAGAAAGAGAGAAAGAGAGAAAGAAAGAAAGAAAAAGAAAGAAAGAAAGAAAGAAAGAAAGAAAGAAAGAAAGAAAGAAAGAAAGAAAGAAAGAAAGAAAGAAAGAAAGAAAGAAAGAAAGAAAGAAAGAAAGAAAGAAAGGAAGAAAGAAAGAAAAAGAATGAAAGGAAGGATGGATGGAAGGAAGGAAAGAAAGACAGATGCACACACTCACCCACACCAATCTCCAAAAAAAAAAAAAAAAAAAAGGTGCTATTTTAAGATAAAATATTTTTAACATAATCTTATGTTATCTGTTTCTGTTTAGGGAAGGTTTTTAGAACATTAGTTCTCAGCTGTACTCAGCCGAAGCTCTGGCTCATAGATAGCAAAGCTGCTGTCTATCTATTTGTACTTTTTTTAATCCAAGAGCTAATGACTGAATATGGAGGAATAGAAAAAATTACCCATCGAAGCTCAATTCAAAGCATCATAACCCTGTACTCCCAAACCCATACAGCCAGTATAAAGATACAGAACTTCAGCGTGGTGGTCTGGGGAAGAGAAGACAAAAAGTAGGAAAAACTAGTAGCAGCATGTTTTATACTTAGTTTCTTCCAGAGGTTAAAATTGAGTCATTTTCACAGCCTCCCTTTATATTTTAGTATAAAATGTGTTTCTTGATATGTGATGTACAGTACTGCTTGTTGAAATTTAAACTCCTTATTACTACCCTTTCTGAAGCACTTGGTGAAAAAGCACTGTTCTAGTCAAAGTCTCCCTTGACGATTTCAGCTAGGTGCAACAAATCTGTTTCTGAAGCTAACCTGAGGCATTTTTCCTTAATCTAATATAACTGCAAAGATTGTTTGATGGGTGGGAATAATTGCATATTTAGTAACGACACAACAGAGACTTACTTTGTCATAGGAAGGGATTGGAATGATTGAAGTTTCATAGCTGTAATGTTTATGTGCTTCTCCAAAGATCCCACATCTCCTGGGACTCTTAAAGCTTCTTGGAAACCACAGTGACAGAATGACATCTCTGCTTTACATTCAGAGACTCAGGTCAACATCCCTGAACTTTTCCTCTGACTTCCTTCCCTCTTTCATTTTCATTTGCTCTCCTAGGAGTAATTCTCACTTGTGAAACTATCTGGTAGAAAATAAGCTAAATAGCTTGCAAAACCAGCATCTTAAATACAGAAATAAGGAAAGTTATTCCATGCTGGCTCCAATGTTGCAGAGAAAAACAAAACAAACAAACAAACAAAAAAACACACAAAGCCCCAAAATAACATTTCCAACTAAATGAGTAGGGAGTTTCTCAAATTATCATTCAGTCAGGTTTCTTGGAGAACTATCAAAACATTTTGAGGTTCTGGCAGGCACAGTATTGCCCTCCTGCAAGGACAGCTATATGTTAACTGTCAAAACAGTTTAAAACCACAGCCCATTTATCTGACCCATGTCTATTGCAGACATCTGAATAGTAGTATTAACCAAAAATCACCTTTCTATTTTTACTGAGTCTGGCATATCTCCACCATGCCCTCCTCTTGCCTTCCAGTCTTGAGCTTAGCTATTTACAGCTTTTAAGATGGATTGCTGGAGTACACCCAGGAATAAGACTGACTCCACAAGAAAAGCTGAGAAAACCACCAGCATCAGAATTAAGAGTTCAATGACAGTATGTCACTCTCAGATTTTATGCAGGCTCCACAGGTAATTGCAGAAACCTCTTTTGCTCTGCAAAGAAAGCTTTTGTGCAGATCAGTTAGTGTTAAACCCTTCAAAATCATGAGGGCATTATCACAATATTACTTTGGAAATATAGCTCATTTAAATTTAGAAATTCTGTTTACAGGAAAAAAGAATAATCACAGAAACCTTGCACAGTGCTGAAAGGAAGGATTTCATAATAAACCTACATCATTCCCAAGGCTGAACCAGGCTCGATGCTGCACATGTAGATAATATATTGCAAGCCTCTATCCCGTTTAAGATGATTCAGTGGTTTCAGACAGCAATGAGCAGGTGAACATTTTCCTAGAGAAAAGAACCAAAAGGCTCAGAAGAAAGGGTTTATTTGCTTTCCTCTGTCCCCCACCCTCTTGCTTCCAAATCCATGCATGAATATTCATGTGTGAACACAAACACACACAGACACAAAAGATCACTTTAGTGCATGTCCTACCACTATATGACATAGTGTAGCTGATGATATATGTATCGGGTGAAAGTGCTCTTAAATCTCTACCTGAGCCTTGAAGTTATTAATACGATCCATTACTTTGCACATAAAAATACTTAGCAAACCAGTTATCTCTCTTTTACAGATGTAGCGAACCATTTACCATTCCCGTCTCCCCAGCTGCAATAGCATCTACAGAAAGCAATGCATCTTTGAGATCATGGGATATAAATCTTTCTGTGATAAGAAACTTTACAGCTTACAGGACACTGTGAAGTGTAATACATCTCCTGTGTTTTAAAACATCTTTTATCGTTTTTAAAATTAAAAGTAAGTTTTCATGCTTACAAAAAATTCAGAATGAGAATAGCAGAAAACTCTATATTACTAGAAATTCATTTCTTTATCTGCACCAGAAAGAGATGGTGCAAGCAAAGTAGTTTCAACTTTCTTAAACTGATCTACCAAGGTTGCTTGCGGATCTTCAGTGGATCAATGAAGGGAAGCTTACAGTGCTCATCTGAAGAGGTGCAAAAAGAAGAGAAAATTCAGCTTAAAGTCTACTTAAGCTATTATAGAAGTCAGGAGACCAAGCTGCTGTATGTTCTACCTGGACTTATTTCACATAAACAGTGACCACAGGAACAAACAGAAACTCAGGTGACACATTGTAATGTAGCATTTATGATACTGAAATATTTTCTGTTCCGAACATGTAGGAACATTTTCTTTATTTCAAGTACCAGCATAATGTTCTTGTAGGTGCCAATCTATTAAGGCTTTCAGGAGAAGACCTTGGTGTCATCTTTTGCAGGTTGTGTAAATGAAACACTCATGGGCAGAGGGAAGGTTTAAGCTACAACAGTATAGACAAAAGAAAGTTGCTAGCTGGCAGTCTACTAGACATTTAACAGGATCTGTTAAGAAATATGTCTGCTTCTGTTTGCCTAAAGCTTAGATGCAGTCCTTTGGGACTGAGATCGGCTCTTCCTGTAGTGAAAGCAGTGAGATTTTAGTAGGCCTCAATTTACAAGGAAAGCGTGTGTTTTCCCTTTATGGGCAAAGTGTTGCTAATCAACAAAATTTCTGCCCTGCACTAGTGCTGGGAGGTGTCTGCCAGCTTCTGTCTGGCCTTGATGACAAGAGAGCAGCTTGGCTGAGTTATAACCCACAATTATCTGCCTTGTCACATTCCTCATGTTGACTGCATTTACTGACTATATTAAATATTGCAGCATTATTGACTATGGAAAGTATGAAAACAGAAGTCAGAAAGGATCTTGTTGTTAGGCTTCATAACTGGTTGACTAGCTGGACCTTGATTTTAACAAAACAAAGCAAAAGCCTATATAGTTTAATTTTAATCAGTTGGTGTAATAGACTGTTCCGAAGAATTAAGCTTTTGCTGCATTCATGTACTCTAATTCTTTCAGGACTAGAAAATAGGGTTGTTTTAACATCAGTGTCTCTTTGTGTCTTTTAAAGTCACCAATAAATTCAAGCTAGGTTTTTCCAACATACTCATACATGTGTAAAACATGCTGACAAGCTTTAGTCAACAATAAGATGATCTAAGTACGATGCTACCCAGTTGAACACACTTGTAATCAATGGACACAACTGTAAAATGTGAAGGAAATTCATAGTTCAGGGTGGGGGAACAAAATATTTAAGGGTTTTGTTTGGATGTAGGAATAATTAATAAAAAGTAGTAAAGTTATTAATAAAAAATATAGTCATGACACTTCTTGTTGCTCTTGCTTCTGTTGAACTTAGAGGATTATGAACAACTCAGGTGTTAGAACCTTACAAGACTCTAGCAGTAAATCAGAGTAAGCTTTTGCCTTGATGCTTTTAAAGGTTTTTCCTAGTATAGCTTCATTATTTGTCATATGACTTTTAGAAAGGATGAACTTCAATAAAAAGCAGATATTTAATGAGTACGTCAGTTAACATTTAACACCCAAAGCTCCCAATCTGGCTGCATCATAAGGAATTTTTAGATGCTGCTCATTCAAGCAATGAAAGGGAGATGCGTGCTTTGCAGTAAATGCCCTAACTTTTTTTTTTCCTTTTAGGGAAGATGCTTTTAGCAAGCAAACTCAGTCACTGCTGACCGTGATGTCACTTGTAAGAATGTGAAGCCACAGATCTGTTAATCTACCATATAGGGTTTTTTTATGTCTCCTGTTAGTTACCAATGCTCAGTTTTACCTATATATCCTGTCTGTTCCTCTAATCAAAGGTTCAATAGAAGCAGCCCAGACCCTACATTTAGCTTCCAGAAGTATTTAACCTGGAGCTCCTGGGGCTCAAAAAATTTCCCATTATGTTTATATCACTGATGAGGATAATCCTTATAAATTCTGTGGTCTGTTCTGCTGCATTATCCACTCTGATCTCCCTTTTTAACATCGAAAAAGTAAGGGCCATCAAAAAGATGCCAGCAGAAATATCTGGTGCTATAACAAGACTTGATGTCTTTGTTGGGGATTTGTTATTGCACTCCTTGAGGCAGATTAAACACACATTTCTGCTTATATGTAGATACATAGATAGATAGATATAGATATAAATTAATGAACAGTGTGTTGGACAGTTTACAAGGAATCTGCAAAGATGCATCACAAGCTGATTCCTTATATACATTTGCACCAGCACCAATCATGTAAACATTGGCCTGGGGTGCTTTGGACAAGTGTTGGGTTCATCCCCTAGCTGCAGTTTTAATTTCCCCTTCAGCTTTAATATGCACCAAGTATTACTTTACGTTGGATTTTTTAATTTATTAGAAATATTTCTTTTTGCTTAGATTACGATTCCAATACTGTGATGTATTGTCTCATATTTTCATGCAAAATAATAATAAAAAATGCTTCTATAAATGTAAATTATTCTCCTGCCTCCCTCCCCACAGCCCCCAGTAATATGGTCTAAGTAAGACTACCTGGTACCCAAACCAAGTGATGCATGGTGAAGGGCTGTCTGCAATCTTCCCTAGTCTCTTCTGATTCTTGAGGGTTTCAAATATTTCCTAAATATGAATCCCTCACATAAGTCTGCAAATCATCCTAAGCCTGTCATAAAATATAGATCCTGCCAAACAAAGCTAGTTCATGATGCAGCGCTCACCATCTGCAATCAAGACATGGGTCAATTATGCTGAAGACTTTGTTAAACATAAACTCAGTTGAAATCAAACTTCTAAATTTTAAACACATCCTTGATGCAAAGCTGTACTTTTTCACAATTCCATAAACACCTAAGCAAAACTGAGTATTGGCTGGCAAATTATGCATATATGCCATGTTCTTCTGCTGTTCTTGATGCAGTTGTCTTTTCTTAGATGTGCCGCCATGCTCAAATGAGTTGCTTTCCACTGCCTGCCTGTCTGACCAACAAGACAAATATGTTCCACATTTCTATAAAAGGATTGTTTTCCTCTGAAAAAATACTTCAAACTAGAAAATTCTTGGCTAATTTAAGTGAAGAGCTGAAATGTTTTGTATTTAAACAAACACACACAGAGGCACACAGGCACACATATATACATTTTTATATGTAGATGTCTATACAGGGGACATAATACCATTAAAAATATAAAAAAGCTTTTTGTCACATACAGTATTACATAATTGCTATTTAATATTTCAGAACAAAAAAATTGAGAAAAATCATGTCTGATTGTAGCACATACTTTTTAATAATTGCAAACTTCATCACCCAAAACTTACTTCCAAACACAACTGTCTCTAGAGATTACCAGTGAAGGCATATAAAAATAATTGATCTTGTGCTATGTTACGCTTTGACAAAATCCAACAGCAATCAAAGAAAACATAGTGTACTTGTTCTCAGTAGTTTGTCTAAGGGTATGTGTGTTCCAGAAATATATGTATACTGGTCAGCCCTACTGCATTGTCAAAGCCAGAATGCCATAATATGACATCTTTTGACAATTTAATGTACTGTAAGATTCCTTAGTAAAAATATGAAAGAATTTCTGCACTTTTAAAGATTTAAATACTAAATTGTCTCCCCTGTTAATCTTCCCCAATATCAGTTGTTATGTTTTCTTAACTTTCACTAATTCTGTATAAAAGACTAACATATGAGATATACCAATAGTAAAAATTGGCATACTGTTTTTAGGGAGACAAAAGTTGATTTAAACAGGGTCCATTTGCACATATTTGTTAAGCGAGGGTGGTATGGAATCTCTTTCACCCCTGCATCCCTCAGGACACAACATTAACAGTCCTTTAATTTAGGAATAATTGCAAGATGTTAAATTAAATTGTAATATGCTTTAAATAACATTGCAACTGCCATTAATTGGATTCCTATAGCCATAGTTGTTTCTGATGACCATTAACAATGTTTTTTTATCAACTTGCCACACTCAGCAGGTAAGTTCACAGTCTCTTGGAATGAAGATGTAGGGAAACAAACTCAAAGAGGTGGCAGTATAGGGCAACAAAGCTGGTGAAGTGTCTGGAGCACAAGTTTTATGAGGAGCACCTGGGAGAACTGGCGTTCTTTAGTCTGGAGAAAAGGAGTCTCAAGGAACACCTTATCACTCTCTACAACTACCTGAAAGGAGGTTGTAGACACGTTGGTGTTGATCTCTTCTCCCAAGATAGGACACAAAGAAATGGCCTCAAGTTACACCAGAGGAGGTCTACATTGGATATCTGGAAAAGTTTCTTCATTGAAAGGGTTGTCAAGCATTGGAACAGACTTCCCAGGGAAGTGTTTGAGTCACCATCCCTGGAGGTATTTAAAAGTTGCATAGATGCAGCACTTAGAGACATGATTTAGTGGTAGACTTGGCAGTTCTAGGTTAACAGTTGGACTTGATGATCTTAAGGGTCTTTTCCGACATAAACGGTTCTATGATTCCATGGTTTTATCACTGTCAGGCCAACACGCAGGCAGATTTTCCTGTTGTCCTTGTCTCCCTTCATGCCCATCAGAGAGATCTACACCTTTTTTTTTTTTTTTTTTTTTCCTATTAATACTTCAAGGGCACAGAATGTCCCTTTTCATATAGATAAAAAAAAGATATATTTTTTAAAAATATATAAATACATTAAATAACTATATAAACTAGATTACAGACCTGTCCAAATGAAACCACAGTGGAAGATTGTTCAGTAAGTTTTGGTATTTGTTTGCTAAATGAAAGGAAACATAAAAGCAAACTTGTACACCTAAATTTTTGAATGATAATTATTTTGGCTATGCTGTAGGTTTTTCTTAAGAGATGGTACTTCCACCTATCTGAGACTCCCTTTCAGGGCAGTCCTGAGAAAACTAATTCCTATTTTAGCACTTAATGTCAAACTTGATGTCAGATAATGGCAAGACGCAATGCCAAGTTAGTGATGTTTTGTTACTACTGTTTATGTAGCACTGTAAGTATAATCTATGCTATATAAAGTTCACCAACAGTAGTGTCATGGTGCATAAGAAAGGCCAGCATTGGGAAGCTGTTTCTTGAGCATCTGATGTTCATAGGCATATAAATTTTCATAGAATCATAGAATAAATTGGGTTGGAAAGGACCTCCAAGGATCATCTAGTCCAACCCTTCCGCAATGAGCCTGGACAGCTTCAACTAGATCAGGTTGCTCGAAGCCCCATCCATCCTGGCCTTGAATGTTTCCAAGGATAGACATCTACCACCTCTCTGGGCAACCTGTTCCAGTGTTTTACCACCCCCATCATAAAAAAAATTCTTCCTTATATCTAGTCTGAATCTACACTCATTTAGTTTAAAACCACTACCTTTTGTCCTATCACAACAGGCCCTACTACAAAGTCTGTTCCTACCCTTCTTGTAATCCCCCTATAAGTATTGAAGGGCCACAATAAGGTTTCTCCGGACCTTCTTGTCTACAGGTTGAACAGCTCCAACTCTCTCAGCCTTTCTGCATGGGAGATGTGTTCCATCCCTCTGATAATTTCCATGGCCTTCCTCCAGATTTGCTCCAACAGGTCCATGTCTTTCCCGTGCTGAGGACTCCAGAGCTGGATGCAGTACTCCAGGTGTGGTCTCATGAGAACAGAGTAAAGGGGCAGAATCCACCTCCCTCAACCACTAACTAAAGATCATTTTAGTTATAAATAAATTGATTTATCAGATAGATTTTATGAAGAATTAATACTAGTGTCATTATTGCCTTGCTTTCCAGAAGGATCAACAACACCTGTGAAAAGTATTTGTCAGAAGTATTGTTTGAGAAATACATTATTCCAACCACTCTTGTGACACTTCTAGGCACCAAATGCATACCATTACAGTTCATGTCATGAACAGGCATTGTGAACCCAGTTACTAACACTCTTTAAGACATTTGCTGAATTCATCATCTGTTGTCAGGGAGCTGAATGGAAAAGTGCCTACCCCTTTTAAAAAAGAACCATCTCCAAATGTAAGAGGAGATTCCTCTTTCGGTGGAAAAGTAGATAGTTATAAAGTACAGGACATCAGAGTGAGTAGAGGTGTTTTAGCAACTCCAGCTGGTTCCAGGTAGGGATAGGTGTGACCACAGTGTGAAGAGGGAACTATACAATTACATGGTTTCTTTGCTAAACAGGATTTTGCATTGTTTCCTAGGGTTATTCATGAGGGAAAGGCAGTTCCATTAGCAATTTCAGATATATTTCAATTGGAGAATACTAAATTAAAGACTTCTTTTCAACCTCAAAGTATTACAATGAAAGCCCAGAGGAGTTTAATTTCTGTCTAATGTTGGTAACTGTTAGGCATTTCAGCTTACAAACCCCCTTCCTCAACTACACGTTACATATATGCTATATGAAGAAATTATTGCTGTGCAGTATTTGGAATGAATAAAAAAGTAAAAGTAGTATAACTGCGTTATCAAGGACATCATCTCTATGATTATGTTATGTGTTCTAATAGATTTTTAATGTGTTGCTTTGCTTTAAAGGAAGTACATAAAGCAAAGCTTTCCTGAACTATAAGTAAAAAACCTTCTTTGCTGAAAGCTGCTTCCAGCCACCACTTTACCTTAAAAGATCCCTATTTTTTTCCTTAGAAGGTCATAATAGAGCACATGCGTTTCTGACTGACTCTGTGTCTGCCATTTCCCTTATGTCTGGGATGGGCCTTTTTGCTTTGGCATGTGTAACTGCCTTGGAGGGTACCAAACACTTTGTTTCTGCATCTGTCCTCTAAGGAAAATCCTGCAGAATGAATACAGGGCTCACACTTCTATTCCTGTCTTCTGCAAGGTTTGGTTTTGGCCAAGGTTTTATTCTGTTTTATCTATCTGTATTTCATAAGGAAGTTTAACCTCTTTTCACAATTGTCCCATAACTCTCACCATTTTGAGTGAGGTTTCACTTCACTCCTAACAGTGTATTTAGGAATAAGCCAACTCTGCACAGTAGGTTTCCCTCTCAGGAAGTGGGCAGAACTTGTTAACTGAAAAAACAAACACTAAAAATTCTCCAAATAATCAGGAAGGAAGCTGTAAAGAAGCATAAGGATCCAGCACAGGGCTTTTGGACTTCCTTCTGGACTTTCTTGATATTCCTTCCGCTGGCAATTGACATAGGTTGCTGTAAAACTTTTTGGGTCTTCTGCAGAAAGGTATCAGTAATTACTTGTGGAAAAATATATAAAGATTCTGTACAAAATGTTTTCAGCGTTATTAGATTTACTATGCACAACCAGCCTATGTGGTTGATAGTGATATATTTCAATTATCTTTTATACTTTAGCACAAATATTCAGCTCTTGCAAGTTGCTATGAGAATTTCTAACACCTGAAGATGTGTTCCCAGATGACCCTAGAGAACTGCTATCTAATTATATGATACTTTAAGAAATGCTTTACTCAGATATGAATAAGAATGCAAGTACTGACTTATTTTTTACTATCTTCACATGATTTTTTTTTCTACTTCCACTAAGTCAAAATGGTTTTGAGGAGAATATGTAAACCCGTGGAAGTTAAAGTACAAGTGAAAATAATTAAATAAAAAAAAACTATCATCTTTTCCAGAATCAATTTATAGATGCATTGTGGACAGAAAAATAGCACCAAAATCCTTCTATTGATATGTGAACATTTTTAAAATATATGTGTCTTTCAAATGAACATTTATATAAAAATATATAAAAGTTGTAATTTTGCTATATGAGACATTTTAAATGTTATTTTCTTACCTAGAAATCATGCTTTTTCTTTTGAGTTATGGCTGTACTTTATTTCAGATGAATACCATATAAATAAGTTTATTTCCTGTCTTTCTAAAAGCTTTTTTTTTTTCTTGCAGCTTTTATTTTTCTATGACACATTGTAGATTGTCTCTTTTTCCTTAGTCAGTGTGTAAACCTTCCTTCCTGATAGTCAATAAAGTTCAGCAAGAATAACTGCTATTTTTGCCCATTTTTCACTATTGTATCTTCCTGGAGTATTCCCTGGTTTTAGCAATCCATTTTCAATCCCCTCAGCCCAATCCTGAGACTATTCTTGGCATTTTCACAGTATTAATCATCCACAGAATTTTCCACTAGCATCAGCAAGAGTCACATGTTTAATTGTGTAAGCACTGGGTAAACATTCCCAGTTATGTCAGGCTGCTGAATCATGACTGGTGATGCTGTAATGTTCCACAAAAGTTTTTTACATTTGGGAATTGAGTAACATAATAATTCTGAAACTACTCATTGAGGAACAGAAAATGAACATGCTGTTTTCCTCTGAGTAAGGCTGTCTACCTCCAATTGCTATAAGCAAATTCTTCAGACAGGATTATGTTGTATGACAAAAAACAATATTGAACTGTATCAGCTCTGAAAATAAGCAAGATGATACTCCTAATCTAGAAATATAGTACAGCAACTATGTGTTATTTCATGTTTGTAATTGTTCCTTAAAGTGTTGCTCATTTTTCCATAGATGATAACATTTTCTGAGGTATAGTTTTAAAAGAGATATCAAACATACTTACTTTTTCCAGTATATATAAGTTGCCCACACTCTGTGTGGCCCAGTTCTAATACTTCCTTAGAACTAATGTTTTTCTCATGGCCTATGTGTATTAGAAATGTAGTTTCAACATCAGAAACATGCAATATTCTTGAAATTACTGATTTTGTAAAGTCTAACTTCAGCATAGATTGCTGCTTGCTTTCCTATGGTGTTCTTTTAAAATATTTTTAGGAACTCCTTTTATTAAATTAAAGGTTTAGTACGTGAAATTCAGGTGCCTATTTTGGAAATGTGAGTTGTTACATGTTGGTTGTTTGTTGGGGTTTTTTTTCCTAAACTGAAGTTTTGCTCTAAGAAAGGGAGTTTTCTTTTTCTTGGATGTGGTTCTCAGTATGAATTTGAGAATCTTCTAGCTTACCTCATGTGTCCACTCTATTTACAAAGGAAGTCAGTTTGCAGTCAGGCTGCCTGCACATTCCAGTTGTCCAGGCTTGGGCCCTAACCCCAGTAAGGGACAGGATGGTATGTGTGGCTGTGTTAGACCAACAGTGCAGTGCATCGGGGTGTCCATAATGCAGAATGACGTGTATCTACTCTAAAAGGCAGAAAAAGCCTAAATCACTGGATAATCCATCCCACATACAGGGAAAAAAAGGGACCATAATGTTGTGACTAACAGAATAGTATTCCATTTCATGTTCCCACAAGCCTTGACATGTTTTTGCTACTCATGGTAACACTGGGAACCAGAGTGGAGAAAGGGTTAGTGTCAGAGATGTTCCAATTGCTAAATGTTTCTGTGGTAGGAGCTATCTCGGGTTTGCTTCCTCACATCCTTTACCTCTAGTGGGGATGGATGTTTCATCTTTACTCGGTGATGCCTTGCAGCTCTGATTTCTCTAACAGCAGTCATAAAGGCTTCAACATATAAAAGTGGTGCTCCAGCATGGCCCATTGGCCAAATTGAAGTACACTCACCCTGAAAAGATTTTATACGTTGCTTTCACTGATTGCTCATTTCTGATCAAGAACACATTCAGTCATAGGGCAGGAAGAAGTCTTTCTGATTGAATATGCTTGTGAATTTGAAACTTAGCAGAGTCTGAACAAAAAAGCCTTATGAGATTCTGCAAAATTATTATTAGGATACAAAAATTCTGATGCCTGTATTGTGAACTGAGGGATTGAAAGCTGGGTACATGAGAACAGTTAGCACTGTAACTAGACCTTTCTTCTTCCTTGTTCTGTACACAGAAGTCACCTGCTATATATGTCTCTGATTAAAAGTGTCTTGGTTAGCTATTTGGTTTCTTGTACTGTGAATAACAGGCCAGATAAATACAGACTTATTACTTTTTCTCCAAGACCAAAGACTTAGGAAAAGGCCAAAAAATCATGTACCTCATGATTTTTTGATTTACGTGCAATCTCTTGATTTAAATGCAACTCCTCTGATTCATATCAAACAGATCTGATATTAAGTCTATTCCTCTCATGGCTACTCCCTCTTTCTTGTTTTAAACTAATATAAAAGCAAATTATTTCTATGGTATAAAATAATCCAGAATTATTTTGCTCACAGAAGTGAAAAATCAGTCTGATCTTTGAATACTAGAAGTTTTACATGAATTCTCTACAGTGAGGTTTTGTTCCTATATGATGTAGTGAGGGGCATAAGAGGTTAAAAACAAATTCCATGTAATGTACAGTGTATGCTCACGTTATTTATGGTGCTATGAGTGAAAATCTAGAATGGAAGTGTTATTCAGGAGGTGTAGTTTATACAAAAGTAGCTATGGATTACAGTTTCTGTCAATTTTTCTGGCTGTGTAAGATCAAATAAGAAGTGTACAATGGACTTGTCAGAGAATTCATTAGTATTTTAATCTCCATTTTTTCATAAAACCAATATTCAGGATCTGGCATTCTTAGCATTTCTTATTGCTTCTTCCTCAAACAAACAAGCTCAGTGATGCACAAGAGAGTACTTTTATGAACTCAGTAGAGAATAATTGGGTAAAGATGACAGAATGTTACTCAGAGTTTGGTTTTTTCCCCTCAACTTGCTCTTCTCAGAATGCTTCACACAATTGTTCAAATCCCATTATTCACATTGAACAAAAGGGCAAACTGGGACAAGAGAAGTCAAAAGGGTAATATTTTGAAACATGGTTGCTGAAAATTATGATGAGCAACTACATCTGTTTTTGTGAAGAACATACAAAATGGTAAACTAGTCCTCTGTAATCTACCAATGTTGGGGTTTTTTTGTTTTTGGTTTTTTTGGTTGTTTTTTTTTTGTGTGTTTTTTTTTTTCTGGCAAAGAAAATGGAACATACCAGTACAAAGGAATATGCACATAAAACAAATAGTAACGTTCAGAATTTTTTTCTTTTACAAAAATAACATTTAGAACATTCTCAGATTTTCTAGTCTGCTTGCTTTTGTGGTCCTCTCACTATTAACTGAGATATATGGTATTTCTTCTGACGTTCCTACTATTTCTTAAATAAAGTTCTTTTGCCAAGCTGGAAGAAGAAAATTCAGCCACAGGTCCGTCTTAATCACTCTGTCAGTACTACAGATCTTAATCAGTTAGAGGGTAAACAGTGGAAAAAAGGTGTGCTGACATTCAGAGAGACCTAGACAGGCTGGAGAAATGAGCATAGGGTAACCTCACGAAGTTCAGTAAAGGGAAAGGCAAAGTCTTGCATCTGCAGAAGAGTAACCCCGAGGCACCAGTGTTTGCTGGGGACCAAACAGCTGGAAAGCAGCTTTGCAGAGAAGGAGCTTGGAGTACCTGGTGAACAAGCTGAACATAAGTCAGCCATGTGCCCTTGCCACAAAGAAGTCCAACAGCATCCTGAGCTCCATTAGGAAGAGCCTTGCCAGCATGTCAAGAACTGTGCTCCTTCCTGCCCTCCTCATCCCTGGTGAGACACATCAGGAGTGCTGGGTCCTATTCCAGGCTCCCCAGTACAAGAAGGATACAGGCTTATTTGCGCGCATCCAGCAAAGGGCAACAAAGATGACAGGGGACTGGACTGGACCACCTTTCATATGAAGAGAGGCTAAGAGGTAAGATGCTTCCAACTGGGAGAAGAGAAATCTTGAGGTGGATCCTATCAATATGTATAAATATCTGGTTAAAGGGAACAAAGATGAGAGCACCAGATGCTTGTCAATAGTGACCGCTGACAGAACAAGAGGCAATGGGTACAAATTAACATATGAAATTCAATTTAAATACATGCAAAACATATTTTTTTTTTTATTGTGAGAGTGGTCAAACACTGCAACAGGTTGCCCAGGGAGATGGTGGAGTTTCCCATTTGACAATATTCAAAACACAACTGGACAGTCTGCTCTAGCTGGCTCTGCATGACCAGAGGGGTTAGACCAGACAATCTCCAGAGGTCCTTTCCAACATCAATTATTCAATGCTTTAAATATTCTGAGTGTAAATTATCCTGGTGAAAACTGTATGAGAAATATTAACAGAAAAAAATAAATTATTTTGTTGAATAACTATAGTTTAGTACATTTAAAAGAAACAGCAGTAGATTCATACACTGTTCTTCAACAGCACATGGAAGATTATTCCTATCTAATAATCAGAAAATAACCACAGAACAATATTTCCATGTTCCCATATATTCCTGACAATAATCAGAATGAGAATACATGAAACTGCAAAGTAAGTATTAACTTTTTCTTCCTCCACCTTCTATCATGCAGTGTGATGTGCCCCAATGAACTTCAATTGTTTGCAAATACATAACTCTACAGCAAATTAAAAAAAAAAAAAAAAATCAAAAAAACAACCCAAAACCTTCTCTTCAGTTTTTGGGGTTTTTTAACCTCTTTACTAACAGGGGATAAAGTACAACTTTTCCTTTTCACCTTTATTGATAAGTTATTTGCACAGCATTGCTACTTCTAATTACCCAGTCCTTCCCAATGACCTTCCCAAAAATGTGGGATGATTGCAGCCGTTAATTCTATAACCAGACTCCACTGATTTGCCAGAAGAAAGGGATGGATAAATTCCCAGCATAAAAAAAAAAAAAAAAGAATAAAGCTTCATCTACATTTGTTGTTAATATCACCCACAAAATCCCTTGTGTCACTAGAGATTTAGCTTTATGTCACATACCTGACTGACTGCAGAATGGTTTTGTAGAGGAAATGGTCAATGCTCTCTGACCTTGTCTGTGTCAAATTTTGAAACAAATGTACATTAACTATATTAATTGTCTACTTATTTCCCCTTGCCAAATGTCACTTGAATTATTACTCTGCTCCTCAAAGGAAAGAATTTTAACTTGATGTTTCCTTGGGGGGGAGGGCAGGGGGGGAAGATCTGTTCTTTGTTCGGCCTCTACAAATAGAAGCACAGCATTTGTATTTTCATTGCTAACATGAAGTCTGTCTGATCTGAGTGACAAAAAGCAGAGATTATCAGTTCCTGTCTGTCATTTTTGGCAAACTTGTGAACTTTTCATAAAAACAGAAAGATAAATCACAGGAGCTATTATTGTCTTTGTCTTAATCTTTCTAATGGATCAGTGTAATTTTTTGTATGCTCTGGTAGGTCAGGGAGGTCATCACTGTAGGAGAACATCCTTGTCTGCTTACTGAATGCTAAATACTGGTCTCCCACACAAATCCAGATAAAGACTTTGCTCAGGAGATTAAGCCACTGGCAAAGCAAAGGAGTCCTGTGCGTTTACTCATCTGTTGCTAACAGACTTCTCTGACATTCAACAGTCCCTCCAGGGAAGGGGTAGAGGCCATAGAGCTTATGGAGGGCACTTCTGATCCTCATTCTACAAGTATGCAATATGAAATTACAGATGCTTAATTACAACACTGACATGCAAACACAAACACTGAGACACCTCACCATCATACTGTCTGTAGCTTTTGATCGGTATAGAGTGGAGAATAAAATGATACTGGCGGATAAAGTTAAAAATTTTACTATGGACAGCAGACACGACAGTGTAGAACATACCCATTATTTTATAATTAGCTGTGTAATCTGTGACAATGTTTTTTTCCTCCTTTCAAATTGGGTGGGGTGGGGTGGGGGGGTGGAGAAGAAAAGATTACTCTAGGAAAAGGTAATAACTGATTTGGGTATGACAATGAATGATTACACAGATAACCAATAAATGCACATTAAACCATAGAAAGACACTAAAACTTACAAAGAACAAAAGGGGGAAAAAATTGCTTTTCCTGTCCTTAATGGGTGAATTGATATCCTTAATGGGTAAACTGCTAAGGTAATACTTGTTACTAAATGAAAATATGCTTCTGATATTAATGATCAGAGACATGTTCAAATGAAAACCCTCAAGAACTTAAATTTCCAGGATCTTCTTGTTTAGGCAGGAAGAATATGGTACATGGCTCAATTCTCTTTCCTTTTAAGATGATAAAGATTTCAATCTAAAGGCATAAAAAATACAGAAGTAGAAGAAAGGCAAAGGGAGAAATGGGAAAAATGGTAGAGTATTTATGAAGATAGCTATAAAGGAAAATTGATTATTTTGAAGAAAAAGTAAAAGAACAAACCACAAAATTTAAATTCTGGCATGTTGCAACTAACTGATCTGATCAGCTGTCTTTAACTCTATCATTTCTAGCCCTCCTTCTTTTCTCTCTTTCTTCCCACACCCACACCCACACCCACTCACCAACCCTTTCAAGTATAAAAACTTTTTATCCTGGCATTTGCCCTACACATCTTGAAGAAGGCCATCATACTCCAAGGCCTTTTCTCCTTCTCATAAAGCCTTTTCTTTGCATTTTCCCATAACAAAAAATCAAACAACCCCTTCATTCCATATGCGTGTCATTCTGTCTAAGCAAAATGTCTCTCAGATGGATTTAGTATAAGAGATTATAAACGTCATATAGAGAAATCGGAAGCTATTTTAATATGACCTTTCAGTCCAAATTTGACCACACTGCAGCCTGACTGAATAGGTTTTAATCAGCTTCATCAATGTTGAAATTTAAGTTCTTGTGTAATTGAATGCCATTTCAGCTGATAGAAAAACAAACAAGAATATGGTCATGTAGACAATTAATGCACTTTTTTTCTTAATTTGTTGCAAGTCCAAAGGAACTTGAAAGGAAAAAGCCAACATTGTAGCTTTTTACACTATTTACAGTGTATAGTGTTCGTCTACACTACTAAATAGAAGAATTACACTTAAGCAGGTTAAAATAATCTTTAGTTCACTTGCAAGTATCTATTAGATACATACATGCTGTCACCTAAGAAAAAGCTAATCAGGCAAATGGAGTACTTAGCTCTAAACTTTCAAACATACAGCTACACACTTTCACAATTGCCTAAATAATACATTTTCTTTACATATTCTTACATCTGTACAGAAACACTGTCTATATAACTAGAGTCTGCATACTTATAGTTTGTTTTAACATTGTTTGGTGGATGATTCTGACAGATAAGCTGCTCATTGGAATGGATTCTAAAAATTAAAAAAATATTTCTTCAGGCATAATTGTATACAAACAAAAAGAACCATCACTACCACTTATCTCAAGGGTCCAATACAATTAAAACAAAAAAAAAGTCATATAATACACACACACACAAGCATACACATGCACACACACACATACGCCATGTAAGTAAAATATGTTGACATATATGTCTCCTCATATTATTGTATACATTTTGTATTTCAAGAAAATCCAGATCAGTGCATTCTCTTGACATCTCCTATTTTATCTCATAAATTAAGTGTTGGTTTTTTTTTTTTTTTTCTTTTTGAAACAATTACCTATGGGATCATATTATTGAGAAAGTGCTGGGGAAATGAGCCAAAGCTTTTCTTGTATTTATATTTTTTCACTATTTTTCTATTCTGCAGTATACTTCTCAAGAAGGCAGCTTCAGTTTTATTTCTAGAAAATAACAAAATAATAAAAAAATCCAATGTTTGGTTTAACAACCTAGTCCATTTCCTCAAGTTTTTTAGTTATGAAGACTGAAAATCAGAAAATTATTTGACTTAAAAATCAACTACTGAAGAAAAAATATTTCAAGATTATTACTAAGTAGGTTGAGAGGATTCAAAAATTATTTTTTGCCAAATAAAGCAAGTTCATTCATTCTACTTCTTTTGTTTACTAATTCCATGCAAAACCGTCCATGTAATATTTTAAGTTGCCCCCTGAGACATGATTGTTAAATCCTCTCTTTCAGAATACTAAATTTAAAAGTCAACAAAGTATGTCGTGACAGAAAGTTCACCTACTTCATTGCAGTAAGGCTAATGCTTTACTCTTCTTGTTTCTGACTGCTGCCTACTTGACAAAGATCTGAAGAAGGTTTTTGTCCAATGTGAAGAACAAAAAAGTATTTTGTGCCATTAAAGTGTACACCAGATAGAATAAAGTTCTGAAATGGGCATCCTAATTACTGAGTCTCAAATCCTTCAGTTGCAGCTAGCCTCTTTGAGAGAGTGATTCTGAGTCATAAACTATGCAACACTTTCAGCTATGTACCTGCAGGAATTTTTATCTATTTCTTTCTCCTTGTGGGTTTTTATCTATAATTAAAGTGGAAGTTTTCCAAGACAGGAATAGTGCTTATATCCAGTTTTACAGCAATACATTCAGTATATGGGAAACCCACATATATTAGTGATGGCAAATTTCAAGTATATAATATCCTTAAAATATTGAATGAAAGTATCATTGTGACACTTCAAGCAGAAAACAAAAAATAAAAAGCAGAGTTTTTAAAATAAAAATGGATTCAAAATTTTCAGCAACAGTTTTGTTACTGGTAGATTTGGATATTTCATTTGCAGGCAGTGCTGTGACTAAGCACGGATGTTAAAACTGAAAAGGATTAGAAGAATCTCTTTGCACCTTTGCATCTAAAGTGATGGGCAAACACAAAGAAACCTGGTACTCTTAAAGAGTGCAGAGAACATCACTTTAAAACCTAGTGACCCTACTGGACTGACAGGCTAAGGATTGACTAATTCATTATCTGCCCCTTTGCACTGGCCAGCAGGGTAATTTTTCTTCTTTTTTACTGATGTATGTGCTCTTGAAAGAGCTCCCATACCAGAATACATTTTCCAGGGACAAGTTCCTCTAGGAGAATAATGTTCTCCATCCTCTCTATATCTTTGCTGCCTCTTGTGCAGCCAGTAGGTCAAAAAGCCTGCTGTAGTCCTTTGCGTTGTGTTAAGGATGAATCTCCCGATGAAGAAAATATAGTATCTACAAAAAGCAAGTCTGAAGTTGATCTTTTCATCTTCTAAGCTCTGTTTCCTAACATAAACATAGGTATGAGGCTGGTATTATCTGTTATTTTTCCCTTTTCCATCAGAAAGGAGAGAGGTGCAGAGTGTAGAGAAATGGGAATAGCTTTTCTACCATGCTTAGTGCAGCGCTCATACTGCATGGGATCAAGGTTAATGTATAACAGGCAGAATGTTCATATAGTCAAATTATCATCAAATAGCATATTTATAATGCAGTCACAGCATGATAGGGCTTTTTTAAACACAAATTAATGATAACTAAAGCCCAGTCAAAGTAGCAGAAATGGTGGTGTTTGTGGCCTGCCTTGGTCATATTACATCCCTGTCATTTTTCACTGGTCAGATGTAAGTGGTATGGAAATGCTTTAATAATATGAAATACCCAATGTGTGTACTCCTGAAAAACAAACAAATCTTTGTTTTCATACCCAGGAAAGCAGAATGAAATCAAACAATACCAAATCAGATTTGACTCACCTAATCCCTCCACAAGTAAGCAACTTTTGGCATCTTAATTTTCTCTGTGGACTGACTGTGTTTGTGTTGACTAAGTTAAAGGAAATCTGTGCTACAGACATAAATTCAAAGGAACTACATTTTTCCTCTTCCTGTTCTCCCTGATTTTTTATATCTAAAATGCTTGTCTTTACAGCGTAACAGCAAATAGGCATGGGAAAAACTGACAGTGATTTCAGTACCAATTTCATAGTTCAACATTTCTGTGAAAACTGCACTCATGCTCTAGCCACAAACCACAAACTCAGAAGTAAAATCAGAATTACAATGGATTCAAAACCTCAAGTTTTAATTTACCAACTCTTTGCTTCCTCTTTGAAACTCTCCACAGACCACTTCTCTCTTTGACTCTACTCCTAAAAGTAGCAGCTAATCTTTAAGTCGTAAAAATATTTTACATAAGGTATTTCTTCAAAAGTTTCTTCTGCTAAAAAAACACCAGTCTTTGTACTGCAAATCAGATTTGAGTTCAGACTGCTATTGATATTCAGAACTACTGCAAGATAGTTTCATATCTCTGTACTTCACTCATCAAACATAAAATGCAGACAATAGTACTTTTTCTCACTCAGAAAACTGTCATGAGGTTCCATGCATTTATGCTTGGGAATTGTTACACTGAATTCACTTGGGTTTATTTTGAAGTGTAAAATAGCTGAGAGAATAGGACACAAGTGAAAGACAGAGGGAATAGAATTTGTTACATTCATTTTTCTAAAGTGAAAGTAAAAAACACAGAATGGCTGAGAACGGAGTGTCTGTAGAAGCGCTGTCCTTTTTCTGGACATGGAAAACTGTCATCCAACTATGTAAAGCAATAGTGGTTATACTTAAACTTTTCAAAAAGGAAATACATATCAGCCTTGCTTTCCTTCTGTTTCCAGGTGTGCAGCTAAACTGAACATGTCATGACACCAAGAATATTAATGATAACAAAAATGTAACAGGTTGTTTTAATTGAACAGACTGTTCTTTCCTGTTTCTTTTCAAATTATTTCAGCCTCTTGCTCCATCACAAGGTTCAGATCAGGCTGAACTGTGCAGTCTTGATCTCACTGGGCTCATCTATTCAACTAGGAGTGCTCTTTCAGCTATAGTTGTCTTAAGTTTTAATTTGAAAAAGAGCTGTCACCAGGAAGGTTGCGAAAGGCTGGTTTAACGTGACTATAACAGAGTTTACATCAGAAATTTTTTATTACTGTCTCTGTGTATCTTTCATTGCACATGAGTTAAAACCAACATCACAACCAAAGAGGCCAGTGTGCTTAGTTCTCCTCTTTACCTTCTTTGAGTCTGCCATGCAAAGTAGTTCTACATTTGCAGTGCACTTTCTTCTCTTCTTATGTCCAATCTGTTTCAGGAAGGTGAACATAATTTGCACTAAATCTGTGATAAAAAAAATAAAAATATGTATTTTGAGCCTCTACTATTAATTGGTAATTACTACTTGCAAATGAATGAATACTAGAGGAAAAGTGTAGTAACAGGTCAGACAGCTGCTATAAATCTGGGACTCTCATTTGGTATCATGGTTAAAGCTTTGTCCCAACCGTTCAACAGGAACTAAATTAAGGATAATGCTAATGGACATAGTGGTGATATCCAAAATTTGAATTTAAAAAATCTCTGAACTGGAAATGTTACCAAAATAACATGTTCTGTCTTCCTTTACTCTAAGAATGATCTAATTTGTAAGGTAAGACAGGAATTGATTTCTACTATACTTCTGTATAAAAGTGGGTCATAATGTGCAACATTCTCTTTCCTAAAAATCAGCTACTTAACAGTACTTTGGACACATTACTTTTCATTGATGCTCAAGATACTTTGTGTTGAACAGAAAAATATCAACAGACTCACTGTTAAGATTTTTAACAACTTACACAAAGAATTAAGGTTAGATCTATCAATTTACTTGTATGGCTATCTAGACTTGTTTTTACAGAACACTCCTCTTTCATTTATTTTTAGTAATCTGTTTTATTTTATTTAAAAATTAGTGTATTAATATGAAATCCTAAAGAAATTAAGCATTGCCAGTATAACACAGAGTTTAGTTTAGTTTAGTTTACTCAGAAGTAAATATTACCCTCAAGCAAGTATAAGAGTGAGGATTTTAATGTAAAACCAAGAGTCATATTTATTTCAGCTTTAGCAGAGAAAAGCAAATTAAATCCATTTTGGGTTTTGGCAAAGAGTCCTCTTTATTTTCTTACCTAATACGATAAAACAAACATTTCCATGTATAGTCCTTTTAAGATTGGTCATTTCTCGCCCATTCCATGGCTCAGTTATACAGCCGTACAATAAAGGCATTGTAGAAATTTATATAACATGTAAACTCCTTGCAATATTAAACCCTGAAATAGTTCACCCATAAACATTTCCTATAACAGTGAAATAAAGTCACCTTCTTGGTGTCAAAACAGTTGTTTATAGCTGGCCACATTATTTCATGTTTCCCTTAGGAAGCTAAAATAAAAAATAAAGCTATTTAAAAAAAAAAAACAAAAACCAAAAACCAACCAAAAAAAACCCCAAACCAACTTAAAATCTTGCTGCTTAAATTGCAGTTGAAAGTCTTGTGTTTGCATAGAGATTATTTAAACAATAATAATTGAAAATAATGGGACACCAAAAAGGGGAACTTATTTATGTTATTACCCATTCAATACCTACAAATATCTGTGCTTCTGCATATGCACAGATATAACATTTATGAGTGTGTTTTAATTTCCCATCTCCTCCACTGGATATTAGGTCTGCTGTCAATTTAAGAGTTTTGTTCTTTAGCCCAAGCTGCAGTGACTCATGCTGTAGGCTAAGCAAGCAAATCATCACACAAATCTGAATACCAAGATCAACCTGTGTGCTTGTCAGTCTGCAGGTGCAAATTAGAACGTTTTGAAATGTAAATGTATATGTGAAGTTGCAAAGCACTATAAATCTCTTAGTCTTTTTATAGGTATCTCAGGATCTCCTATTTCAGTGTTGTTTTCAATATTTCTCCCCCTACTTGAGCAGCGTTTCATAGTAACTTTTTTAAAAAATGAACTTTTTCTGGATTCTTGAAGTAATTTTCAGTTTTTCCACCTCTGTGTTAGCTCAACAGCCTTAGAGGCAATTGCTTGTTGTGAAAAAGTACAATACTTTTTTACGCAATATGTAGAATTGTTTTGTGTTAAAGATCTGTTGTGAAGTACTTCATTATATTTCTTTTTTCTCCCTTTATATACATAGTGATTTTTGTGTCATTATATTGTCATCAGCTGTCTGCTTTGATAGCTCTGTAAGAAGTCTCCTAAATCTTGATTGTTTAAGGATCTGAATATCTTGGCTTACAAATTTACACTTGTTTTCTGTTTTTGTTATTTCAGTTATAACAAGATTTTTTTTCAATATGTTTTAAATCTCTTCTACTCTCAGACCACTTATTTTTTTCTGAGCATTAACTCCAATTTATATTACTTGTCTCAGTAAACTCACATACACTGATAGAAACATCACAGGATTTGTTTAGTATTTTAAATTGTATTTGCTTAATCGGCATAACTGAAAACTCTGTGATCATTCTAAACATCTCAGGGACAGGATGGTTTTGTATTAAAACAGGTCTTCTCCCAAAATTTTAGTAGGATTTCATTATAACTAAAAGCATGGCTTTCTTTCACTGAAATAGGATTTATTATGTCTGCTTTAGTATGCTAGAACTCCTTCTTTTCAAAGTCCTAATATTCCCGTTGATGTTATTTTCTCAGTCCTGAAGGCCAAATAGATTTTGAAGCAGACACTGAGAAACATGTATTCATGGATTTGATAAGCCTACAGGTAAACCGCTTACAGCTGTCATCAGCTATTTGTACTGCAGTTTTATCCCATCCCTTCTTGGCATTCAGTGAGATATCCTTATTTTGGGACATATGGCTTAATATAGCTTGTTGTATATTTGATTCTTAAGACAGAAAGCAAGAATACAAATAAAATAGTAATTCTGTGTCGTATATCAATATGTTACTTTTTGGTTGCTTCTGAATTCACATCTGCGTGTTTTTAACATCTAGCTACATTGCCTCTGTTTAATTACTTTACTTGAAAGTGCCTGTTTTTAAGTATATGTAGATATGCACACCTGATGTAGATTCTGTTTAATGCAGAAATACCTCACTTGAGAGAACAAATAATAAATATACTAGGAGGAACAGTATGGTTGTATGTAAAATATATTAATCTTTTCATGGACCATTGGTTTCTAACTGCCCTGTATGGTTCATTAACCTTCAAGTTGTAGTCTGTGCAATTCATATAGTCAGATAAAATACCAAAATATAATTTCAAGCTGGCTTTTGCCCTTAAGTGTGTAAATAACTGGAATAAATATTATTTTTTAACTGTAAAACCATTTTTGCTAACAACAGAGAGTAAGATATTATGACTACTAAGCTCCCAGCAAGACTACTAGATACCTTAGCAAGTGTTTAGTAGGTTATTAACAATCAGACCTTGAAAATTAATACCTTGTAATTTCTATAATATACAAACGTCACTTCATTTTTCAATTTATTTTTGTTCAAAAAATAGTACAAAACTCAGTAATACATAAGAAACACAATTTACTCTCTTGTTCATTTTTACTGCATTCTCACAGCAGAAGACAGAAATGTGACATGCCTTGAAGATGCCTGCAGAGATAATTGAGAACAGTAGTAAAATAGGAAAACAGACATTCAAAATGATCAGTGGACTAACTTGAGAAGAATAGAGGAAACAAAGTAACATAAACAGAATTCATATTAAAAAAAACCCCAAGTACATTAATACTTCATGGTATGGAGCAGTGTGTAAGAGAATAAAATCTATTTTCCTCCAATATGCCTGTGATTTTTCTTCCATATTTCTTTCAATCTAAAGAATTTTCATAATACCAGACCATAAAGAACTCATGAACAATGTAAGCCTTATTCCAGGGTAGGAAAAATGCAGTTGCTTAGGTGTCAGCTCTTCAGAAAAGGTTCTGGTAATGTAATTTCAAATATTATCTTTCCCTCACCTTTGTGAAGTATATATCTACAAAAATAGATCAGTGTATACTAAGTTCAGAATGGATGCATGAGTTGACTTCAAACCCGATTTTTTAACATCATGTTTTTTAAAAAGATACCAGAACACAACTTCTGTACATAAATAGGGCATTTTCACTTTATTCTTGAAGGCTTAATTTAGTTTAAATTGGCAATATTATTAGACTGAGGAGAAAAGGTAACTCTTCACCTACTAAGCCTCCAGTGCAGTGCCTGATTATCCCCTGGAGGCCAACAGTCTCCTTTGAACTCAGAACCTGTGGACAAGACAGAGGCATAAATGATTATCGTTTCTGACCACTGGTTTAATGAGGAAGTCCTAAAGTTCATTTTCAAGGCCTGCACTGTCTATATCCTTGGATTTAGCCTGCAGTAAAACTTAGGTGTACATATACCTGCGTACTGCCTTGAGACTTAGCTTTCGTTAATGTAAAAAGATAATGACAAAAAAAACTTCATTAAGATTTAGCCAGGGCTAGTGGAAGACATCAGACACCTTGAGGTAGAAAAGCTTATTGTACTACCAGAAAACAAGCTGAGCAATGTTTCTTTTACATTACAGTGAGTTTGCAGTACTGAAGCTGCTGCAATGTACTTGTCTTGCTGTTACTGCAAGACAAAAAGGCTTTCAGCCATCTGTTTCACATAGATGGAACACCGAGAGAAATCAAGTTGCAGCAATAACTTGGTTTATTTCTGGAAATCTCATGTTATGATCTTTTTTTCCTTTACTAACTAGGCTTCCAGGACTACACCCATTCTATGGTGGCTCACTGAAGAAGATGGAGAGTGAAACAATCATTAAGTGGCCCGAAGCCATCAGTTGGAGAGGTGATACATGAGCAGGTCTATATTTGGATTTATACTCAACAAAACAAGGTATTTTCTGCTTTTCTCCTGCAGAAAGTTGTCATGCTGTCACACATACTTGTCACTGGTTTTTATTTCAGAAAGAAACATAACCTTGGCCTCCGTGTGTGTAAAGCCATGAAATCAGTCAGAAGGCTAAAGAAGCATTTGTTGTATTTTAGATAGAGTCCTCCTATATGAACCCCAGAAAATAGCTTGTCTTTGATATCACTATGCATAAAGACAAGCACAGCTTAAAAGAATGAATGTGCTCCAAACATCTACATTTCTCTAAAATCACTTATTTCCTCAGAGAGGAGATATTTAGTTACCTAGCAGAAGCTTTCATGCTTCAGTACAAACTGAATAAAACCTGATACCGAAACACATGGAATAACATTTCTATTCATGAGGTCAACCCAATTTGGACATGACCAAGTGGAAGAAACTATCGGCTTCAGTAGCTTTGAATCAATTTAACATTGTCGTTAATAGAAGTGAAAGGATTTATGAAAAAATACAGGAGAAAATAAGGAACTTCAAGAGACACTTTCACAGCTTTTACAATCAAAATGAACCATTAGGATCATATAGTCAGCTTACTTGCCTGTTTCATGCTGCAGCACCTTATCTAGTTGTTTCTGTATGAAGCTTGTAATTGTTCTAAACTGTAGTTCATTAAATAGTCTTTAAAAAATCTATAGTAGGTTCTAGGGCAATTGTTCCAGTGGTTAATTGTCCTCCTGCCAAGAATCTCCAATTTATATTTATATGGCATCTTACTTCCATTTTCAACCTGTCAATGTCACTAAGCCTTTTCTTCAGAAACTTTTTGCCAGTATATGTCTGGGGCCATGACCAAACTAGCTATAATAGTGAAATTGTTGGGTGCAAAAAAACCCCAGTTGGGCTCCTTATTCTCTCATTTTCATATACATTTCCCAGACTTTGAATTGGTATTGTAGTATTCAGCCTCTCATCTGCAGGGTGGAGTCTGCTAACACTTTACAGTAACAGTCTTACGCATCATTTTATATAGGTAGTACAATTCTACTGCTCTGACTTGATCTTCCTCTGTTGGTTCGACTTGCATGGAACTCATATTTGTTTTTCATGACATCAGAGCAGGTAACTATTTATGCCTGCAAGTATAGCATTGTATTTACATCTTCTCAAGTGTTAGAACTCTTGTTGACACGTGCCTATCCAATTAAATTTGTTAAGCTACCTCAGAAACTGATCTCTCTCAGTTACAGTTCCCCCATTTTTCAAAGCCACAATCCTCTATTTTCTTCTAGATCACAAAGGAACACATCAGATACAAACAATGCATTTCCAAGTGAAATTCCACTGAAAGGTGAAATTAGATGTGATCTGTCAGTTAAAGTACTTTGTAGTACTCCCTCCATTAGAGGTTATACTGATAAGCCAAATAGTTTACAGAAGTATAAGAGTATTTCACCACTATGATTGCCTTCATCAAAACTTTACACTTTGATACGTAACATGAAATTTGTGTAATAAGGCTTACAGTCCGTTATGTCTGATTTTTGTTCTGCTACCATCTTTCAATTCATTACCAAACCTAAACCTTCCTAGGCATTTAGTGCACAAGCTGGGAACTAAATCTGCCATTATAGTCTGTTTGGTATCCTTTACATGCCCAAACACTTGAGGCTCCTGAAGTTCATGGACACCTCAGGGGTTTTATGCTAACTTCCCAAGACACTTAAAGTTTTCCTGCTGGGCATACTCAGAAAAATACCAGGCTTGACAGTGATGAGCCACTCAGTCGCTATCATATGTCTGATCCTCCTGGATATTCATGCACTCTGCATTTTTTTTGTACCACAGGGATTTGATGCCCCCAGCATGTGCTAAGAATGGCTACCAGGTTTGACATTAGGAGTATTCACCAGCAACTACTCTATTGACAACAAAAATAGAGGTGGTAAGAAAGCCAGTCATATCATTCAAGCCTTATCTATTAATTTAACTGTTTGCAAGCACAACTTTGAAACTACAGATAGAATATAGATATACCATATCTATATTGGTATAACATAGAAGTCCAGGGCTGAATTTTTAATAGTCCACACTGAAAGACTATATTATATCCCAACTTTGTTTAAGGGCTCTCCACCTGCTTTCTCCAAGACAAATCCCAGGAATTATTTGAAGGAATTCTGCTCAGGGAACCATTCACCATAGACATTATGGATGACTGAACACTTTTCTTGTGACTAACTTGCCCACTAGTACTACTGTAGTACACCTTATGACCCCCCTGCCCCTCCATCTCATATGATTTCCTTGACAGTGGAAAAGGGATTAAATATGTATCATATCTTAGAAGCATAGAATCATAGGGTCATTTAGGCTGGAAAAGAGCTTTAAGATCGTCAGGTCCAACCAGTAACCCAGGACTCCAAGTCCACCACTAAACCATGTCCCTAAGCACTGTATCTATGCATTTTTTAAACAACTCCAGGAGGGATGGTGATGTCACCACCTCCCTGGGCAGCCTGTTCCGATGCTTGGTATCCCTTCCAGTGAAGAAATTTTTCCTGATATCCAATCTAAACCTCCCCTGGCATAACTTGAAGGTATTTCCTCTTGTGGTGTTGCTTGTTACTTGGGAGAAGAAACTGACACCCACCTGCCTACAACCTCCTTTCAGGTAGCTGTAGAGCAATAAGGTCCCCCCTTCCCTAAAATAATGACAGGACAATTGGGCACTTAGAAGAGAGAAACTGACATAAAATGATATCTTAACGGTTAGGATGTCCACCAAAATGGACAGGACCCTTAACCCAAGCTCCTTTACAGAAGTAATTTGTAACTTTGACACAAAGCCATCATTGCATAAAAGCACACAGTTTGGAAAGTAGACATATATCACAACTTTCATTGTAGTCACTTCTGTAAGCATGATTTAAAAATAAAATTCTGCTTTCCCAGGTCTTGAAAAACTGTCAAAAAATACCCCAAACTCCACAGGCACTATTTCAGTGAAATCTGAGGCACTTTTCCAACGGTGTTGGGTAGAACCTTGATGTGCTAGAGGATTTAAGATGTGTTGCTGGGACAAAGAATTACTATTGGCTAATTATAGGCAGCTAATCATTCTGGCCTAAATCTTTTCTGATTTCCATTCTGAGGTGACTGACCTGGCTTTTGGTCTAAATAGAGAGCTTAGTTGCCTTATTCAGAGCTACCAGAGTCATGATGTGACCCAGGAGCCTACATATTTAATGAACAGAGATGTATGTCCCATTTCCTTGATATTGCTGGGTATCAAGTTTATCAGCTTGTATTACAACTTTTTTAACCCTGACACATGAGCTTTTCCATTTCTGTGTGTTTTTAAATAGCAAAATAGAAAATTTATGTAGTATTTAAGTTTTTCTGCATTTTGCTTATTCATGTAAGTATTTTTACTAGTATCAGATTTTATTATTGCAGATCTTGATTTCATTTGTTCTGAGTAGATTTATAACATTCCTTCTTAATATTCTTAACTTTAAATCACACAGGCTGTGATGCTACTACAGTGTTCCTAAGTCATTGTCTGCTTCCAGACTCTTTGTCTGCTTCTCCATTATCTGTGTTTTGTATGTTGCAGTTTTGATTTTTATTTTTTTTTTTATTGCCCTTTTCACATCTTTTGACTGAGGTGATTATTTTACTGAAGAAGTCTTTAATGAACATAGAATTGTAGGAGATTTGGACATTTTATAAAGTATTCTTAAATAATTCCCAATCATAATTTATGCTTCTATATTTCAATATTTCCTCCCACTTGATTTTTGCCCATAACTGTTTTCAACTGTGTGAAATCGCCCTTTTCAAAGAATCAGGTCTATGTTTTAACTGGTCAGGATATTGCTTTGCTGCTATTAATTTGCAGTCTGAACTCAATCTATTGTCTCAAAAGATTGCCCTTTTGCAGAGATAGAAGCTGTAGAGAGTGAGCAAGTACTCTTGGGAATGATGTAATGTGTCTTATTTCATATGTTGTGATCATAGTGCAAGTCAGTTCTTAGGGGCATCTTCATTCAGTCACCACAGAATAGCACTGCATGCAATCATCAGTTAATTTGTTTGGGATAACTATACTGGCAAAAGGCATAGATTTTGCATATGTAAACATAAAGTGTGCAGTTTGAAGACACTTGTATGTAACACATGTCTAACTCATACTGTTGATTGATGGGCTTTAATTAGGAAAACCTGAACACCTTGCATTGGACCTATGAAACTTAATAGCATTTCTCAATTCTTTAAAATCCACCATGTTCTGAGGTTTTAGAGAGAGCCTAGGAAGTGGGAAATCTGTGTGCATAAGACAAAATTTAAATAACTCACTTATGCAAATATTTTAAATTTTTTTGCCTAAGGTGCTTTCTACTTTAAAATCTCACCTTATAGCCCTGTCAATGAAATTTAAATAAGAAATAATTTGATATCTGACCTCTTTATCTCCATTCACCTCATGCTCTTTTGCTTCTTGAATAGTGTTAATGTAAGTCTGAACCTTTCTGTTTCAGGCAAAATTAAATGGAAATCCTGCTCTCAGTTCCTGGTGACATACGGTGGCAGACCCTGCACCCTGCTGGGTGCTGCACCTCAAGATAAGCCATAGTCAATTAACAGAAAACTAGGTTTTGTGACACTTTTCTGGTCCTTTCAGGAGGTGGTCAACAAGCTGGCCACTGGTGGTTGTAAAGGATGGTGAAGAAGTGACAGTTCAGGCTTAGAGCTGAACGTAGTGATGGTCCTGAAGATCATGGAAAGCTGTAAGACATCAGGGTCTGTCTTTCTATTTTGTTGCTATATGCAAACTGGTAAATTTATTAGATGTGAGGACTTAGCTAGCAGTCCAGTCTGAATCCCCAGACTTAGCAGGGAAAGAGGTTGCTAAAATGATGGCTAAGAGGAAGCCACTGTGTAAATTGGCTGTTAATTTGTCCAGAGTCTCTTTCCTTATACCTCTGTTGAGAAACCATTCCAGATTACTAGCCCACCTGTCTTAACGAACATCTTCATCTCTGGCCACAGCTCATGATACTATATTAGTATTTAACAATCCTCTCTCAACCTGCCATTATTAAGGTGCACCTGTGGCACAACCCTGCTGTGGTGACTTACAGAACCACAAACAGTCTCCAGGGGTTCCATGAACTGTAAGGGTCATTCTGGTGGGGAAGGTGGGCAAGAGGCAGACTGTAGAAGTAAAGTATCAGACAGGGGCCATTAGGCAGGTGGAAGATGCAGGGTGATTTCTGCCATGTTTTGCATCAACATGCCTGTCATCCTCCTGAACACAGTCTGCTGTGTGCCTGGTTGCAGTGGGGAAGCAGGCTAATTTCTGCATCAACAGGTACTCCTGGAAGGTGGTACTCTGGGGAGAAGGGGATGGCAAAGTGCCTGAGATAAGAAGATCCAGGCTTGCACACAGTAGATTCATAACAAACACAAATGAAACTTCCTTCTGTGCTGAAAGGCTTTTTCCTTATTCCGGAGTCCCTTGAAACGGGAGATTTTTAATCTGCATTAAAGTGTTGGCTAAAAAAGAATTCTATGAACGGGCAGGTATTACCTCAGGATTGTTCTTTCTGCTCACACAGGCTGGTGCCCTTCCCTTGCTCTACTTTCTTCCTGTTCAGTCTTCTGCTTGTATTGCAAGAGTCTTCTGTACTACAGCAGTGCACAGGGCATGAGGAGTACTTATCAGTACTGGTGATGGTGAACTGGTGAACCATCCTAGTGAGATCTCCTAGCAGTTATCACCAAAAGAATGGATCTACCCTACTACACTATGGTCAAAGCAGAAGCTTACGACACCTACAGATTATGAGTAAACTAATTAGGTTACAAATAGTATTAGCTGGCCTTGAATTGAAGCATATGCATAGTAGAATCATGTAAACAACAATAAGTAGCACCCTGATGGCATAGACAAACACAACATGTAAACATTCTTTGCAAGTATGTGAGTAATAGTATCAGCAACAGGGAAAAGAAAGATTTCTGTAGCTGCATGCAGGGGGCATTGGAAAACATGCTAACAGTGATCTAATGGAATATACAAGGTAAGATGCAAAGAACAGGAGGAGTACAAGGGACTGCAAGTACACATCATATCCTGTCAAACACACAAAAGAATAACTGGCAAAATCAAAACAAAAATAAGTAGCAATGAAAGCACATAAAATTGTCCTTTAAGGAGAAGGGCAAGCAACATAACACCAGGCATGAATTAATAAAACTGGAGAAAAAAGAAGATAAAACTACTTCTGTTCTGACTTTCCTTATTGAAGACCAGTCCAGCCGGATCACATTTACCTTAATAAGGAAGACCATCATGGACCACAGCCATAGATGTTACACTGTACAGCATCAGCTCTCTGGTGCTGTGCATTCAGAAATAATGCAGTGTATAACTATCAAGGACTAACAGCTTTATGTATGTAGTTATAAGTAGAATCATATAACCTTAGAATGTTTTGCGATAGAAGTGACATTGAAGATCAGCAAGGTTCAAACCCCCTAACATGGGCAGGGACATCTTCCATTAGATCATGTTGCTCAAAATTCCATCCAGCATAGCCTTGAACACTTCCAGGGATGGGGCATCCACAACTTCTCTGGGCAACCTATTCTAGTAACTCACTGCTCTCACAGTAAAGAATTTCTTCCTCATATCTAATCTAAATCTATCCTCTTCCTGCCTAAAACCATTACCCCCTGTCCTATCACTACAGGCTTTTGTAAAAAGTCCCTTTCCAGCTCTCTTGTAGACCCCCATTAGGTACTGAAAGGCTGATATAAGGTCTCCCTAGAGCTTTCTCTTCTCCAGGCTGAAGAACCCCAAGTCTCTCAGGCTGTCTTCATAGGAGAGGTCCTACAGTCCTTTGATCATCTTTGTGGCCCTCCTCTAGACTTGTTCCAGCAGGTCCATGTCCTTCTTATGTTGAGGGTTCCAGAGACGAATGCAGTACTCCAGGTGGGGTATCATGAAAGTGGAGGGAGCAAATCACCTTTGTTGACCTGCTGGCCATGCTTCTTTTGATGCAGCCCCAGATACGGTTGGTCTTCTGGACTACAAGTGCACATTGCCAGGCTATTTTGAGCTTCTTATCCACCAACATCTGCAAGTCCTTCTCCTCAGGGCCAATCTTGATCCATTCTCCACCCAGCCTGTATTTGTGCTTGTCATTCCCCCAACCCACGTGCAGGACCTCGCACTTGGCCTTGTTGAACTTCATGAGGTTCACATAGGCCCACCTCTCAAGCCTGTCAAGGTTCCTTGGGATGCTAGTCCTTCCCTCCAGCATCCTGACTGCACCACACAGCTTGATGTCCTTGGCAAAGTCGCTGAGGGTGTACTCAATCACACTGTCCATGACACTGACAAGGATGTTGAACAGCACCACTCCCAGTATGGACCCCTGAGGAATGCCACTCAGCACCGGTCTCCACCTGGACATTGAGCCATTGACTGCAACTCTTTGAGTGTGACCATCCAGCCAATTCCTTACCCACCAAGTGGACCACCCCTCAAATCCATGTCTCTCCAGTTTCAAGACAAGGATGTCATGCAGGACAGCAACAAAAGCTTTGCACAAGTCCAGGCAGATGACATCAGCTGCTCTTCCCTCTTTCACCAAATGCTGTAGCCCTGTCAGTGAAGGCCACCAAATTTGTCAGGCATGATATGCTCTCAGTGAATCCCTGTTAGCTGTCACGAACCACCTCCCTATTCTCCATGTGCCTTAACTTAGTTTCCAGGAGGATTTTCTCCATGATCTTGCCAGGCACAGAGGTGAGACTGACTGGCTTGTAGTTCCCTGTCTCTTCCTTTTTTCCTTTTTTTTAAAATGGGGTTACATTTATCCTTTTCCACTCAGTAGGTATGTCACCGGACTGCCATGACTTCTCAAATATGATAGATAATGGCTTAGCTACTTCATCTGCCAGTTCCCTCAGGACCCACAGATGCATCTTATCAGGTCACATGGACTTGATGCTAGCAATAATAACTAAGTGATAACAATTAATAGTAATACTAACTAAGAGCCTGAGGGTGCTGTTCATGAATGTCAGCCTGGCAAAGTTTATTTTTAAAGTTTGAAGACTGCCTGATTTACCAGGCTTCTAAACACTCCCATCTCAATGCAGCTAAGATACCCATGCATTTGTATATGTATAGTAAATTCCAACAGCTCCCACTTTTCTGAATTAAAATGTGCCCTGGAGAATCAGGCACTGCGAGAGGGAAGGCTAATGGCAACTCAGTGAAGAAAAGATCCAGAAGCTCTCAAGGGTTAAAAGACTTGCACTTTTTTTAGAGATTACTCTGATTGCGATAGAACCTCCTTATTTTCCAGTCCCATGCTCAGTTCCTCTCCACTGTGGTAAAAGAAAGGCAAAGAGGGGTGCCAGGGTATGTATTCCTGAGAGTACCCTTCCCTGAGGGCATGCTGCAGCAGAGAAAGAAGGTAGTTTAGGAAGATGAGGACAAAAATACCCAACAACCCATGCACTTGTCCAGAATAACTGCTTAACCAGAATAACTAGATGCGGAAGACAGCAATATTTACATCTGGAGGACCATGCAGTAGCTGAGCTGTCACAGCGGCAATGGTGCTACAGGTGGCACAAAAGCACAAGGCAGTCCCATTGACCGGTTCTTGGGCCTCATCATCAAGGACAATTTTGTTCTTAAAGGACCGGAGACCATAAGCCTTTCCCCCTTTTTTCCTCAATTGCAGTGACCGAACTAATCTATCATTCCTTCACCAACCACCATCTGTAAGGGATAAATGGCTTGGCAGACTGCGGAGAATTGAAAGAATTGAAGGAAATCAAACATTTTGCTATTGTACAGGGTATCTTAATTGATTTGTATTGAACTTTATTAAAATCTAGTTGTATAACTGTGTAAAGTGTTGGATGCATACCCTGTTCATAGACCTTCTCCAACAGGGAGGGCATGGCATTCCAGGCACAAGCAATTTCCCTGGTAGTAGAGGATGAGCAGAGGTGTGGGGAGGGAACAATGCACACAGTCATAGAGAGTTTGTCACCAGTATTTTTCTTTTGAAGCTCATTCACACCAGCTGAAAACCTGATATGAAGACTGAACAATACGTACACAAGTATTGTTCATATTGACATAGGTTGGTTTATAGAGCACTTACATCATCTAATCTCAATTTTATAGAATTATTTAAATTAGGCATGTGGTCTAACTGGAAACAGGCCTCAAGTGCTATGCATTGTAAGATATTGTTTTGTCATCTGCTAATTATATTCACTTATACCTAACAAAATGAGGTTATGCCAAGACTTGCTGTCATGATTAATTTTCAGGTTGTAAAGACAATTACATAGAATTTGAACGTTTCTAATCATTCAGAATTTGAATACTACAAGGTTTATCCTAATTAAATATATGTTGGTGGAAATGAGTTAACTTACATCTTGAATTAATATATTGGATTATGAACCATAGTTAAAATAAAAGTTTTCAAACCGAGTTAGATTTGTGTCTGAACATGCAAACACTTGGGCATGACAACTTTGAACAGAAACTTTATTTTAAATGTGCAAGTGGAAAAGTTACATCTTAGAGTTACCAGTGTATACAAAAAGAAAGAGGTTGGTGATTAATGTTATGTATTGATTCTGTCTGAAGAGACATCTAGATCAAGATAGATCAAGCCTTTGAAATCTTAGCTAATAACAAGGTTTACAGAATTGGAAGAAATGTATATTATTTTTATGTATTTTGGTATCACTGATTCTTGTATGCTCCCTACTAAACCTTGAAAGTGTCCTTGTGGGTTTACATATGTATAAGGAATTACATGCATATACACAAAAGACTGGTGGGCTTTTTCTATGTTGTTTACTTTGTGTATATACAAGAGCTCTAAATTAAATGAAACCTAATTCTGACACATATTTTGAAAAAGCAGCTGAGCAACTAAACTATTAAATCAGAACTTAATACTGATTTCATCCCCCTAAAAAACACAAGTCCTTTCAAAAGATAAACAATATATACATTTCAAAGATACATGAGAGAAAGTTTGATATGAAGAATGCCAAACAAAGAAAAACATCCATCACACAGAAATCAGAATGACTATAAATGAGTCTGATTCCAGGGCAGCGACTGAAATGAAAAGGTAGAAAGGACAGGGGTAGAGAGAAAATAATTTTCTCAAGCTGACCCTAACTGAAGCTGTAGAAAAAGACTTTTGTACAAAGGTATTACAAAGAGTGAACACTACTGAACGGTGTAAGAAATGAAACTTTGAAGTCATTGTTTTGACTGTTAAAATGCTAATTAAAACGTTAATGCAGAGTTATATGTTGATTGTGTATCAATAATGACAAATCCTGACAATTGTGTTTTGTATATATGTGAAAAATAAACGTCAGTTTCAAGATCTGAACCTGGAATTCTAATTCAAAGTAGGTTATTGTTACCTAATTCAACACACCAAGAATGAAGAAATTAAATCAACAAGTGTTGGCAATGCATGAACTAGTAAAGAACATAGTATTATTCCCCCACTGCTCTGAAGTACTAAAAGATAATGAAAGCGGTAAACACATATTTGTACCACTAATGGGATATGGCAGAATATGCATATATGAATAGCTCAATTGACTAGAAAAATGCCATTTTATATAGTCACAACTTGAAAGTTTAATTCTTGCTTTTCTGAATGTAAGAGTTTCTTACAATAACTTATTTACAAGCTTGCATTTTAGTGGAGCTGGAAACAAGAAACATGATTTTTGTTCCTCTGCAGATTATAAGTATTTATTTAATGTAAGCCTAAGAAGTCTTCTATTGGAAAAATAAACCAACCTCTCCATTCCAAATAAGTTTTGACATCTTTGTTTGCATGTTTCTGATATGTTCACCTCTAAATTTTTGTTGTTTTTTATGCAGAATGGTCCACAGTTGAAATTAATGTATGATGATGAATAACTATGCTTATATAGAGAACAGCCATAGCATCTGTGAAATAGTTCTTGGGTTACAGATAATGACACTCAGGATGGAGTTTACAGTTTGGGTTAGGAGGCAAACTAGCATCACAGAGAAAAAAAAAAAGGAATCTGTTCAAATAGCAGTTTTCTTCTCAATATTCTCTACCTAAGTTATCAGAGCCTATGAATAAAGGCTATCCTAGACTTGTGACAGACCACCCAAAAGAGCCGATTCCTCCAACTGTAACCCTGTCTGAGGGAGGAAGATAGCTCATTTAAAGTGAAGACCATTAGACTGAGAAGAAAGTAGAAGTGAAAGAGATCTTACATTTTCTTGACTGTGAACTAAGATTGAGTTGCAGACTCTTAAAATGATTAGTAATAACCAGAATGCCTCCTAAAACTCAGTGGTTATCAGATGTACCAAGCTGCTCTTTTCTTTGGGAAACTGTTCCAAGTGTGGGCAAGTGTCATTTGTTGGGCAGGGACTACAGCCAGAGTAGCACCAGATGGGTGCTGTTTGAGATTGGTACAGTCAATATGAGCACAGTTCCTAATAAGTAGCTTGCTGAGTACTCTTTAGTATCAGAAAAATATTGACTGACAGCTCTTATCAGATATATATATATATATATATATAAGGATGTGTAGATACACGTATCTATATAGGCACAGTGTACTGATTTCTTTTGTCTTTTTCACCTTTTTTCTCTAATAGAAGTTTGGCGGGAAAAAGGAAGCAAGGAAAAGTGACTTGTAAGTGTACAGGTATGGTCTCATAACTGTTGAAGATGGATCCTATATACTTTAGATTGTGGCTTTACTGCTACCACCAGTGCAGTGCAGAGGAATTCCAGTTTTATTACAGTAAAAAGAAACATTATTTTAAATTAGGGGTCAACCTCCTGAAAGGACCCTCAGCCTCTCAAAGTAGATGTGCACTGTGTTTTCATTTTACCGATTTGTAAACAGAAAGCAGTCACTGATGTAGGAAAATGGCCACTGGTGATTGATATAAGCCTTAATTACTCTATAATCTCCGTGAAACTAAGATGGAAATAAAGCTTATAATTTTATGCGCAAATTATAGAAAAAAAGGTTAGACTAATTCAAGGGCAATGAAAATGTTAGGATTTGAAAATTAAGCTGTAATAGAAACAAATCAGTTTCCAGTTTTCTCACAGAAAGCAGACTATATATTCTGTTTTTAAGGAGAAAGCCCTGCACAGAATGCTGAAAGAAAGCTGAAAAAGAATAATAATCAAACAACAAAGACAGAAGAGCTTCAGGAAATGATTATTTTTGTGATTGATTTTTTAAAAAGGGAATGATAAAAGCCATTCCATAGATCAAATGTACTCCTAATGAGTACTTGACACTTGAGAAAGTTCTTTAGAAGTGTTCTTTGTCTGATTGCTCTTAACACCAACATGTTGAAATATGTAGGTCTTCTCTAATTTGTTGCTGTCCTTCATACAGACATAATGCTGGATACCTACCAAAAATATTAGACAGACTGAATTTATTTTTGATCCCTTGAGAGTTGCCTCAGAACAAATGCTAGAGACACAAGTAATGATGAAGCATAGGGTCTCTTTCAATTTAAACTAGTTTTTTTGGTTGTTCTTTGTTTGTGACTTAATGTTTATACTGCACAATATTTTCTTAACACACTCCACAGCCAGAACTTTGTCATTAACTTTTAGAACACAGAAATTGGCACTTTCTGAGTATTTCATACAAAGGCAAGAAAATAAAATCTTTCCCCCTTATCTTCTCATTTATAATAACTTCTTTTTTTTCCTAATCCTAACATGCTGTCATTGTCATCTATGGAGATGGCTGAAAAATTCTTAATAGGAACCTCCACACTAACTCTAATGAATGAAAAAAATTCATGTAGTTTTCTGCAAGAACTTGTGTAATTCAAAATTTGCTTCCTTGTGGCAGAACCCACTTAATATAAATATATTTCCTCACTTCTCCGGCCTTCTTTTCCTTTGTGCCATAGTCTATAGATGACCAGCAAGCATAACCTCTCCTTCTGCATAGTGCAGATTACAGTATCGCTTTTGTTGTGGTTTAACCCAGCCAGCAACTAAGCACCATGAAGCTGCTTGTTCAATCACCTCTGCCCACCCAGGACACAGGGAAGAGAATTGCAAGGGTAAAAGTGAGAAAACTTGTGGGCTGAGATAAGAACTGTTTAATAATTGAAATATAATACTAATAGTAATAATAGTAATAATAGTGATAATAATAGAGGGAAATAACAAAGAGAGGGAAATAAAACTCAGGAAAGACAAGTGATACAGATGAAAACAAATGCACATCACCAACTGACTAATGCCTAGCCAGCCCCTGAGCAGCCACCCCCTGGCCAGCCTTCTGCCTCATTTATATGCTGAGTATGATGCCATATGATTTGGAATATCCCTTTGGTCAGTCAGAGTCAGCTGTCCCAGCTGTGTCCCCTCCCAGCTTTCCGTGCCCCCCCCAGCCGGCTTGCTGGTGGGTAGGTGAGGAGCAGTAAAGGCCTTGGCTCTGCATGAGCTGCCCATCAATAACAAAAACATTCCTGAATTATCAACACTGTTTCCAGCTCAAATCCAGAGCACAGCCCCATAAAATCTACTATGAAGAAAATTAACTCTACCTCAGCCAAAACCAGCACAGCTTTGCATTAAGACATTATCTTCCAGGAACAAAGTTAGAGCACTCTACAAACTTATGTAATATTACCAAATATTAATGCAATTAAGAAACTTGGGAGGCTTCATATTTACAGAAACACTTTGCAATGACTCAAACAGTGTTACCATTGCATAGTCAGCAATGCAACAAAATAAGGAAAGGACAATAAATTGTTTTGCTGCTAAAAAGCTAGTAATCCATAGTGGATAGTTACTAGCAAAAAGATAATAATCATATTAACTTCATATATTATGCCTGAGGGTTCATCTTCACCTTCTATGTTAGGAGTGTGAAATTAACATATACACAAAAACTGATGAAGGGTACCAATTGTGTATCTTTAATCCCATGTTTCCAGTATACATATAAACTTTCATTGCTCTTATACTGAATTCTTGGTGGTTTCTTGGTGAAGAAATATTTGCCGTATGCAGCTTTAGACACTAATCTAGGCACTAAAATCAGACACAGAGTGCAACCCGTAAGGTGCTCTGTGGAGTTGGTGGAAGGAAAACGGGTCCTCTGGAAAACAGCTCAGACGTGACACCTGACCATGGCGCTCATTTGCCCTCTGGAGGAAAATCTCTCCCTCTCTTTCCCCTGTTATCATAACAGCAGTACGACATACCAACAAAAGTACATTAAGCCAGGCATGAAAAATCTCTCTCATAATGCCTTATTTTCAGATTTTTTTTCCCTATAATTCTTTACCTCCACTTCCCATTATTCTGAATAATAACTGTTGTAACCTTGGGGTGGGGGGTGGGGGGTGGGGGGTGAATAATTTAGTGAAGCTTTATGTAGGTATTAAATATCTTGAAGTAATTTTCTTATACTAAATTGCCCAACTATTTGTGTGCTCCCTTTACTCAAATTTCTAACCTTCTCATTCCTTTTTACAAGTGTGTTATGCATTTTATGCGTACAAGATTTGAATGCATTAAATATTCCTAAGGAAAAAGAAAGAGAGAGAGTGGAAGAAGGGGCGGGTGAGGGGGAGAGGGAGGGAGAGAGAAAGGGAGAGGGAGACAGCCGGTGATGTGGTGCAGCTGAACACAAGACGGTGGGGTCTATTTGACAAAAAGCAGAAAACCAGTCATACACCCTGAAAGCTTTCCAATTGCCCAGAGGCCACAGATTCTAATTTCTATATCAGGCATGTTCACTTTGATTCCATCATGGTCTGATTACTTAGCTGGAAAACATTATAGCTTATTATAGTACATACAACTTTGCTTCACTTGGTACATAGTAAAATTTGCATACTGCATTTGTATAAAGGATAACTTTATACCATGTTATGTCACAATCATTGTTGTTATTCTCATCCATGATTATTTCTGACCTAACAGGTGAACAGCAGCATTTCTGTAGTGTAGAAAAGTATCAGGTAACGGAGAAGGCTCTCAGAATTGATGGGGTTTAAATTTTCATATGTAATCTATATGCTTGAATGTCCTGGTTCTTTGGCATGCAAGCTGGATTTGTGTAAGCAATCCTGGATTTAGAGGTTAGACACTCAGAATCTTTTTGTAATTAATTTTTAATATAAAAAATATAATTATGTCTCAAGTAAGGCATTTCAAAACTAAGACTCAAAACAATAAATTTAATAAATGCAGTTCAGGTTGTTTAAGGAATACTCATTTGAAAGGAAAATTAAGGGTTTTTCCCTCTTAAGAGAACTAAAGCATATAAAACCATTAAAAAAAAAAAAAAAAAAAAAAAAAAAGGTGGGGCAGAGAACAAGACTATGCATTACAAACTTTCTGAAGCTAACTAGAAAGTCCAGGAATCCGAAGAATTTTTCCAGAGCTGATTTAGTCCATGAAATTTGCTATGCAGAATGAGAACATCTACAGAAGAGAAATATTATTAAGATTCAGGGAATGCAAGTAACTGCTGTGCTCTAACTACTTATTTTGATTAAACTTGCTACAAGCTCCAGAAATAGTCTGAGAAGGTAGGGTATCTCCCCAGATTTCTACAGACTTTATTAACTCAGACATCCTCCATGGAAGGTCTAGGCACTCTTTTATCTTGAGAGAGTAAATTAATCATAACATAAAATGGTATGTAGAAAAAGCTGTATTGTGTATCGCATATAAAAATATATATAATCCTAATTGTAAATCAGTGGGGTATGACAAAATTCATGAATATGCATATGTGTATTTTTATTAACATTTATGAAGGGAAATGGAACTTTCTCCCTTCAAAGATATCATTATCACATTTGAGCAAAATTACAGTTTTGAATGAGACTTTTATTTACAACCCATAGGAACTTTTTAGTTATTTACAACCTCCCAGAAGTATATAAGGATGAATGTTTTGATGCCAACCCTTCATGTATAGGTAATTAATTTAACATTTTATTTTTTACAGTCCTCAGTTCATGCTCAGGGACAGATATCTTTCTCTACTCTTACTGCTAAACTGTCAACTAATATCAATAATAACATTTCATGCCATACTTTTATTTCTCTTACCAAAGCTTTTTATAAGAGAGGGCAAGAGGGCATTTATTTTCTCAGCCAGCTTCTAAAATATATTTAAAACAACAATTTAGATTCTCTGAAGACACCAAATCATTAATGAATGCAATCCATTTCTTGGTGGGAAACTATAAAGGTCAATTTAAAATATATAATGAATTTCTTCAGGTAAGTGAAGGAAGTCAAACTAAAGTTTCCAGGTGATTACAGATAATCAGAGATTCCCACTCAAGATTCTTGAAGAGAAATGAAGATGAAGAGTTCTGTAAGATGTGCCATCAGAGCTTTTGTGTTAAGAGGATGATCATGAAGCTCTTCTTTTTTAATCACAGAAATCAGTCAGAAATAGAAAAGAAGACTTTGCCCCAGGCTTCTGAATCATATGTTGCTCTTGATACAGACAAGATCTCTGACCCATGGTCAGAGACCACAGGGCTAATGGATTTATATCATAATGAGTCCTACTATGCCCAAATTTTAGTGCATTGTAAGGATGGAAATAATAATAAATAATACTACTAATAATAGTAATAATCTGTAAACCTTGTTTCTAGACCTTAGAAAAATCACCGTTTGAGGCAATGAATTTACGTTTAGGAATCCAAGGTGGCGGCGGAGGGTGGGGATGGGGGGATGGGGGGAAGTCCATCACTGTTTCTTTTAATGTGGTACAGCTTCTGGCCCTAACAACTTGGAGGGACTATTTAATGAGATAACAGCAAGTTATTTTGAATGGATATTTTATTTATATTCTAGCAAATACAGATCTATTATGGTTTCCCAGTCAAAGCTATCTCATTCTTCCTGTCCTGGAATGTCATTGTCCAATAAAGCCACCACAGGGCAAATTCTTCTTGCCTTCTAGAAGGTCCTCTGGTACCTCTCCCTCCTGGCAACAGCTGGGAAAAACTACTTGACTTTTTGGGGCCAGTCCTGTGATACTGTGCTTTCTAGGAGCTCTTGCACAGAAGTCGAACATACTGCTTGCCCTCCCTTGTTTTCTCACACACAAGCCTGGGCCCATCTGGGAGGACAATTTAAAACTTGTAGATCACTGTGGGACCCTGAATTGGTGGCACAATTCTGTTTTTCTCAGTTCTCCTATAGAGGTTACACAGAACAGCTCACACCGTACTGATTTGCCCTGGCCCACAAGACTCATGCCTGCTTCCTCTGCCTCTCTAGGGATGTTTCTTTATCTTGGCATATCACAGCTCCTAGAGCCTGGATATTGTTCTCTCTTTTACCTCCTGCACCTTTCAGGACATATACTCACCTGAGTCATTGATATTTTGCTTAGGGATCCTACAGATTTCAGGTTAAAGAAACCCCAAAACCCTCTACCTCATTATTTACATAAGTGTTGTCTCATCTGTCTCCTACCTCCTGCAACCAAAAAGGGAAGGGTACTAGTGGTGATATATCGTGACTGATGATTTCTGACATGCCTCCTTCTGCCCTTTTCCCTTAACTAGAGAAGGCAATATATTAACCCTTGGCAGCAGTGTTTAATTGTATTTAATGTACAATGTACATAGAACATTGAATAAGTACTTTAAATGTGTTAAAGAGATTATTTCAACAAACTGAAATTGTTCCACAGCATTGTCTTTATCTCTGCCTCTGATGCTGAATAGACAGTTCTCTTGAAATAGGAATCCTGTGGGAAATACAGTTACATTTGCCATGTCAAAAAAATGCATTAAAATATGGATCAAACTTATCAGGTTTATGGTTATTAATCATCTGGAAAAAATAAAATTAAAAATAAGGAAAAGAAAGGCAACTGAAAGGAAGAAGATTACAAAACAACAGACTTCAAAGTCCTCATGTTTACTGAAAACTTTGTTGTCCTACTGCTTAATCAACAAAATTAGCTAGAAAATCTGCACTCCCAGTCATCTTCACACCTTTCTCTTTGTCATGGTTTAACCTCAGCTGGCAACTTAGTACCAGGTAGCTGCTCACTCACTCCCTGCTCCTACCTGATGGGATGGGGAGGAGGATTGGAAAAAGGTAAAACTCATGGGTTGAGATAAGGACAAATTTAATAATTGAAATAAAATAAAATAAAATAATAATAACAAAAACAAAAAATGTAATGAAAAGGAGAGAGAAAGGGAGAGGAATAAAACCCAAAGGGAAGGGAGAAAAACACGTGATGCACAACACAATTGCTCACCACCCACTGACCGATGCCCAGCCAGTCACCAGGCAGTGGTTGACAGGCCTCAACCAACAGCCCCCCCCAGTTTATATACTGAGCATGATATTCTGTTGTATGGAATGTTCCTTTGGCTAGTTTGGATCAGCTGTCCTAGCTGTGTCACCTCCCAGTTTCTTGTGCCCCTCTAGCCCTCTTGCTGGCAGGGCCTGAAAAACTGAAAAGTCCTTAGTATTAACGTTACTTAGCAACAACTAAAAACATCATGTGTTATCAACATTATTCTCATACTAAATCCAAAAAACAGCATTTTATCAGCTACCAAGAAGAAAATTAACTCTATCCAAGCCGAAACCAGGACAGTGTCCACCCCTTATTCTACACCATTTACATCATGCCACACTTTCCAATATACCATCACCTTCCCTGTCTTTTGATATAAACACACAAGTATCATTCCCTTAGTCTATGAACCATCCATCTAAAAGCCCATTTAGTTCATTCAGTCCAAGATGTTGGGATCCATCCATCATAACAGTCTTTCAAGGCAGGAAAGATAGTGCGAGGTGTTGGATTGTTGCATCTTGAAGCCAGTTCTGATTCCATCATCGCTGCACTGGTCCAGTCTCATCAAAGTTCATTCTTCATTAATGTGGCAATTGGAAGGGATTCAGGTTCACATCTCCAAGTCTGGAATGGCAGACATGCATGCTGCAAAGTGCCCAGTGTGATGATGATCATATAGGAGTTACAATGTACAGTGCTGTGTAGAAATTAATATCACACAATTTAATTCATTGGCCCTTCTCACCTAAAATCAAAGAACGCTTTGAATGCTCCCACACTCCCACATTACCCACCAAGGACACCCAGGTTCTTGAGCAAAAACAGTCCCATGGATGGGTTTGCTTTTGGCTGAGGCAGGAATAACCCAGACTCTTTTTCCCTAACATATTTTTAATGTACACTACAGGAACTTCATCTCCTTCTACAGTATGTAAAAACTTTGATTGGGCAGGGCCAGCTCAATTGGTAGATTATCTAGGATTAATTAACCAGGTAGCTTGTGATGAATAAGTTTGAAGGTGCCATCACACATTGCTCTCAGTGTAGTCTTTAACAGCCTATTGTATTGTTTGATTTACCCAGAGACTGGTGCACAATAGGGAATGTTACATACCTATTCAATGTCTTTTGGCCCAGGTGTTTATGACTTTTTGACACAAATGAGCCCCGTTATCTGATGCAATTCTTTCTAAGGTGTCATGTCACCATAAAACTTGCTTTTGAAGGCCCAGGATAGAGTTCCAGTTTAATAGCATGGGGCACAGGATATATTCCCAGCCATCCAGTGGTTGCTTATACCACTGTAAGCACATGACGCTTGCCTTGGTGGGTTTGTGGAAGTGTGATATAGTTACTCAGCCAGGCTTCCCTTATTTGTATTTCAGCCATTGTCCTCCATACCGGAGAGGCTTTAACCACTTAGCTTGCTTAATTGCAGCATATGTTTCACTCTTGAATAACCTGTGTGATCTGTCCACGGTCAAGGCCACCCCTCAATCATGAGTCCATTTGCATGTTGCATTTTTTGTCTTGATGACCTGAAGTGTCATGGGCCCACTGTGCTATAAGTAATTCATCTTTATGTTGCTGATCTAGATCTACCTGATCCACTTCAATCTTACCAGTCTGACCTACCTATTGGTTGAAGTTCCTCAGTGGCCCGACTTTTGGGAACGTGAGCATCTATGTGATGTACCTTCACAACCAGGTTCTTCACCTGGACAGCAGTATCTTGCCACAATGCAGCAGCCCGGATGGGTTTACCTCTGTGCTGCCAGTTGCTCTGCTTCCATTTCTGCAGCCACCCCCACAGGGCATTTCCCACCATCCATGAATCAATATAGAAGTAAAGTACTGGCCACTTTTCTTGTTCAGCATGTCTAATCCAGATGGATAGCTTTCATCTCTGCAAACTGACTTGAGTCACCGTCTCCTTCAGCAGTTTCTGCAGCTTGTAGGGGACTCCATACAGCTGCCTTCTGCCACTGATGCTTTCCTACAGTATGGTAGGACCCATCAGTAAACAAGGCATATTGCTTCTCATGTTCTGGCAATTTATTATACAAAATAGCCTCTTCAGCATGTGTCATCTTCTGCTCTGGTAACATTCCAAAATCTTTCCCTTCTGGCCAGTTGATAATCACTTCCAAGATTTCTGGATGACTGAGATTTTCGATTCAAGCTCATTGTGTGTTCAGTGCAACTGATCACTTACTCCATGTAGCATCAGTTGCATGATGTGTAGAGGAGACCCTCCCTTTGAACATCCAGCTCAGCACTGGCAAACAGGGTGCCAGGAGGAGCTGTGCTTCAGTACCAATCAATTTCAAAGAAGCTCAGACCCCTTCATAAACTGCCAGTATCTCATTTTCAGTTGGAGTGTAGCAGATCTCAGATCCTCTGTATCCCCGACTCCAAAAGCCCAAGGGTCAACCTCAAGTCTCCCCTGGTGTTTTCTGCCAGAGGCTCCAGGTAAGAATATTGTCTTCAGTTGAAGAATAGAGCACACTTTTTTTATATTTTGCCCAGTTTGAACTGGCCCAAGTGCTACTGCATGAGCTATCTCTTGCTTAATTTGTTCAGAGGCTTGTTGTTGCCCAGGGGCCCACCTGAAGTCTTTCTTCTGGGTTGCTTGATGGAGAGGGCTTACAAATCAGACTGTAATTTGGATTGTGCATTCTACAAAAACCCACACCACCTAAGAAAGTCTGTGTTTCTTTCTTATTAGCTGGTGGAGACAAAGCTGTTATTTTGGTGATCACATCCATTGGGATCTGATGACATTCATCTTGCCATTTTATTCCCAAAAACTTGATTTCATGTGCAGGTCCCTTAACCTTATTTGGTTTTATAGCAAAATCAGCTTTCAGCAGGATTTGGACTTTTTTTTTTTTTCCCTTTCTCAAAAACTTCTTCAAACATTCTTCAAACTTACTGATGAAACTATTAGAGAATGGAAATTTTGTGTTCACTCATTTTAAAAAATTTGTAACCAATATAAAGCCTTGCTTGAGATCAACATCTAATTTTTTGATTTGTGTGAAAAGGCTGAGAGATAGGACTTACTGACAATCAGCCAAATGCAAATTGTAACTGGATTTACGTACTTGGAATGCAAGTTTTTAGGAACCATACTGGATCAAAAATAAATAAAATTAAATAAAAATGTAGTTCTGATAGAAGAGGATTATTTCATATAACATTTATATTAAAAAAAAGTACAGTTGAAATCACTCCCAAGAACAGCTAATGAAGAGATGTTTTCATTTTCCTTTGCATATCATGTCCATTCTTCCTGTATCATGGCTTTTAATCAAGAAAATGGTTAATGCAGCAGTTACCTGAGAGAAAGGGGAGCTCATGACAGAGTTTCCCCCTGTGATTTCTGTACCAGTGGTTGGGTTTTGACATAGAATGTTTTTAAGTTGATGAGGCTGGGTTGTTTTTTTTTTATATATACTCAAGAGCTTTTATCTAATTTGGAACATATTTCATGAGACAGACTTTACTACATTAATTTATAACACAATTTTAAGCTAGTTCATAATTATTCATAAAGGATCAGAGCTTTAAAAGTGGAGACTTGTATGAAAGACTGGAGAATCCTCAGTACAACCCATTAAAAGAACCGAGAGCCACTAGCCAGTGACTGTTTCAGAACCATAATCTCAAACCAGGAGTAGTAATATTGCAAGTGAAAATGCAGTCAATTAGACAAAAATATGTTCATTTATTAAAATATATATATATTAAATTAAACACTATTTCATATTTAAATAAGTTCCCATGGTTCTTCTTACCACATCTACTAGTGGGAAATGTCTTACATTTGTTTTTGACTTTCACATTAGTATTTGCATTAAAATATTTTTTTTAAAAAAATGAAATTAACAACTTCTAAATACCATTAATTGACAATTAATAACCAACATGCACAACTTTCATAACTGTTCAACTTGATTTTCCCCCTCTCCCCTTATTTTGAGACATTTAGGGTTTAATTACATTCAAACCCCAAAAGCGCCCATTTAAAAGAAGAAATTAACTATGGCATTTTAGACCAAAAACTGTCAGATAAAAGCAATCAGTATTATTTTCCATAAGACATTCCTGAGAATTTTTGGCACCGAGGTGCTGATTTTGAATTTAGAAAGCAATACAGCAATCCTGCCCATGTTTCTAGGCTCTGTCATGCTTTCATCTTTGTCATATACAGTCAGATCGCTTCAACATTTCTGTGAATCTCATTGCCCTCCCTCATAACTCAGCAGTGCTGTTTTGCTTCTGGTATGGCTATCCACAGATTTGCTTTGGCCCATAAATGCTAGACCTGAAGGTGCTCCCTCACAGTCAGTTAGGCAGGTGCCAACACCCTGACTCAAGCCCTGGCAATCTGCAAGAATTTGCAACAAAGAGGAGGGCCAGCCTACAGAGGGTGCACCTCAGACAGGGACCCCTTTTTTATATGGCCTCTGGGTGCATCCAGGACCTTATACAAATTATGCTTTAGATGTTTATTTAATTGCATTAAGGACCCAAGTTATCTGTCAGGGACATAGGAAGCAATCAAGACAACTTTTTGATAATGGTGCAAAATTAACATGCAGATAAAACACGTGCTTTCACTGGGGGTTCTTCCTACCAGCTGTGAATTGAAGCATTTTCATTTAATTGTTTGATCATTTTGTTATTCATTAGGCAAAATTTTAGCGGCATTGAAGGTTTTTTTTTAAATTTTAGTGACTACTGAAGATAAAGAATGTGACCTGTTACATGTGTTTGTAACTTTAAGTTGTAATGTGTACAGCTCAGTAGAGAAAAAAACCCACAAGGTAGAGTTTTGAGATGATCTCCACACAGGCCTACTCAGATTCATTTTCAGAAGCAGTGTCCTGAATGAAAATGAAAACATATTTTGATTAATAAAAATATACCAAATACAGGGTGTCTTTTTGACAAAAGTTTTATTTAAGTTCAGGCTGCATGACAGTATGTCTTGGGCATATTACTGTAAATATTTTCAATCTACTATGGATATGCTCTTATATTTTTACATAATATTTATGTACATACTCCAAAATAGGGGAAGAGATAAACAAATATTAAATTCATATAATACTTACACAGGGAAAAAAAAAATGGCTTTTTTTAACTTGCCTACAGTCTTTTTCATCTTGGCATAGGCAAAGTGTACATTTGTGTTATTTTACATTACTGTCTTTACTGAAAACAGGCTTAGTCAATCTTTCCACTTCAGAAACTAATAATTTTAAATATTATTTATGAATACTATCACTAAATAATTTTTAGAAGTGAGTCTGCTCTAAATCCATCTAATTGGTTATTTGATTTATGGAGTTATGGTACAGGCCCTTCAAGTGTCTCTGTACTGTTATGTAAATGTCTTTGTAGATGTAAAATTTGACATGACACTAAAAGATGCTCTTAATAATATCTTTAAAAATATAAACAATATTTTTCTGTCCAAGATTATCAAAGAAGCTGAATATATTTAAGCCTGAGAAGCTAATGGAAGGATATGAAGTGTCAACTAGAGACAGAAAGCTCTGGTGCTGGCTTAGTGGTTAGCAATGAGTTGAACTATGCAGGATAACAGACGTGTACAGCTGGTGTGGATAACCACCATTTGCCATCTTCTTTATTAAGTCTTAGTGGAGCTGTGCATTCTTTAGTAACATTCCAACAATTGTTAGATATCAGCAGCAAAGAGAAACAACAGCAACCTCCCAAAAGAAAGCATCACATGGATGCAACTGCAGGACATGCAAAAAAATTGCCCTGTTAATTGAAACAGAACAAGGTCTTAAAAAGATTGGTCAGGATGAGTTTGGTACAATGCTCTGGGTGATGCTCTGTGTTGAGAAAGGAATGTACTCTGAATAATAAGAAAAGTGCTTTGAATAAGAAAAGGTTCCACTAAGGATGTTAAAGGAATGTACCACTGGCAATGTTAAAGTAAAGGAATGTTCTCTGAATAAATAGAAAAGATAAGGTGGGAACCTGAAGGAGATTAGGAGACCATAAGTCAGGAAATCATTGAACAAAGACAATTGAAAGGTTTATTCCACTTAGACCCCACCTGTTATGAATGGAATGATTGGGTGTCAAAATCAAATGAATATGTATGTAAAGATGTTGTAACCTTTCAGGAAAACTGTATACAATACCTTGAAAACTTTGGAGCTAGTTTGTCCAGTGCGAATAGGTTAGCTCCCCAACGTTGCACAAAATAAATACCTTTGCTGCTTAAAGACAAAATTTGTCTCTGAGCAGTTACTCTGTGTCGTTTTGGCATCATAACAATAAAATGTATATCAGCAAGATTCATCTAAGGTCAAAGGAGGAGTAGCCACATATGCTAAAAGAACAGGTATTACAGCTAATTGGAAGTCATCTCTACTGTGCCACTGGGAAAAGAAAATGAGCAATACTGTAAGATTTTCAATTCCGGAACTGTTCCTTTCTCTGTTTGTACAATATTTATCATATTTTTGGCAACTACTGAAACATGAATAAGAAAAACCTCCTGCCTACATTAAGAAGCTGGATTCATACTGAAAACAGCAGTTGCTGGTAAAAAAACAGGTCAGATAAGACAGCAGATCATGAAATTGAAGAGACAGCATCCTTAAGAACAATTTCATAGCTGAGAATCTTGGTTTACTTAAAATAAAACAAATACTCAACCTTCTCTAACCCTAGCTTTAGAGAAAATTTTACAAAGAGGAATCAATTTACACTAAAGATTGAAAAGCAAGAAGGCAAATGTAACCAAGCTGTATTACTCCCATTTTGTTAACTCACTCTTCTGTTCTTTAGGGGATCTGGCTCATAAGTGCTGAATACTTGGGGCTGGCTATGTCAGATGTCAACCAAACTTTTCATATAGGTATTGAAAATTATGTCTCCTGGGCTATGAAAGAATTTCAATCGTTTCCACACCAAGACAGAATCAGTTCTCTCAAGAGTAAAAAAAACACAGTTCTCTTCTCTAAAATAGACTGGTATGGCATTAAAAATAATAATAAGAGGAAAAAAGTGAGTTGAATTAATAGCATTTACTTTCCTTTATTTAAACCTCAGATTTCAGTGCAGAGCTTGTAACACATTAGGATGTTACAGTTATTAATCAGTGTCTATATATTGTCTAACCAGCACAAAAAAGCCTGTATCAGGGAATGATCTGCTTCAGTTTTTTCTGCACACCCACCTGAACATCCTTTCTTTCTGTCAAAACCAGGCCTTTGCCATTCAGCACTGTGCTCTTGCCACATCCTGAAGAGTAGTGAGCTCCCTGGTGACTGCTTGCTTCATCCAGCAGCCAGAAGTCACAGATGCCCTTTGCAAAATGCAGATGCCTTTGCCTTGCTGTGGCATCTTGGGGCCATTGGGACATGGCTAGAGCTGCCATACTCCTCTGTCACATCATTTCTAGCTATGAGGTGATGAACTTTTCTTCCTGAAGAGTCAGGCGGTGGCATCTCTTCTGCCTGCCTTACTTATGGGCATGACTGCTGACATCCCACACACACACATACACACACCCCCCGCCCCGAGAGTCTCACCCAGGTATCTTCAATGGCCACTTGCTCTTCATGTGGAAAGTAACCTAAAAGGACCTGTGCAAAAAAGGAAAAGCTATTATTTCTTGGTCAGTCCTCCTTATTGACATTAGAACATAGCACAAAAACCTTTTGGGTATTTGTAGTGGAGCAGAGAAAAACAACAAAGTTGAATCAAACACCAGCAGCCTCTGCAAATTATCAAGAACCTACTCAAGTTCAGTCCATAAGGCTGCACTGGTAACTGTAAGTTAAAAGCTACCTAAACTGTAATAGAAGATATTGTCATGGCCCTGAGGGCACTGCGGTGTCTCCTACCCTAGGACTCCCTCAACTTGACCGAGGCTCAGGACCCCATTTCAGCCCCCTGCAGCCATCAGTCCCTGTCCCAGCGACACCACAGCAGGGCCAGTCTCCAGCTCCCCACACCTGACCTGCCTGGCCATGGGCCCCTCCAGCCAAGACTACCCACAGGCCCATGTCCAACAAGAGATGGTGCAGATGACCTGTCCAAGCTCTTAGTTTTGGATTTGGCTTGAAGCAAGGATCTGCAAGTGAACCCTAAAGATTTCAGGGCTACAGTCTCGTCATCATCATCACTTATTCCTGAAAAGTGCTAATTCTTTTGGCCTTATTTATTCTGGCTACACAGACTTCAGAAGATATTACAACGGAATACTTTAAATCACTCAACAAGACTGTACTATTCCTTAACTGTTTATCAAAAGTGTAAAACTTATATAACAGTGAAGGAAGAAAGAGAGTGAGAGAGAGCAAAGAAAGGGACAGGGAAGGGAGGAAGGGAGGAAAGGAGGAAGGAAGGAAGAAAGGGGGAAGGAAGACAGAAATGTACCCATTCTAGCAAAAGTTAAATAAAAGGAGAAAAGGAGACAGAGACTTGGTAGTCAACTATTATGTAATACACTTACTTGTTTTGACACATAGTGTTCGGGTTGCTTCAGAGCTGCTATCTGTTTATTCTTACCTTGTTGAGACTGAGGGCAGGAACACTTGTTTGTATTTGCAGAGCGCTAAGTGCAACTCAGCCTGAATTTCAGGTGCTTGGATAAAATGAACTTGTTATAGAAAAAGATGTCTGAGGTACAGAGATGAACTTTGTAAACTTCGTATGTGTTTACTATACTATAAGTTATGTAGAAAGTGTCATTAATGCACCTATCAAGAGGGAGAGAAAAGACAAGAAATTATCTGTTGTCTTTTTATCGGTGCTCTTGACCAGTGTCATGTAAACGTACAAACAGTTAAAAGGCCGAGTACGTGATAGAAATTACCACAATGTAATTGTAGAATGAAGTGATGGCTTTTAGAAGAAACTGTAACTATGAAAACTGGAGAAAAAAAAAAAAAAACCAACAAAAAAGAACATTTCTCACAAACCATAGTAATTAGAGTAAAATATATCAAAGGAACAAAAGATCTGAACATGACTAATATCCATGCAGTGTACAACTTCCAATGCCCATTAAATATAAAATACTCTATGGCAGGTACATTCTCTAGGAATTCCAACAGATGATTAAAAAATGCTATATTATGTATGGTTTATTTGCAAACCAGAGTCAAGACAATATTTTTTAAAGTAAAGCAATTCTTTGACAATGGCTTATCATTCAAGCCAAGTTATTAATACAAATAATTGTTTTACTTGTAAAAGTGCAGCAGATCAATTTTATTATGTAAAACAAAAATTAAGTAATACAGAGCTGCTATGAGTAAACACAGAAACCCATATCATTCCAGATTTTTAAAAACAGATATAATTCTAGTATGTTGGGTCTAAAGGTATTTGTTGAGTAAAAATCCGTCATCTTTCAAATCCTAGATAAGTGCTCAGAAAGTACAAGGCTAGTTTAAGTGTTTAACAGAAAGACCTAATAGATATTCCAGAAGGATCAATGCTTCTATTAAATTTACTAATCAGATGTGTAATTTGAGTGAAGAGGTTTCATGGTTAATTGTATAAATGTTTTTTCTATGTTACAGATCTTTCCTCTGCTTTCTAAGCTTCTACTGAGACCTGTGGACAAGTTCCAACATTTAAAAACACTCTTAATCACTCTTTTCCACTTAAGTCATGGCCCTTAGCAATTATAGTGAAGTAGGTTGAGAATACTCTGGAGAATGGTACAGGATGAATTTAACTTGAGTTGTAAGAAGAAATAAAAGACAACACAGGTAACTGGCCAGATGTGGTGAATGCTGTCAGTTCCTGAGCGCCCATATACTGACTTGTAAATAGTAAGTAAACATTTTCCTGGTAATTCTTCCTGCTTCTGAAATCTGAAGAGGTGAGATAGACACATATACAGAATTCTCTGGCTACTAAAGAAAACCTGTATCTGTACCAAAGGTTCCCAAGGTTCCCAAAGGCAGAGGTACTACCTTGGGGTCCTTCCTGGCTTGTGCAATGCACTTGTCATACCTGCTATTCTAATAAATAAACAAAACCCCACTCTTGCCATTGCCAAAATCTATGGCATGCTCTGACAGTATCAGGGCGTTGTACTTTCAATGTGAAGCACACGTATCAACCTTGTAAACAACTGTAGTATGTCTGTGTTTGCCATAGTCTTGCTATGCCAGTAAAAATGAATGTCTATTTTACATCACCCGTAATACTGTTAGTGATATCAAGATGGGGGTGGTGGTGGTGGCATTGGTTAGAAAATGTGATGATTTCCATACTACCCTAACAAGCCTTGCAACCACAGATTTTTTTATTGAGTCCCACTGACGTGTCTGACAGGACTTGACGGTCTGGAAAAAAAGACTGCCTTGTCAATGTCAGCATCCTGCATACAAAATTCACTTACCTCTTTCTGCTTGATGATTTATTTTTCTCCCATTTTAATCAATAACCTAAATATCTAGCCCTGTGTCCAGACCCATACATGACTAGCCCAGCTTAACTTTCAGGTGAGTGAATCAGCACTGAGACCTCTATCTTCTTCTTCTACCAACAGCGCTTGAATCTTCTGTGGCAGAAATGTTGCCCCAAGTTGCTCCTGCTCTGCTAGCAAATATTAAGTCACAGAGATAAGTTTCCTGCAGCAGCATATTATTGTCCATCCCAGCATTGGGTTATTCTCCTTGAATGCTACATAGGCAACTGAACCGTCTTTAGGACTGGGTCTTATTGAAGAAATACCCTTGAAACTTAAATCCCAAAGCATTAATAATCATAGAACCAGCAGGCTAAACACCAATCTGTTGCTGCATTTTGTGAGCAGTGCTCCTGGACCACAGGTCTGAGGCAGTAACACAGCTGAATGAAACAAATGTCTTGTAGAACACAGCTGTGAGTCAATTTGCAATTTACTGAAGATGCCTTTGGGTAGGAAAGGATAAGCATCCTAAATCCTCTGTGTTCTTTTTCAGGCCTCAATTCCAACTGGGAGACTTACAGCCCCTCAGCTGGTAACACCCTGAACAAACCATGTAGCAAGTGGCAAAGATCACTTGCACAGGAACCTCAGGCAATATTGTTAAAGTCTATTTTAAAACCTCCAACAATTAATTAATTATTTTCTCAGTCTCGTGTCTTATAATTGTCAGATATATTGATGTATGATTAAATATTGTGCCTTCAAGTCCCACAATTTATTGCAAAAGTTGATTTTTCTTATATTTTGACATTTTCCTTCTATAAGGCAGAGCTAATTCTGTTCTTTTTTAATGAAACTTTCAGTCCCCATACAGCCCCAAATTGTACAGCATACCACAAATGAGCTTTCATTTTTCAGCAAGAAGTTTTTAATCAATGTATCAATTAGTGCAAAGAATTTGCAATTCCTGAGCAGGCTCAGAAAGGATTTTCATGTTGCATTAATAGAGCAGACAAAAAAACCCCAAAAAACAAAAAAACTAAGTTGTGACAGCAAAAGGAAAAACTTATAAAAAGCCACCATTAAATATTATTATTGAACTCAAAGTATTTATTTTAAACATATTTTTTTTCCCAAAAACAAAGGGAAAGAAAAAAACACTTATTTCTTTTTTGGAAAGCAGTACTAAATTGCTAATTTTCTTTCAGAGTAACTTGATACAGAAAACCAAAAGCAATTGTTTTTCTTAGTTCAAATCTAAACAAATGCCTATTAAAACAATATACCTTCATTTTAAAAGGTTAAAATGTTTAAATACAAAAAGAAAAATAATGGTATAACTTTATCTAAATCAATGTAACATATCAATGTAACAAGTGATGTCTTTCTTTTTGCATATACTATTGTACTTATTCTGTCCATGAGAAAGGACTTGTAGAGCGAAAAAAAAAAAAAAATAAACCCCTACATTTCTCTTTCTTTCTTTTTTCCTCATTATTTCCTGACATTCAAAATAAACCATCATTAAACAAAGAGGGACTATTCTTTCTTTCAAACTGTCCAGGCCAGGTGTCCTCCAAATGCACAAATCCACAGTATATAGTAAAAAAAGTAAAATCCCAAAGACAAAATTGTAAAAATTTTTAACCTCCTGAAATACCCTTAACTGAAAAGAGGAGAGGCTTTAGGCTAAGGAACCTGTAGAAATGTTGTGGGAGAAGGGTTTCAAATGTTATTTCATTCAGTACACTGAGGCTTTTGAGAAAAAGTTGTTTCCTGCATCCTGTTTAACACTTCTGACAGTATTGCAACAAACATTGCAATTGAACAAAAAAACCTCCAAAATGACAGCTTTTGATGTGTCCTCCCATATCAAAAGAATTTGCTATAACTGGTGGGAAGAACTGTGCTGTTTTAAACACATTTAAAATGGTTTGCATTCACTTTCTCCTGATATTTTAACATTACTTCTACTGAATTTCAAAAGGAATCATTCTGAGCAATAGTTAATTGTAGTGCTTTGGTTGCAGAATAGTCCCCATTTTAAGGTGACATTTTTGTTGCAAATAAAAATACTCTTAAAATTCCTTTCTTCCCAAAGATATGCACCATTTTAAGCTTCTTGAATGACTTTTTATTTAAATATTTTCACAGGGAGTGAGTGATTGTTGTATGAATGACCTCTGAGATCCCAAAATCCTATGTGGTAATAATGACGTATTTCATAAACGACTAGTGGCAACCACAGGACTGTAAACCAGGCAGAATAGTGAGTTCCAAATAAAGGAGAGCCTTCATCATGTATTGAACAGCAGCTGAAAAAGGGATGGTCAGAATCCATCTGCAAATTAGTATGATTAATGTGCAATTAAATACGAGAAATATGATTGTTCCCTCACATTAAACACTTTGTATAATTTCTCAAACTGACTGTACAGAAGGGTTCAATGAGCACTACATAATACAGAGATGTTTGAAAATGGAAAAATAAAAAGTTTAAGTAGATATAAGAGTTGCTCAGAAAAACCAATGTCAAAAAAACATAGACTCCCAGTGCCACACATGAAAGTAAATACATAGAAAAGATTTGGCAAGAAGCATTTCCAGTTGTGACATACTGTTTTGATGTCTAAAGCAACCCCAAAAATAACCTTTCCACATTTCTCCAAAAGCCTGTAAACACAATATATGTGAAGATAGTTTGACAGATCACGATGACAATGTCTACACAGCCCCAGGGTAAAATCTACAACATTTTGTGATAAAAATGGTTTTGAAACTATGTGCACAAATTGTTCATGGCATCAGAAGCTGCTGATATTGCTTCAGCTTTGGTGGTGGTGGTGAAGCACAGAGAGTAAGATATGGCAGCTTCTCCATATGGCAGTTCTGTGACTCCAATGTGCCATTCAGGGTTGTCCCTCACCACAAGTTGTAAAAATACCTTTTCCTCATTTGCAGGGTTGTTGTACTGCTTGAACATGATGAAAATAAGAAGATACCAGTGAGAAATGGTGTGGCTATTTCTGCAGGATTTCAGGTCACAGTGATTATCCACCCTTTACCCAATGTATAGTAATTAATATAGCCACTTGAGACGTTAACAAAGATCCTTTAATAAGGTTCCCCATGTCTGCAGGGCTTTGGGGATACATTAGTCATAAACATAAAATGACCTATCTATCTTACAGGTGCTTCAATTCAAGGCTACTACTGACTGAGCTGACTATTTCTCTCTTAAAAGTTATTTTCTCATGCAGTGGCTGGCCCATGAAACATGTCATTATTAACACAGCACAGAGATGCTTGTTTTGGAGAGTGTCAGTAAATACTGATAAAACTTTTTGCAGTATGTTTAAGTGGCAGTGTTCAAGAGGCCACCTTTTGTTCTCATTTCTTCCCATCAGTGTTCATTTTTCCTGAACTGGCATTGTTTTGAGCTTAGTTATTCAATCAGTAAATCTACTTTGTTTCAGCTGGCTGAGTTTATAATGGTTTCAATTACTTTTTTATAAAATGGTTATATAAAGGTATCTCTTTCATAAAAAGTAAATTGTGATACTCATTATTAGAGGAAGCACACTCTTTCAACCCCAGTCCTTAACTGTACCAACTATATAAGAACTGCTAATTTCTTTCATAAGAGCCACTTTGTAGGAGCCACCATTTAGGTCAGTTATGGCAGTGAAGACGTACATAACATCTTCAGGACTGAAAACCTCAGGGACAAAAAATCAGCACCTCCCTGATGGCAAGGAAAATTTTTGAGAAATATGGCAGACATTATTTGTCTGTTACTTTCTCATGTCTGGGCACAGTTTGCTAGTTGCCAGTGTTTGTGCTGGTGTGCAATGCAGTCCGGGTTTCAGTCTTGCACAGGCACCTGGCTTCCACTTGCTGTTTCTTCCTACACAGTATATCATTTAAGAATTTCTATGGATATCTGGAGCCCAAAAGAACTTCACCCATTATACAATATATATACATAACATATCACATTGCAGTATTCAGCAAAGAATTCTAGCAGCCAGAAAATTACCTAGTTTTGTCTTATGGTACAAATAAAAAAACCTGGAGTATGTCAAATTCCTGTGAAAGATGTACTGGGGGAAAACTCCAATGGTGACAATTTCCCAGTTCTGTGATTTTTGGAACTCAGCATGACATAATAGCTAGAATTTAGCTGAAACATATGACCTTTGGGGGTACTGAGTTTTCCAAAGGATTGACAGCAGTAACTGCGGTTACCTGATTGAATTACAGGCATTGTTTTAAATTCTGCAAAAAAAAAAAAAAAAAAAAAAAAAAAAAAAAAAAAAAAAAAAAAGCCAAAAAGAAAGCAAGTTTGAATTCTGCTTATTGTGCCAGCAGTGTCACATAATGAGATAAACATTGGTAATTGTGTTCAGTTCAATAACACATTTCATTATAGCTGAGATCTCCTTTAAAGTGTATGGATTTTACTGACGCAGAGTAAACAGCTGAAAGCCAAATGAAGGCAGTCTCATAGATTTCTACTGTCTAATTAAAGTACAGAAACATTGCTTAACCAACTCAGACTTTAGAAGGAAAGGAAGAAAAAGAAATCTATTTGCACATTTGATACACATTTTAATTATTACAAGATCATAGGTAATAAAGTTTGTTTTACATCAAAACAAAATATCTGTAGTCTGGGAATTTAAACTCTCTTGTTAATCAGGGCAAACAAGTCATGAACAGTCTATATATTTGTATATATAAGGACAGATAAACAAAGAAGTCATATCACATCCCCTACAGCCCTGGTTCAGCAACATATTAGTGCACACTCCTAAACTTTAATCATGTCAGCAGTCCTACTAAACTGTAAAGAATCTGTCTACATAATCTTTTCTTGAATTAAAGTTTAATTTCTGATAACCATATTACTGTAAGGAGCCAGAATTCTCATCTTCTTATTCTGGGTGTGAAATTTCATATGGCTTCTTTGCTACGGTGAAAAGATTCTGCAGCAATCTGCATGCAGAATCATCTTGCCTGGCACCATACACAACTTATGTACCAAACAGGGCTTCAAAATGACAAATTGCTTATAAAAACATTATGAGCCTTTCACACGAAGGGGAAAACTAATATCCAAGGTATTCGTTAGCATCATGAATATTCACAAAACCACATTTTAAATTCAAACCAACAAGTAGTTTTTGTATTTTGCAGGTGAGAAGACATTTAATACATGATAGTATATGATTTGTCTCCCCAGTTACCATTATGTGTCAGTAACAGAGAATATCAAGTATTCAGAGAGAATTACACATAAACAACATCCTCTGTCTCTTCATAAACTAGTAAATAGTGTCCAATTCCTGGCTATTAGAAAGACAATTGTCTATAAATTTAAATGGTTAGAACAATCTCTATCCCTGGTTTGATGCAGCTGAATGCTTCAAAACAATTCCCAGCCTCATGCCAAAGAATATTTCTGTTTAGCAGTTTAGCTAATGCTGTACATATTTTCATGCCTCCTCTGGCCCAGCCCCCTAGCACTAAAGCCAGCAGTCTCATGCCCATATTATCTGCTCATCGTTTTCCAGGCTACGGCTCCCACTACCTGATGCCATGGTGTTGCCTAAACTCCTGAATTCCTGAATTCTGATTTAGTGTTTAACTATATGTTAAACAAGTATGTGAACAAAGTTTAGGTCAAGCTGACCCACCCTCTCAAGTCTTTACATGACCTACCCTCTCAAGTCCTTAAAACTGATGAGTGCAAGGACTTCTCATCAAGGGAGTGCTAGGGAGGTTTGGGGGATCATAAATTCAGCATAACTAAAAAGACAGGACAAGTAGAGCTTATAAAATGGGAAAACTTATAAAAAGGCAAAGCCTTGTAGAAATGCTTTTGCTCTGATGTTGTTCTCAACAGCCACAGAAGTCAGTTTTCACCATCTCCCAGTTTTCAAGGCTACAGCTGAGACATTGTTTTGGTCAGTGTCTGTTTCCTACATCTTTTATATTCTCAGTGTGATGGTGTGTTATGGATGCCTTCAGGGGAGTTGCCCTCAGTTACCAGTCTTTTTGAAAGGGTTTTGTGTAGTGAATTGCTCTTTTTCTGTTATGTCTTTGCCCTTTCCAGGATGCCTTCAGTGGATGTAGCCTAAATCTGTCTGCTTGAATCAATATTTGTCCTAGCTCTGTCTAAATTTCATCACTGTATTTTAAGTGGAGCTTCAGTGTGGTTGAATGCTTGTTATTGGTAATGAGGGCCATGATGCTGTTAAAGCTAAAAATGCAATTTTTTTTCCTCTTGCTGCTTTGCATATAAATGCACAGAGAAGACTGCTTTTCTATTTCACAGATATGGCCAAGGATAGGCAGGAATGATCACAGGATCAAACTGCATTGCAGCTTCTGTTGTACTATAAACATGTAGACTACAGAAGAATGAATTCCATGTTTTCATTATTACTGGTTATAATGTCAAGTAAAGACAGTAATTTTTAAGAATAATCTTAGGACTGGTCAAAGAGGGAGTTACAAAGAGAGGCTGGTTCCACATTGGATTCACATGGGAGTTTTTAATCAGTGGTGCCACACTGAGAAATGTAAAAACAACTTGGGGGGTGGAAAATGGGGTAGTGGGAAAGGAATAAACCCCAGGGAGACTGAAGCTGTGTTAGATGAAACTGGGATTCCCAGTGAAACAGGAGAAATTTAGGATTTGTTGGGTAAACCATTGAGAGGCTAATCCAAACACAGGACTGCTTTGAAAGTGTTTGGGGTATCTCTACAAATAGAAAAATAGCTTTATCTCAGGAAAGGGAAGTAGCTGAAAGATAAACTACAGTGACCAGATACCTCTGGCCATTCAGGCACCCAAGTACTATCATCTCCAGGAGTAACCAAGGACCTAAGATCTAGATCAGTTTTGCTGTCAGTAACTATTACAATAATTTTCTGACCAGCTTCTCAAGTTGCCTTTATGCTTTTCTAGGTTCCTCCAATCAGTCTGCTGTCAGAAGGGTACAGTCAAGGATGGAGTCGATATCCGTCAGTCAAGCATTTTTAAAATTTTAATCCTGAAGACACCATCAACATAAGCATCAGTGATTAGCAGTGATCAGTGGTTAGTAATCCTAATGTGATCAATAATTCTACATGTGATTATGGTACTCAATAAAAACAGATATCAGAACAAAAAATGGTCCAAATACCTCAAGATGAGGAATTCTAATTTTGCACCTTTTCATAGGAAAAAATCTGTTTGTGGTTGTTGGTTTTTTGTTTGTTTGGTTGGTTGTTGTTTTTGTTTTTGTTGTGTTTTTTTTTTTTTTTTAATTAGAGGGGTTGCTTTGGCATTGCATTTCAAATTAGAAAAAGTCCTTCGTGAAAACTATTATCAATTGAAAATAAAAATACTTCAAGTGCTCCATGTTTGATTTAGCTGTTTACAGGAAACATATGTAGTTTGGAACAACCAATTTGGCACATAGAAGGCTGACAGTTCTCAGGATTGTATCTCTTCCTCTACAACACAGGAAAATTTGATCTCTAGACTTTTACTTTATCTCATTCTAAGGGGATGGGGGAGTGGAGGGGAGGGGGGAGGGGGATTGGGGAGGAAATACTGACAATATGCCTACAGAAAGGTTTCTTAACACAAACAAAAAATATCATAATAATGTGCCCCCCTTGAAAACTTAAGTTGGATGTTTTTGTTACTCCTGTAATCCACACTGCTATATTTCATTACTTTCTTTTCAAGGACTGTATTTTATTTTGGCAGTTTCCTGTGCCCTGTCCAGGAAACTGCAATGAAAACTTTAGAAAAAGGCTTTGTAATGCCAAAACAATAATGTGAATGTTGAAGCTAGAAATTGCAAGAACGAAGTACCATGCATGCTGAAGTGAAGGAAAGGAGAGCCCACACTGACTGCTTCCCATATTTGCTAAATCTTTTTGGTGTATGATGCCAGTGATGATGTAGAAAACAAAACAAAACAACAACAACAAACCCACAGAGCATTCAGATCTTCAAGCTTGAATATGAGGACTAATAAGAAACTGGTAGAATGTCTTGGAAGGAAATTCCACCTGTTTTTTAAAGGAGGCAAAACAAATTAATATGAGTATTTCAAGAAGAATCTCCTTCTCAGACCTCAGTGGCAGAACAATTAGAATTATGGAATGTATACGGAAAGCCTCTTAAGGAGCTTCTGCATTCATCATGCATTTTAAGTTTTTGCCCTCCTTCTTGACAGAAGGAAAAAAAAATAATAATAAAAAAATCTAGCAATAAACAGGAAACCTTGAAGTACTGTGAAAGGTATTCAGCCGCAGGAGGGAAAATCCTAGAAGAATCCTGCTGTGTTGTGATAATTAGGACATTAATCAACTCCCTGGATAGGGTGAAGCTAACATTCATAAATCCCTAATGCTAGTTCTTGCTTCTTTTTGCTTTAACACTAATAAAGCTGTATCATGGTCACGCTCACACCTCCTCCCCCCACTCGGCTACCAGCTACAGCATCAACATAACTATAGTACAAAGACTGATTGGCATCAAAGGTTAAGCAATTGCAACCCATTGGAAAGACACATTGAGGACTGGAGCCTGAAGAATGGCTGGGTGCACAGCTCAGCTCTGGCAGACTATGCCAGAGCTCATGATTTATTGTTATTTGCTGCTCTGTTAATGCTCCATGTCTAACCTAGCAGCTCTGTCTGGAGCTAGCTCTGTTCAAATCCCTCTGCTGTCCCCAGCTGCCCCCTACCATTTCAGGTCTCAGTCTTGCCAAAGGAGAGATGATCTGGTTCCAAACGGCAGTGAAGCAGGTGCCGTGCCCTCACTGCGCTCGCTCTCTAATGGGGACTGCTATGCTCAACCCATAGGTGGCTTCTTTCAGGAGGAGTAACTAAGAACCACCTCCTTTCACCTTTCCCTGTTAGTCCCAATGGATTATTTATCTTATGGACCATACTGCCTCCCATACTTTTACTTTTTGTGCACCCTGTGCTGGTTTTACCTTGTGCCTCATCTTAAGTGTTGCAAGCTGCTGCCCCAAAATTCAAGGGGTTTTTTGAGTTATGAACATATCCTCATCCACAACTGTATGGCTGCATACATGTCTCTGGTACTGTTTCCTGGTGTGTACTTAGAATTGCAGACTAATATGCCAAGTGAGTACAGTTAGGGGAAAGGAAGAGAGGGAAAACTGAACTTTGGAATTAAACTATAGACAGAAGGAAGCACAGCCGGTCACCTCAGCCTGGAAATTTCCTGGGAAAAGGAGCGATGCACTGTTTTTCTCACCAAAGATGTCAATGTACTCATTGACAGAGTCACAGGTGATTAAAGAATAAGAACTTGTGTCACGGAGCTCAATGCCAAGTGTGAAAGAAGAAAAAGGGTCCTGACACTAACACAGTCCTACGGAGCAGTGCCCTGCAAGGCATGGAGGGTGGTCTATTGGCAGCATACTGAAACAAAGGCACTTGTGTAGTGGAGATGTGCCTTGAAAACTGGGAAGAAAGTGAGAGGAAAGAGAAAGACAAGTGACTCAACAAATAGGCAAAAGCCCCAAGCCACAGTGTGGCATAGGGAACAGTGTGATGAAGACTGGTGACCATTGAAGGCTGTGAAGGAAGTAGAGAGGCAAAGTGGTAGCAGCAGTGACCATCTGTGAGAAAAAGAGCTCTTGATATCCTTGGGGGGGGGGGGGGGGGGGCATGGGGCAGGGAGAAGAAGTTGAAAGGAAAGAGTTAGAATTCTTGCATTTAAGAGAACAATTACATAAATCGAATTTATCTTTCCTATTTTCAGGAATTCTAATCTGACATCTTTCATTTTAAAGCATCACTGCTTTATCTTAATACAGGAAGTGTGAATGCACACTTGATTCATACCAGGCTCCCATCCAGTTACCACAGTCACTGACTAAGGTGGTGACTAATTTGACATGTTATTGATGCAGATTACATTCTTCACTATTCCAGTGGGGTGAGTAAGTCTTATCCTTGCAGAGACTGTAAGGAAGAGCAGGCATCAATTATCTTGAGTACATTGGGTACACTTGCATTCAAGTCTTTTGTATTATCAGAGAATCATAGAATGGTTTGGGTTGGAAGGGACCTTAAAGACCAGCTAGTCCAACCCCCCTGCCATGGGCAGGGGCACCTTCCACTAGACCATGTTGCTCAAAGCCCTGTCCAACCTGGCCTTGAACACTTCCCAGGTTGGACCATCCACAACTTCTCTGGGCAACCTGTTCCAGTGCCTCACCGCCCTCACAGTACAGAATTTCTTCCTAATATCTAATCTAAATCTATCCTTTTTCTGCTTAAAACCATTACCCCTTGTCCTATCACTAGAGGCTTTTGTAAAAAGTCCCTTTCCAGCTCTCTTGTAGACCCTCATTAGGTAATGGATGGCTCCAATAAGCTCTCTTTGGCGTCTTGTCCAAGCTGAAGAACCCCAAGTCTCTCAGCCTGTCTTCATAGGAGAGGTCCTACAGCCTTCTGATCGTCTTCATAGCCCTCATCTGGACTCAATCCAACAGGACCATATCTTTCCAGTGCTGAGGACTCCAGAGCTGAATGCAATACTCCAGATGCATCTCACAAAAGTGGACTAGAGGGGGAGAATCACCTCCCTTGACCTGCTGGCCATTCTTCTTTTGATATAGCCCATTATACAGCTGGCTTTCTCACCTGCAAGCACATTGTTGCTGAGCTATGTTGAGCTTGTCTCCCATCAACGCCCCTAAGTCCTTCTCCTCAGGGCCAGTCTTGATCCATTCTCCACCCAGCCTGTATTTGTGCTTGTCATTCCCCCAACCCACGTGCAGGACCTCGCACTTGGCCTTGTTGAACTTCATGAGGTTCACATAGGCCCACCTCTCAAGCCTGTCAAGGTTCCTTGGGATGCTAGTCCTTCCCTCCAGCGTCCTGACTGTGCCACACAGCTTGATGTCCTTGGCAAATCACTGAGGGTGTACTCAATCACACTGTCCATGACACTGACAAGGATGTTGAACAGCACCACTCCCAGTATGGACCCCTGAGGAATGCCACTCAGCACCGGTCTCCACCTGGACATTGAGCCATTGACTGCAACTCTTTGAGTGTGACCATCCAGCCAATTCTTTATCCACCAAGTGGACCACCCCTCAAATCCATGTCTCTCCAGTTTCAAGACAAGGATGTCATGCAGGACAGCAACAAAAGCTTTGCACAAGTCCAGGCAGATGACATCAGCTGCTCTTCCCTCTTTCACCAAATGCTGTAGCCCTGTCGGTGAAGGCCACCAAATTTGTCAGGCATGATATGCCCTCAGTGAATCCCTGTTAGCTGTCACGAACCACCTCCCTATTCTCCATGTGCCTTAACTTAGTTTCCAGGAGGATTTTCTCCATGATCTTGCCAGGCACAGAGGTGAGACTGACTGGCTTGTAGTTCCCCATCCCTTCTTTATTCTCCTTTTTAAAACTGGGGGCTCTGTTTCCCCTTTTCCACTTAGTAGGTATTTCACTGGACTTCTACAACTTCTCAAATATGATGCAGAGTGGTTCTAGGCACTTTGTCCAATAATGTCTCTCATCTTCCACTGAGATGATTAAGTGCATATTCCATGCATTGTGCCTTATGAGGGTAAAAGGCACAATTAAACCATTCAAGGGTTGTAAGCCCTGATGCAGCAGATAAACAGCATCTTCCATTTGCTGACTTGCACTCCAAAATTTTCCTGTATTTCCTGAAAAGAGGGTGTCTAGCTCCCCTACAATGGAGAGCTCTGAACTCTACAAACTGTTTCAAGACTCCCCAGAGAGTCCCTTACTTGACTGTGAGGACACCAGACTAGCAGTCCTGGGGGATAAAAGGGTAGTAACAGTGATGGAATAGGTGCTAGATGGGGGAGCAACAGTGTCATATGCCCTTTACCTGCCATGTCTTGATGACAAAGAAGATCATCAGGTTGCAGAAGAGGGCTTGGAGGTAATCATCCGCATCTGAAAGCTTTTCACCCACCGCTGGTCACTGTACTACAGGTGCAGTGCAGTCTCCAGCAGTGACTGCTCATCTTCCAGCACCAGAGTGTCAGCCAGCTGTGGAAGAAGCAGTAACAGCAGGTGCTTTACTCACAGCCATCCTGAGTCTGGTTCAGGAGCATAAAGTTATATACATTCACAGTCAGGCAGTGGAGCCGAAGGTGTTAGACAGCTTTCTTCTTGTAGCTCCATATAGCCTAAATTCAGTAGTAAGGAAGCGGCGTTACAATATCTTAGTGATATGACCAACAGCAAGTGTGTCAGTATGGAACTGCAAGGCACAGCACCTGCTTCAGGCAGATGGAAGGTGGTCTCAACATAGCATCCAGGTTGATTTATAATCCTATTAATAAACCAGTTTCTATGCTATCTAGTAATTTTTTGTAGTTTTCACATTTCCCTCAATTTGTCTAAGATAAAATGCTTGCCAGGAGCCTTATGACTCTGAAGTAGTCAGAACAATGCCATGACTCCCTTCCCAACCATTATCTTCCTTCTCTGGAAGGGTTTTGGGTCAGAGAAGAGCTCGCCCCTGCCCATTACGCTCTGGTGTGCCAGCACTGGCCTGACTGTGCTGCATATAAGCCAGGTCCCCAGCCCCACTTGGAGTCCAAGGTATGGTAGGACTTTGTCTCCCTGACTTCTCAGGGAGTGCTGCACACTCTTGCAGAAATGTGAATTCACCTGATGTGTTCTGAGACATCTGAGTGGTATTAGTGAGAAAAGTAGGCAAAAAGGCGGGGGTGGGGTGGGGGGGGCACTCTTTCCAAGAGAAATCTAAAGGCCAGAGTGTTTCCCAAACCTTTTGTCACTGCAGTCCCCTCTCAGTATACAATGTCAAGCATCTACAGTTTGCTCAACTGTTTCAATATAATCACCCGTGTTCATAACATATCAGTCCTTCTAGGGCAAGGGTGTGAAAGCCCACTATTATATACTGTCTATCCTGATGGAAATGAGACACAACCAGCAGCTAAAGGCAACTAGCAGCTCCCTGGATAGAATAAATATCTGCAGTCAGTATTTAATATTTTTCTCATTCCCCACTCCCGCAAAAAAAAGATCTACTGCAGACTTAGGGAACTGAACTGCTGCTGACTATTGCTGTCTAACAGTTGGCAATCCCCTTTGAGTTCTTTTTACAGCCCACAGTTTGAGAAACATTGATCTATAGGACCTGACTGGAAGCTGCCATAGAGTAGTTAATGACAGGGGAAGAGGGAACATTTAAGTGTACTTCATTTAACTCAGCTGAAAGTTCAACTGCAATGAATAATCACATAATACCTAGGTTGAATAGCAGCACTTACTGCAAACTCTAGTCAAAATAGGATTTTCAAAGGCTTTGTTTCTAATGATGGATGAAAGTTTTGAATTATACAGGGGGAAATGGTGACTATTAAACAGTCTTGGATTTTTCCACTTTCTTTGCATAAGACATAGAAAGTAAATTAGTACCTTCCTAGCTCTTATTTTAGTGACTAATACTATACTATTTCCCACCTGTCAGATCACAGTCAAAAGGAATGCAAACAATGAGAAAAAGGAAAAAAAAAAAAAACCACAAAAAAAAGAAACCTTTCTATATATCTTTCACTTGCCAGAACACTGAACGCTTAATCACATTTCCATCAGAGTGATGCAGAAGCATCATGACTATCTGAATAAGAGATTGTGAATCCTTATGTATTTATGATGGAGATCTACTTCCCCAAAACTGCTGGGAAATTTTATCATTTCTAATAGGTCCTTCAATTTTCAAAGCTCTGCCAACCTTGAAATACCTAGTTTGTCTTATTTCCATAACGGCATCCCTTTTCTTGAGAAAATAAGCTTAGTGATATAAGCTCTATCACCTACTAAAGTACAATATGCAGTAGAGTACATGACAAGAATGTGTGAAACTTACCCACAATCACTTTCTTGAAGGCATTAATGAGCCTTTAAAATAGGATTGCTAAAGAGTTGTCTGATAAAGCTTATTGGTTTAATATGTATTTTTATTTGCATAAGGGCCACCTCAGACTGAGGACACAGGTATGTCTTGTAACTGATGTCAAACTGCCTAATTGCAAACAGTGTAGCTAATTTTAGGATTCATTTACTTTACATTAAATAGGTCACTGCTTTTAAGTTTTAAGATGAGAACTGTTTAAATACTTTGCAGAGACACTGAGCAAACTTGCAATTTGGTAAATTCCAAGACCAAGCTCCTTTTGGATGTTAATTGTACTCCTTTTTTGCCCTGTTGTGCCCTGTTGTTAGTCAGAACTTTGCTCTGAAACCCACTGATGTTGCAGATTTAGAAAGTTGTATTTTCTAATTACAGAAGTAAAGTTAGTCATAAATAATATATAACTACTTTTGCTAGCAGGCTATACCCTTTATTCACTCAATTGTACTCTAGAGCAAAAATATCTCTTCGGCACTTTCTAATTTGTGGTTACAGAGGATAAGCTCTATTAATTCCTTATCATAAATTAGAGGCTGCATTTCTCCCCTGTTCCAGCTGTTCTTGAGTAGATCTCTTTCAGGTTGATTTACTCCATCTTGAAGGCAAGGTGACCATATCATAATCAGTACAACATCACCAGTGTTTTCAAGTGCATGTAAGCATATTTCTTTTCTGGAAACTCTGCATTTGTCTTTTTTGACACCTCAAAGACATCTCATAATCGTCTGTTAAACAGATAAAACACAGACATTTTTCCAAGTCTTTCCAAAATGTAAAAAATTTAGTTTACAGCCCCTTTTACTTTTCCTTGTTTACTTTGACAGGAATGACAAACACAGGAGTGGGACTGAAGGACAGTTACAACCATATCTATTGTTGCACATCCAGTACCTCTCTTTATTTACAATATCTTAAAACTTTGTATTGCTATATATTGCAGTATCTACTGGTTTTGCAAAGGCCTTTAGCAATAACAGTTAGGGAGGCAGACACATAGAAACCAACTAGAATCTTGCAGGGACTTGTTAATGGTTTTATTTTTTAATAACAAACATGAGTATAACAGAAAAAAGCATTAAGCAGTTTGGCTTAAACACAAAAGAGATGGTTTATATTAATAAGTAACAAAACCCATTAATTTTTTAAGGTATTCATGTGTTAGTCTGAAATGTGTGTATAAAGGTATTTTTCAGCACATATAGTGACAAGACAATAATGGCATCATGCTGTGCCAACATCAAACATTTAAACATACAAGCAAGTATAAGCTCTCCGATGGTAATGCATTATGATACCCTGTTACTCCTCTAACCTTGAAGTAATACACTTGCAATGTTAGCCAATGCATTAAAGTATCAAGGTTACACATTAGGGGAAAAGCGAGTATCACAAATTTCAGGTTACTTTGGACATAAGAAGGCTTTGCCTTTACATATATCCAGCTCCAAACAGAAAGCCTCCACATGCAAAGAGGATCCATGGAGGAGAGTGTGATTTCAGGAGGCAGGAGACAGACTTCTGAGAGCATGGTTGCAGCCACACTCTACCCTCCATGCTGCACTGTGTTCAGCACACTGAAGAAAGAGCAGCTCTGGAAATGAAAGCCCAAACACTTGTCAGGCACATGGGAGAAGTCCTCTCTTGGTAATAAAAGAGGTGAAGAAGAAAAACTATCTGGGGCCAGGCAGCAGAACACTTCAAAGGGAAGTGAGGAAAACCTTCCCCAATAATCAGTCTGTTCTACTTAAAAATTAGTTGCATCTTTCTGGTCTGTTAAAACTAGGCTGGGTAATAAAGGCAGGAGGTCCTGTAAGTAGTCCCTGATTGCAGGCATGGAGACAGCTCCCACAGACTGGACAGAAATCTGTCCAAAGGGGGTATCACCCATCCACTTAATGGACATAGTACTCAGTGGCTGCAGTTTTTTATTTCCCTGTTTATAAGTGCTGTTCCAAACATTTTAACACAGTCACAGTGACTGAATGGACTCTATTGCTTACAGGTATTAGCAAAAATTTCAAGGGCTGTGTTAGAAAAAATACATTTAGTTTCCAGGTTTGGTGATAGCTAAGTTATCTGTTTAATAATGCTTTGTATTTCCTTATTTCTGAATGTTACAATGTTGGGTCTAGAAGCTGAATAATCAAAACTGTTGTCTACTAGACTGTACAGTGAAGATTTTTGCTAGTGATATAAGGAGAGGACGGGGAAAAGCATGTTTGGATGAGATGTCTGCTATTTGTCTTAGCTTACACCTTTGATAGCTTTAGTTAAGCCTCGAGAACCTTGTCTTTATGACAGCAGTAATGCATGTTCATTAAATCCTTCATGATACCATCCACAGAGTGCACAAATACTACGAGCAGTTCCCTGAATTCTTCAGGTTGTATTGAAAATAAGTAAGTATTCAGGGAGTTTTCCTCAGTTTATAGTCACTGATAGGCTGCTAATGTGCATTAAATATTTGAGGTAAACATACACCCACTGCAGAAAGAGTAGGAAGGCATCTAGCAAATATAGTTTCAGCTGCCTTTTTATTTGCAGATATGAGCTATAAAAAAAGCTGGATTTTTAAACATGTTTTAACATTACAGTGAGGAGACCTTCCTGAAGTTATAAAAATTTTGTCTTCTTATCATTCACTGCTCACTTCCAGATCTCTCTGCTATTATAGTTCTTCCCTGTAACAGCAAAATTGATAGCCTTCTTAAGGTACTGATGAAAACATCATCAAAAAAGGAAGTTACAAACTGTTCTTTGAGTGATTCCAGGATATCATCCTGTCCCCCATTACGTTTCTTAAGGCATGGCACTGGGAAGGAGAAACAACATACCTCCACTTCTCCCTTCTTCTTGAGCTTTCAACAGCTGGGACAAGGGGAATAGGACTAGAAACCATTCAAAGGAATATATCTTTGCCTTTCCAATCTGCCCACTTACAAACTATATATCTCTCTGCTAATGCTTGGAATTTTTGACATCTAGCAATGCATATTACTTATTAACTGTCTGCTGCATAGGCAGTGGAGTTGTTTTGTCCTCTGTCACAGTGATTGTCCTGACCTGACATTAGTAGTTTTGATAACCGTTCAGGGTATGCCTCCATCAATATGTAAATGTAACTAAATCTGATGTGATGTGCAACTTAAGAAGTTGGTGCTTTTGCTTTTGGAACTTTCTTAGAATTGTTCTGTGCAGAGCTCCTTTTACTCTGCATAAATACTGTTTGGTTACCTTTAAGTTTTTCTACCACTTGAAGAAACACACTAAACATGCAGTTACCAGTGGTCTTTTTGAATTAATTAACAAAAGTTTGGCTTTTAGTGGTTTGATATACCTTCATTAGCCTGGTGGATGGCTGAGTGGGCACCTCTGCTAAAAATAAAATAATACCACCCACACAACAGTGATCTTGAGATAAGTGCGTGCTAGTCAGCAACAATCAGTGGCTCCCAAATGGTCTGGAAAAACTAACTACATATATCGCTCCCTGCTACTAGATAAGGAGCACAGCAGGCTGGCTGGAACTTGCATGTGTGAAGAGCAGGTAACATCAGGCACCCTCGCTGTGAGCTCATCTGAACTCACAGATCTGCAAGCCCACTGACAAAGATTCTCAGCAGCAAGGGTCATCCCGGTCTTTGGGCTGGGTTCCGTTGTCAGTACTTTACAGCTCTGTTGAAACAAGAGGAGTCATTTTAGGCGATGAAGATGACAGTGAAGGGCAGAGGCAAGGGCAGTAGAGAGTGATGCTAATGATCATGTATTACATACAGGTATAGAAAACATAATAATCTGTAAGTGTTTTTGTAATTTGCCTTGGTAATAAATTTGCCTGTTTACTGATTTGCACAGAAAAAAATCCCCTGAACAATCCCTTGGCTAGGCACTCTTCCACTGGGGAGGAAGGAACTTGACAGATATTTGTTCTCTCTTTCTGCTCTGGCGGGCGCAACTGTCGTGTATAGTGTTGATGCTATGCTGTTGACCTGGTAATTCACTTCTACATACACATGGTTCACGCATGGCAAGCCTTATCAAGTTAAGTGTATTTGGCAAGATAATGAAACCATCTTAGCTTCAGGCCATTTTCGTGGCTTCATATCAAAATCTGATAGCAACAAAAGTTTCATTTCAACAAGCAAGCTACATAGAAATCCTATAAATCAGTGAAAGTTACTTTACTTTCAAATTCAAATTGAAAATTCAAGTTTAAAAGTTTATGCTGCAAATGAACAGAGGGTCTATGTATTAGCCTGTGCAGAAGCGTGAACTTGTTTTAGGGGTTTATAGGTTTGTATAACGATTTTGGCAACGTTACATCTATTTAGGGAACTTAGCGTCATGCACAGAAGCAGTAAGAATTTTCTTCTTTGGCATTTCTCTATGCAGAATGCAAGGAGTTCTTGGTATTTGCAACACCAACCTACATGGTTGACACTCATTGCTGGACTATACAAGTTTTATGGAGCCTCTGTACTCCCCAAGACAGGAGAAATGATTGATTACTGCTTAATTGGTATCTTAGTGTAGTACTCTCCTGCATGACAGCAGCCGTGACTATCAGAAGGATCCACACTAAGCCAAAACGGTGCCATCTGTTCCCCTTTGCAAATATATGGGGTGAAGGGTACCAGCATGACACAGTACAAATAGTACAGTTTACAGGTGCTCCAGATGCTGAAACAATTTCAGCTCGCAGATACTCGCCTTTTACCCTTTAAAAAGGCAGCCATCCACTTAGGCAGCCGACATCTGTGTCTGTCATCTTCGTTTGGGGATATTAGCAGACAAGAATAGAGTGTTAAGCCTGGCAACTAGGGGTGAAACAATGTATGGGAAGGGGAAAATCTGTCTTTCTTAGTCTGGCACCTTCACTGTTATCGTGGGTCTCTGTACCTCTATGGGAAGAGCGTCTATGGCACAGCATGTTAAGACCTTAGTCTGGATGGGGATGTAGGTGTAATTCCACATCAACAATTTCTCCTGGCTTCTGGTTACTAAAGAGAAGAGCTGAAAGCATCCAAGAAGTGATAAAGTGACCCTAAACTTAAGCAAGTTGTCAGTTGGGAATGAGGAGCTGGACATCACGTAGCAGATTCATGCCAAAGGGGAAGGCCATGGAGAGATCAGAGGAAAGAGGTTACTAGCCCAGCTTTAAGCAGTGCTGGGCAAAAACAGACAAAAAGAGCTAATCACTACCCTGGTGCTGCTAACTTATGGTGGTGAAGGTCTAAGCAGCAAATGCTTATTTCAAACAGTTGGCTTGAGATGGGACTAGCAAGTTTTAAATGAGTGTATAAACGGCTTGGTAACAGCTCAGCAAAAGAGGTGGAGTGCCCTCTCATATGTACGAGGAGAAAACACAAAGTGCAGCCCTAGCCATACTCAGAGAAAGGATCCCAGCAATATTATCAAACTGCTATAAGGAACATATTTGACAAATGGCTGAGTTTTCCAGTACAATCTACGTTTGTCTAAAAGGGAAATGCATCAGGAGTTTATGGCATCCTGGGTGCTGTGGCTGCTGGCAGAAGATAATGTAAGGAGGACAAACTGCTGCTGAAGTACTTGTTCTTAGTAAGCCCAGTGTGGGTAGAAAGTTCACTTCCTCACAGGGTGAAAAGGCAGAAGGAAATTGCCTTGATATCTTTGGACTTGATAGCACATAATGTCATTCACCATCTCTGACTGTGCAGTGAGATGACCAAATGCACATTCTCCCTCCATCTGTCCTTGTCCTTAAGCAGATAATGCTTGGCTGAACCACCCACATGACCTGAGGTGGCCAGGGCTTATCCCTCCAGCATGGGGTATGCAGCACTTCTCAGGATGCATACAGAGGCTCAGACCTGTTAAGAGATCTGATTCCTATGAAAGGATGAGGTTGCTCATGTCCCGCATATTGTCAGGTTTCCAGACAACATCGGTGTCATGAGATCAGCCAGTAAAGCTAACAATGGAGTTGGCAAATCTCCACCAGTGGTCCATGAGGCCTTGTGTGACAACAGAGGAGTGCTTTTAGTGAATACAGTGAAAACTCAGATAGGAATGCAAACCCTGCAGATGTCTCCAGACAGCTGGTGGTAAGATGGAGGTTTGTGTGACTCAGTGCTCCCCAGGGGTACTGACTGGAAGAGGGACAACTGACTGACAGCCTCAGATGCCTCAATTATCAGCTTGCCAGCAGTAGGTTTCTGCACCCCAAAGTCATTAGCTAATGATTGGCAGAAGTCAGTGTAGCTGTACAAAACAGGACTGCAAAATATAATTATTGCAGTCATCATGACAGGCTTAGGTGCCTGGAACATGATGAGCTGATGACACTGGGAAAGCATCAGCTTTTGGCAGAGAGCTCTGGATGTTAGTGCTCCACTTCAGAAAAAAATTGTGCTCACAGCTGTTTACAGCCGGCCCATATGACAGCATGGTCCTACAGGAGTGTGCTGTCTCTGTAGTCCACAGGAGTAAATTTGCCTGCTGTTTTACATAACCTCAGCACATCTGGAGAAGGTAAGACCTTCCAGAGGTTGGTCTTTTGTGACAAAAGTCTCTGTGAATACTTTAGTATTCCTTTAACTTGAAAGCTATGCATAGTGAATGCATGGTGTCTCCTGGCAGACTGCATGCAGTAAAGGAATTCAGAAACAAGGAGTTTGGTTCAACTGAGGGGGGAAAAAAAAAAAGCACATTCACAACGAAGATCCTCATTTCTCTTTCTAGACATCTTTGTTTATGAATTATTCAGCTCAATTAAACAAAAATTATTAGTTTGGGGGGCATGGGAGGGTTGCTTATTTATGCTGTTGCTAGCTTCTTTATTAAAGTAGTATTTTATTAGTTTTACATTCTCACTTCTCAGAAGTGCAAGCCATGTAATCACAGAAACGCACTCATCAGTTCCCCATGCCACATAACGAACAACACATGATTAAAGACAGGGGAATACTTTACAAGATGCAAGGGCCATGAGTAGACCAGGACCCCTACAGGCTACATTTCTGATCTGAATATAGTGTGTATGTGCCTGTGGTTTTGCAGAAAAGAATTTGTTACACACTCACTATACCCACCCTGCCAAGCAAACAAAGTTTTGGTTGTGAGTCAGTGAGTGGTGTGGTTCTGTTCTAGTGGCCATCACACCCAACACCCCCATGACACAGCTGTCAATCTGTCAGTTGTGATAATGGCAGAATTTTAAAAGTATGGTTTCTACCATCCTCATAAAATGAAATTTATTCAATTTCTCAGATAACTATATTTCTTATCTGAAATGAGCTTTTTCATCTTAACACCAGTCCTATTCATGGAAGAAATAGATTTACTGAGAGAATCTCACACTGAATATGCAGTTACTATGTGTCTCTTTACCCTCAGTAGTGTAAGTTACTTCCTGACAAATTTACACAATACTAAAGAAGCAGATTGCTGAGAACTATACACAGATGTTAAGATGAACAGGTTAACTAGTCTCACTATTTTCAAAAGGTGATCTAAATTATGATTTATGGTCTTTAAACAGGAGGCAAATAATGTGTTTTCTGCAAGCCAGTCACACCTTACTTTGCATGCAGGACTTCCAGTGCAAAGGATTGCAGAACTAAGATTGTTTAGTCCCTAATGAGACAACAAATTCCAAGTGCTTCCAAGTGCTTTGTTCCTTACAAAAATAGAGCCTACAGATGTAGCAAACAATATTTGCTAATCATGCACAAACATAATTGGCCAGATAGACACATATTACTGTTGTCTTGTGTTACCAGTTCTCAAACACGGATCTTAAAAGCTGTAGCTAAAAGTCTCATTCTGTCAGGGGATACTAGCTCCTTATTAAACAGTAGAGGTAGCTAATTCAAAAGCCAGAGAAACAAAGAGAAGGATTACTGTTTTGCTTATTACACTTCTTATTAGTTCTAGAGTAAGACCAGTATTATGTAAGAGATGAGAACAATCAATGAAACCATCCTTGGAAGCTTTTTCAGAACCCGAACTCACCCAGTTCAGATGAGGACACTTCCTACTGTTATTCTGTACTGAATACCAGGGCTGATGCCCATATGAAGATTTTCTAAAAGTTATCTGAAGATCTTTCTGGAAGGGTGATATCTGCCTGCTGTCCTTGAATACACCTGTAACCCATTTCCTTGCCATTTAGACAAAAAAAAATTTCCCACATGCACCAGTTTGCATTTCGTGCCTCATGTTAATGATAAAAGCAGATCACAAGAAATCAAATTATATGCAAGGAACCAAAGAGCAGGAGAAAGTCATTTATGGATGAGACAAAGTGCCACATGGAAGGCGAAGAAAGCTCATCTGAGTCAAGTCCTTAGGAAGACCTCACCTATACAGTTACTTGTGGAGTCTCAGGTTGCATAGTCACACTCTGCATGATCATGCAGCTCAGCACACATGAGGGAAGAATATTGGATAAGCATGAGTCATGGACCACAGCTTCTTGTTTCCTAAACAAAGTGTACTCCTCTTGCATGAAAGTACCTCGTCTTTGAAACTGTGCCTGCAAAAAAGCATGGTGGCCAGTGAAATCACCTGAAAGGACCCAAATACCGCAAAATGAAGATGGTGAACAGGTTTTGGCATGAGGGAACCTGTCATTTCCGGGAAAGGGAACTGCTACCTCATTCTTCTGAACTGGTCGTGGCCATTGCTTAGCTGAGGGTCCCAGTGGGAATAAAATCTCTGCATCACCAACAACTAACAGGGAATTCAGCTGGTTACAGGAGGTACTGTGAATATGAAGTATTTTCAATTGTGCCACCACACAGGCTCTTCATGCTTTAGCCACAGCACTGACAGCAAGCCAACAGGAGGACCCAGAGATCTAGAGGGCATTCAGGTGGGCAGAGATCAAAACACTGTTAAAGCAAGATAGAAAGACAGGTGAAGATGTAGATCTATAGTTGTATTTTAAAAGTCTTGATTAGTTATTCTGTCTTGACAGGCATGCGTTAATGGAGACAAAAAGCAACCCAGGAAGCAGTGGAAGTGTATCTGCACTGGAAAAAAGATTCTTCTTTTTCCTAAATAAAGTATATTTCATTTGTTTCACAGATAAACTGTTTTTCTCTTGTATCAGGATACCTGCAAATAATCCTACCTGAAATTTATCTTACTAACAGAAAAGTAACCAAATAAGTGAACATGTGGAAGATAACCACATTGTCTATGTCGAAAAGTAAATTAAAGAATCTAGCTTCTGAAATATTTTCATTTTATAATGGTTCTTCACAACCACTCTGTGGTTACTTTGCCACATAAATACTAAGATCTCTTCCCCTGCTCTAGAAATGACACTATATGGTAGCACTATATGCCGCTATAAATCAGCTTAAGAAACAGAGATACATAGCATCATAATCTAACCTCTTCTCAGACAATTTTGAGATAAAATAATTTTGAGGCTAGGTCTGTCATATTAGTTTTCTGACCTGAACAACGTTTTTCTTCAAATCCACACCAGCAGATGCAACACAATGTGTGGTTGTCCACGTAAACTTTCTTCTGTCAGAATAATGTAAGAAAAGTATTTCAAAATAGAGTTTCTGATGTTGTTTGCCTCTAATGTGTGGCAAGCGCAACTTGTTTTATTCAACAATCTTTTTGCATAATTTGTTTAATGAGTCTTTCCATACATGTATTACAACAAAGTACACATGAAGTACATAAAGTACACAAAAATAAAAGCTATTTTGAATCCTTTGATGAGGAAATTGCACTTATTGCAATACAAAAAAAAACTTTGCAAATTGAGGTTTCTCATTCATTATACAGCATTTCTCTTTTGGCCTGTTCTTTTGCTAATTCTGCAAGAGGCACTTCTGGGATTCTGAAATAATGTAATTCAAAATAGGCAAAAATCTAAAACTGATAATGCATGTTTGGTGATAGAAAATGTATTTGTTTCACAGTGCTACACACATTGCAGCAGAAACTGTGCATTTGCTATTCTTCAATTCCAGCATACCTTATAAAACAGAAAAAACATGACAGATTACACTGACAGCTTTAATCATGACAAAGACTTAGTGTGAGGAAGTCACACTGAAATTAACAGTTCTAGATATTTGCTAAGTATGGCTTTAACAGGAGCACATGAAATGACAGAGATTAGAGGGGGGGAAACAATGCAAATTGAATGAAGTATAAAGAGAAACCAACAGCTGAAAAATGATGCTCTGGACATTTGAGATAGAGTGTCTAAAGCAAGGTGTTTAAAGTTTAAAAGGAAAAAGTCCCTTTACAGAAAGCTGATGATCTTTGTTACGAATTTGAGGTAAATGTGTCCTCCACTAACGGGAAATAAGCACTTTTTCCCAATTCCATAACAAAAAGAAAGGGGCAAAAGTCACTTTACTCATGTTTTGGGGTTTTGGGTTTTTTTTTTGTTGTTTGTTTGTTTGTTTGTTTGTTTGTTTGTTTGTTTGTTTTAAGAAGCATTCAGTAAAATGACTTGACAATATTTATCACTCAGATTAATATTAGCCATCAGGTTGACCCTACAACAGATAAGAATCACAGCTTTAATTGCTGATCTATGTATTAATATCCAAAACTGAAGCATTCATTTTTAACATGGCACATATTTTCAGGTTGAATTTAGTCCATGAAGAGCAGTAGCAGCAAGAAAACAAATTTCTGTAGAATATTGGAACTAATTGCCATGAATCTCCAAACACCTCTTTTTTAACATTGTATTAGCAGATGCAAAGAACTTGAGGGAATTTTCCCAGCTTACCTAAAAGCAGCTTTGGTTTTTATTTTTAGCTTGAATAAAAGCAGTTATTTCCTCTGCAATTATAAATTGTATATAATTCTTGCCATATCAGTTTTATCATGGAAAAAATAAACCATAAAACTACAAAATCTCAGTGCATGTAGAACACAGAACATTGTCATCTGTTCTACTAAATTAAATGTGACAATAACCTTGTAGCCACTTGGAAAGTTAATATAGCCAAAAGGCAAACTCAGAGCAAGGACATAGGCATCTTTGTGTAAGAGAATAGTAGCTGTAATTGGAAGGTATCCATTGTTTATGCTGAAAAAGAAACATCACACCTCCTACACTTCTCAGATGCCTTGGGCTTACTTTCTTTTCCTTTGGAAAAAGATTGATCTTCTCAGCTGTCTCTAGAGGATACATAATGTAACATACCATTGCATAAAATTACACTCTGACACTTTACGCACTGCAGATGTTTTAAGGAAACATATAGCAAAACACAAGTGATGGTCCAGTGTCTAATTTCAGCACAAGATAGTACCATGAAGTTTAAAATTTAAATATCACCCTCCACACACTACAGATAGCATCCTTACTCAATGACATTTGAGTCTTTTTGATCAGGGCTATGGCAGGAACCAGGAGACTTGTGGTCCTGTTGCCCAACTCAGAAGTGCACAGATGTTTTCAGAGCAGAAAGCTAAAATTAGGACCATTTGCTTCATTAGGTGGTATCATCATGTAATGAATAGAGGAACTCTTTATTCTTGAAAAAAACGAGGGAACCCACTGCCCAGCTGCCTTGCTTTACCCTCCACTCTTTTAGGAAACTGAATAGATTGAAGTAAGTGACTGAACACCTTATTTAAGAAAAAATAAATAGATCAGTGGATGCTTTGGACCACATAACAGGGTTAAATCAATACACACACACACATGCAAAAAGTTTATATTAATCTCTATTCCTAATTCCTCTGTCTGAGAAAAGCAACCAATGCTCACACCATTTTGATATCAAGGGTACTATTAGGAAGTCCAGTCTTTCCCATCTGTGCATTCTTTCATCACCATTAGAAGAAACATGTTGCTCTCCTTTGTAAAAGACATATGCATGTAGCCAGAGAAACAATTTTTATCTTGTTTTGTTGTATTCATCAGGTGCAAGGTTGCTCAAGGGTTATCTCCAAAGAACTCCAGTCACATCCAGCTTAATCTTCTTCCAAATGAACATCCCACAGCTGTTTACTCTTTCTCCATTGCCCCTAGTTTTGCTGATATGTGATATTTTACAGTATGGTTGTCCTACTATTTTCTGTGTTGGTTAGCAATTTCATTGAGTACCCTTCTTTTGTTATCTATTTCTCCTGTTTCTTATTCTGTTGATTTATTAGTATAGCCACACATCAGCATTGGTCATCTGAACGTGTACCCTAACAGACACTTTACATCAGCAATTTGTACTGAAACTGACAAGTATTTGTCTTGTGCTGCTTCCATTTCTGAGCTGGGTTTTCCCTTTTCCTAGAGGGAAACTAAAATTACAGTAGCAATTCAGATGAGACCTAAGCTAGTTTTCTCTCAGAAATATCTATCTTAAACAATCCGATGCCACCTTAAGCTGGCCTGCACCTCTGGTTTCAATGGACACAAGCTGAATTTCTTTCAGGAGGGCGTTATGGAGAAGCTCTAGTTCAAAGGTCTTTCAACTCCACCAGCAATGCCATACATCTGTGTATGGGCCACATCACCAGCAGCCAAGCAGTGATGGCAATGCTTTGAAATGACCATGAAGAAGAGGTTCGGTGATTGGGAGACCAGTACTAGCTAGCAGCTAGCTAGCTGGTACTGGCTACCAATCACCACATCTCAGCCTTCAAGGAGCTCATCCTGCTGAAAAGGACAGCAATCATTGCTACCTCTAACTCTGACCAGAAAATGATATGTCAGCAAATCCACGCGACACAAGGTGGAGGTTTGCATACTATCTCTTAGATTCATTGCCCATGGTTGGTCAATTGTATGTCAACATACAGACCAAAGCCAGAAAGACCCATTGCAAATCAGTGTAGTGCAGCCATACTTGCAGAGCTACACTGAATAGGAAATTGTCAACCTTGCGCTCAACTTAGCTTTTTCACCTAACCTCTGCACTGAATGGTCAAGATGTGTACCTTTATCACTTCCATGACCTGAACTCTACTGTCACAGGTAGCAAAACAAACAGTATGGCATACGTTTGATCAGAGCCCTGGATGCTTCTTCAGGTGGCCTTCTTAACTCACAGTGCACTGGGTCTACCATCCCAGTGAAAAACTGAAAAAATAGTGAAAGGGCAGACTTGCTATCTCCTAACAAAAAAAAACCCCAACATCTATAGGATGATGCCTGAGTCTGGTGAGGCCTCAAGTGTGGTATGGCAGACACAAAGGTTGAAGGACATCTAGAATAATGACAGATCCACAGTCCAAAAGTGGCACAGTATTAACTGTACTTGTAAACAGAGCTATTATGTCCAAACTTGGACTGTAGAATGACACTGGAAAGCATGATCTCAGTAAGGTAAAAGCAAAGGAAATGAAGAGCCTTCATAGTAGAACTGATTATTGGTATATTCTTTTTTTGAGGGGCTAGGAAAATAAGAAAGTGGTCCAGGCTTATGTGAGCATAGAAATGCGGGAATTTATTAAGATATCATCAAGGTAATAGCAATATATTATGCAGAAAACGTTTAGTCAGGCAACAAAACCAAAACAATACTGTCCCAACCTTAACAGAGGCACAGAGTTCATCAGAAACTTGCTTTCAGACCATGGTTTGCTACAATTACTGTTAAGGTACTGCTAGTGCAGACGCTGCAGTGTCCTGTTACACACTGTGTGTGGTTTTGTTCTGGGAGGAGATACCCCCATCAGCAACGCTCACCAAAACCTGGCTTTAAAGGCCAGCTAGGTTTATATTCTACAAGTCTTCTTCTGACATAGTGTGTTTTCTCTTATAAGCGTTAAGTAACTGCACAAAGCATGGATCGACCATGTATAGCAAATAAGCTTAGTTACAGGCCAACCTTGAGAAATCAACGACTTTCATCATGCTGCACAAAAGAACTGTAGCAACACCAACAAAACATTCAGGGAAGTGAACAAAGGAACCAATACACTTCCATGAACTGTCTGTGGTGAAACAAAAAAAGGATTCAGATTTCTGCAGCAGCTGCTGCCATTCATAGGACTGATATTTTATTTCCAGTTGAAAAATAATGCTCTCCTCTTGCACATCCCTGTATTTCTAGGAGAATAAAACTACATTTTACTAAGCACAGTTATTGAGACTGAGGTATTGCCTTCTATTTTCCTTCTAAAACACTATTTTCCATTTGCAGGTACTCGACCAATTTACAAAGCCATGGTCTTGGACAGTAACATTGCCAATAATTCTGCATCTGGACACAACGTTTTTTCCATTGCATCAATAGAGTTGTGGCCCATTTCAAGAAGCATCTATTTGTTCTTATCAGTGATGGAAGCAATGGTCCAGGTGATGAAAATGAAATAATTGTAACAGATAGAGACTGATAGAAATATTGGAATTTTAGTAACTACAATTTCACCTATAATTTCTGAACTGGTCAAAACAAGTGAAGGAGGCAGAGCTATAAACCATTTAATTATATTTATTGGACGGTTGGAAAAATAATAATAATAAAATGGAATAAAATCATGCAGATGACCTCAGCTGTGGTTGTCACTTATCAGATCAAAGTTTCTAGCAAACAATCGGTTGCATTAACTGAAGTATTAAAAAATGGTGACTATGACCCTACTGGAAAGAAAGGAAGAAGTTCAAGAGGAATGCCTCTAAGTTTTTGTGTTGTGGTTTTTTGGTTGTGAGTTTTGTTTTTTTTTTTTCATTTTTCATTTTTACAGTCTCTGTGTTTCAAGAAAGTGTCAATAAGCACATTATGAAGGTGTTGTGAGAACAAAGTGTGAAATCTTCCCACAAGTTGCCAAGTATTTTCCTAAGTCAATTTACAAATTCCATGATGTGTAGCATTTATAAAAAAGTTCTGCTTTATAAGCATAAATTTCACACTAAAAATGTTGCCTGAGAACTGGAAATTAGAAGTTTCAATCAAGTCTAGAACTAATTCAAATTTACAAGAAGTTTTACGTGGATGTCATCAAATGAGACTACTGCAGGCTCTTGTTTAGATCAAAGTACCCCTAAATGCTTACTCAGCTGCAAAACCAGTCTCAGTACAAATCATGTTCAGAATAGGGAAAAAATATTTCACCTGGATTTTAATATTTGTATGAAAATTAGTTTGATCTTGATCGCTGATGGGAAATTACTGATATTTTTTTTAAGAAGACTAAGATGGCTGCATTTTTAAATCATATTTCACAGTTCACACTTTAAGATAAAGCATTTTTTTCAAAAAGTAGTTATTTTTATTTTTTCATCACCTTGACAAGTTCCCCAATTGAAAAGATGTTCCAGATGGTAACAGTTCCACACACTGATCATTAATTAGATCTAAGAAGTAGTATTTTAGCCACAATAAACATGTCATATGCATTTATGATTTTTTTTTCCTCCCCATCAAGTCTTCAAACCAAACAGAACTCCTGAATCATATAATCAGCAGTATGTGATCAGTTATCAGAAACTATTAGGAACTTCCAGTATTTTTCCCCTACTACTACTAAATGCTGTACTTAGAATTCACTTAATGCAATTTCAAACACACTACTTGAGATTTTCTTAGACCTTCAAGCAAAATTCTTAATATGTTTCCCAAACCCGGCAAGTTGCGGGTAGTCAAAATGTACTTGACGATGTTTGCTCAATTCCTCTACTGCCAAGTCTCCCAATTTATTCTTGACAAAAAGGTATGCCAACCATTTTTGCAGAGGTTACTGAATGTGACAGTACATGTAGTTTAACCACATTTCCAGAATTTTTGCTTTAATCAGTGTCTCTTCGGAAGCCGGCAGAACTACAACCACATCCTCTGCAATTAACATACACTGTGTTTCCTTCCCAGAAGAATCAGTTTGTGTATCTGTGTCAGCAGTTAGGACTCCTTTGATATGAACCCAAATCATCTTCAATTGTCTCATACTGCTTCTGATCTCAGCCATTTTACTTCATGCAGTTGAGTGAACCTCACTGGAAACCAAATCTGAAGTACCAATGCTAATACATTTCCACTAAGGCAAACCTTTAAGTTGGGTTGCAGTGTCAGAAATCCTTTGGTAGGCACATAGCATGCATGAACCATTTGAGAACTATGGCACCCACAGGAGCAATTAATGCAAACGTTTCAGCTGATCTGTAGGATATACAGGGGAACAAGTGCTGTGCATAACTTTTCATTTGCCCTCTAGTGTCAAATGTCTATAAATTAGTTTCTTCGACAATCCTGACTCTCCAGCTACTTGTACCTCTTCAGATCTTTTGCATTTTTAAATCATATTACTATTTTACTCTACATTCTTTGCACCCTGTTCCCATGTAAGATTTCTTATTTTCCTATATATTATCTTTCTTTGTATTTCACCTTTCCTTTTTTTACTATTAAACCAAGGAGTAAGTCTTAGCCTGAGGCTGTTACTTACTAGCTATTGGCAGGCACGAGGGAGATGCAAGCCAGGACCACAACTTTGCTGTTTACAGAAAATTGCAGAGAGTGCAACTTTTTTTCTCAGAAAACAGGCTGGTAGATGACTCAGGAAACAGGCAATCTCCTGCTTGCTGTTGGGTACTTTAGGATCAGCAAAAAAAAAAATTTATTTCAAGTAAATGACAGCCTCATTTTGAAAATTCAAGATAATCACCTTACAAGAATGATGTGACTGTTCCATGATTCACTGGCCCAGGAGGTAACACAATACAAACACATCTAACACAATACAGATGGGAAATCAAACTCTTGAAGTGATATATCCTTTCCTGCACAGGATAGCATCCCCAAGAGATGCAGAGTCCCTCTGTGTTTGGGGAAAAAAACCCAAAGGTTTCAGGAAATCAGCCAGTGAAAACAACCAAGGCATTTCAGCAGTCAGCATGCAATACCTGATGGAGGGAGAGGAGCCCTCGGTTCTAGCACAGCTGCTCTGAGCAGGCAATGGAGAACATGCAGCTGGATACTGCCCTTCTCCTGCCCATCCTGTTAGGGACAGAACAGCAGAGCAAAGACCTACCAGATATCATCGGCATTACCTGTCCACACCAAGCAAAAAAGCATGTAGGGGATGGTTTCAAGATCCAGACCACAACTTTGCCCATAGAGAGAATTTCCCATCTCAAAACTAACTGAAATCATTTCAGCTTGCTGCAAAATAACAGAAAGCAGTTATTTTTACTTCTTAGGCTGGCTGGCAACAGGCATTCATAAAAGTTAAGATCAGTGTGGGCAGCATGATAACCACTTCAGCCATACTTGAACTTAAAATTTTAAAATTATTCATGCCCAGTCTCTCCTAACTTTCATTTTTCTTACATTTGACGTTGAAAAATATTCTTTTCAGATGGATTGTCTAAAGTCCACTTTTCTGTTATCTAAAAACTATTAATTAACCTGTATTTAAATAAGAAATAGCTCTAATATGTAGCCAGAAGGCATTTTTCCAGATTTTATCTGTAAACATTGCACTGCAGGTTTTCCTGTTCTTTTATTTTAAAAAATTCTTTTCTTATAACTAGAAAATTATTACTAAATATTTTCCTTTTCATCTGAATTGTTTGTTTACAAGCAGGTCTTTTATTATCTTTTCAAAGTGTTTCAACTGATTCAAGTTGAGACCACAGTATAATTTCTCACGTAAATGTATGGAAAAACACTGAACAAAATATACCTGAAAACACAAAGAAAAAAAAAATAGTTCTGTGTTAATCTTACTCATCTTAATTCAAATATAGTAAGTATGTACAAAAATAAATGTTAAGTCTTTTTAAACAGTTTTCCATTTCTTCTTCCTGCATCCTCCAAGGATTTTAATCACCATTATACATCAGTGATCTCAGAAGAATGTAAACATCACCAAATATACATTTAGTGCTCTTCAAGATTAGGTATATAGTCATTTTAAAATCCAAGGAATTTGATTTTTTTATATTAAAGGTTTTTTAAAGAAGTAGTAATGAATATTCATTTTATTTAGAAAGGCTGGTGTACAGACATAGCAGTGATTAGTCCATGCCATTAAACTCTCAGTCATCAACTGTGATGTTTCCTGCAATTATGTGTATAAACACAATCCACATCCAGATATACACTCCAGCAAAATGCCATTCTAAAGTATTCTATGTACTCAGCAGTCACACAATTCTGAAGCAACCTAGAATCCAATGTTAACTTCAATGTATTTGAATGCTGTAAATTTGTCCGTGTTTGCCAACACTAATGCATTGAAATAGGTTCTGAATGGCTCAGCTTTCATTTTAGATCATATTCACCAGTGGTGTATAAAAGGATTGATCTGATGTTTCCCAAAACTTGTTCCAAGAAAGGCAATCTGCCTGAGAACAGTCTATATCCTCCTGCAGGAACTGATTTGGACTCAATGGTGAATTAAACTAGTGGGTAATAAAACCTTCACTCCTCTCTTCCCAAAGGGTTCTTCATACTCTTACAAGATTTTAAAAAAAAAAAAAAAAAAAAAAAAAAAAGAGAATGGTATGCATATTTTCTTTTATTTAATTTACTTTTGTCTCTAGCGTATCGTTTATTAATCTGCTTTTAAGAAAAAATGGTTTTAACCATCTCTTCACTCATGCAATTTTTCAAGTCCTCCTGTTCATTTTTTATTCTGTTTGGAGATTTTTTAAATTAGAATAACACTTTATGAAATTAAAGAGGCCAGAAATTTTGCCTAGAGGTACTTATCAATCACTGTGGCATCAGTTCCTATATCTGTAAATATATAAGTTTTCTTCATGACAGTTTACAAACAACTTTAAAATAACTCAGAAATTAGAATACACATATATATTTTCCAATAGTTGTTCCAATAATTGCAAAAACTGCTGGGTTTTTTACCTGCTGGTACTGCCAATTTACACACCTTGAAGAGATTTGCAGTTTCTTATAAAGTTTACTTCTCTTATTTTAAAAGCACTTTTAACTCCCAGGAAAATAATAAAAAAAAAGTCTCTTGTGTAAGTTGAAAATCTTTATTCTTTATTCCAAGTTAATGATAATCATAGCATTATAAAACAAAATTGTAATCTAAAGCAATGCTATATATACTGGGGAGGGGGTTAGTTTATATGCCTGTGCAATTGAAGTAATAGCAGACCAATCAACAGACTAAACTGTTCATCAAAAACTGAAGTAAATGCAAAAAAACTCACCATGTAATATTGTACAGTTATAATATGCAAAATAGAGAAAATTCACCTCTAAATAAACAAGCTAGCAGGTGAAGCATAAGCATGTGTGTAAATATGGATAAACTAGCTAGCCACCTGACATAAATTATGCAGATTATAGATGCCAGTCAAAAACCCCAATACACTATTATATATTTTTAAAAAAGTTATTAGATATATATATATACTAAAGGATGGCTTAAACTCAAGAAAAGTCAAAACTTACCACATCCTTACTTTTGCCTTGAGCTTATTTAGGTAAAACTAAAATATGTTCTGTTCTGTGTGTTTCAAAACTACTTTTTTGTTGTATTTATCAAACCAGAAAACAAAGGGAAGAGCTAAATTTAAAAAGATGACCAAAAGTAGCACTTAGAGTTGTCCAGCTGTCCAGCCCATAACTGTCCTTACAGTTATTGCTGCAGTAACTAGGTTCTCCAAAAACTAATAGGCATAGAGAACAGAAAAACAGAGCACATCATTTGGTGTGCATGTAAGAAAGTATACTAATATTCATAGTTTTGGTGGAAAGAAAACCTAGGGCAAGTAAGTCCTCCAGACTCTAAATAACACTGTGGGGAGAAAACCTTCTTAAATGCATAACTTTGTTGTACTTTTAAAGGAGAGCCTTAAAATACATCCTGGCAGATTGAAAGCCAGCAGTTTTGCAAAACGACCTCAAATTCTTCTCATACTTACAGAAGAAAATGATTTTTTTTCCTATTACTTCTCTATTACTTCTCTCCCTGTTTCTTAGGTCCCAAATACTGCTTACACTGCATAGTAAATCATTATGCAGATAAACTTAGACAGGCAACACCTAAGTATCAGCATCATCTTAACACTTTAGTTGTACTCTAACAACATAATAATGTTTCCTAGTTTTATTCTATTTCCCCCCCTGTGCTTTGCTATCATGAGGGGAGAGAAGAGAGCTCCCACAAAAAAACCCCAAAAACACAAGCAAATAAAAAGATCTCCAGCTAAGTGCAACCCCTAATCCACAACACTGTCCCCAGGTCCTGTCTGGCAGAGGAAGAAATCCCTGCATATGACTGGACATCTTTGCATGGGAAGCAGCCAAGTCACTTGGTGAAGTTCCTTCAATGAACCTTTTTCCTTGTGAGCCATATCCTTGTTGTTATTGTTTAGTTAGGATGCTTATTGTTTAGTTCCACTATTTAGTTTTCTGGAAGTTTTATGTAAATGAACCAAAAACCGTCAGAAACAAGGAATGCATACTGGAAAAAAATGCATAATGGAAAAGAAAATAATTGGAAGGATGCCTAGGTCTTGTTAAGCATGCCCCCAAGAACATAGGAACAATCAAAAGTCATTTAGATTAAGTATTCTTAACTCCCAAATTTCTCAGTTTGTGCATTAATTCACTGTTGCTAGGGACATTGACTTGGCTTGCTTTTACAGTTACTGGATGTTGGTTGTATGGCCTGGGTTATGTTTTGAGTTAAATTGAAGTGGAAGATCCTTGCTTAGAAAGATTAATCTAAAATTATTTTGTACATGTCTATTAAGTTAACTTTTCCTTGCCAGTTATGTATGTAGAACATTACAAAATTGCAGTGGATTAATGACAAAACAATATACAGGCTTAATCAAAACATGTCAATACTGCATCTTTGTTGGAGGCAAAGGACAGCTTTGGGATTTTGATGTCAGATGAAAATGAAGCTGGAACCGTCAACATGAATCTGTTGTACCTGCTTGAAATTTATGTTTTGAAGCAGAACAAGTACTATAAACAGAAAAGTGTTCAAGCTAGTGAAGGAAATTATGAAAAAAAAAAATAATAATTAGATGTAAACAGGGATGTTAGAGCAGGTGGAGGGAGAGGAACACCAAAAAGTGTGTCACGCTATGTTCAATTGATTATATGTACCATGTGAGAGCTGCCAGGGAGAGCTGTTCATCCACTCACACTCATGTTCACACATGCATACACAGCATCATATGAGGCATCAAATGAGCCCTACCCTGGTTCCTGCTCCCTTGAGATGGTAGAGTAGAGCTGGGGGGGACACGATGCTGCTGTGAACTCCATGCAAGAGTTTAGCCCAGTAGGTAAGGGTCCCACCTTGGGTACTCTGTGTCCATGCTGTGGCTGACAGCCCTGTGGCAATGTTCTCTGATATTTGGTGGGAGGGAGCACTACAGCTAGACCTGTCAATCAGATCCATCCTTGCTGAAATCACAACTCACTATTTCAGATATTATTATTTTAACTGTTGCTGATCTCTGGCTGCTGTCAAGGCTCATTGCACTCAATTTGTGTTTGCAAACTTGTAGCAAGGAAATTATTTCCAAGGACATATCTCTATAATAGCTATAAATGGCATACAGAATTTAAGTTTTTTGCTGTTCTAAGTGGGACCTAAAACAACGAGCAGAGCTGGTGAAATATCTCAAACAAGAAGTCAACACTCAGGTCAGAAAGTCCAAACATAGGAGGGAAAATGGAAAAGTTTATGTGGCAGCAGAGCACAATCTTTAGGAATAATATCGATATTTGTCATAAATTTAGTGTGCTATATATTGATATTTTTTAAGTCAGTTTTTGTTGTTCTTAAACTGAAGCACCAAGTAAAAGAAGTGTGAAAAGTTGTGTTGTATCTACTGTCACCTGAAAGTAGGAAAAGCTTTTGAAGATAATGGGGGATATATCTCACTGAGGCTGAAGGGTAATTCATGTACAAAGAACACACTTCCTCTTTAGGCCAAGAAAGCACATGGCAATCAACATCAAAAACAACAACAACAAAAGGTACTTGCAATTCACTTGCTACCTAAATAATCTAAGGAGCTGGAAATAAAGTCACCTTTGTGATAACTATCTTTCAAAATTTAAGTTCAAATTCATACCATAATATTTATTACTATGCAGTGATTTAGGCTTCCTGTTTGTAAATAGAACTTCGAGCAGAATTTTAGTTTGGAAGAAACCTAAAGGTAACAGTTTTGTTTTATATTACACCTATCTACTCTCATTTTAAATTTATGCTGATCTTTCTGAACTGAGCACATACTGGAATTGTTTTAGGATAATAGCAACATGTAACTCTAGTCTCTGATCACTAACATAGTAAAAAGAAATATCAGCAGGAGAAACACAGAAAAACCTCCAATTAATTTTCAAGGGTGAGAGAGTGAGTGAGTGTGTGTTAAAACATGATTAGGTGATAATATAGATTGCTGACACAAATCCCGAAATTATTTTCAAATGACCATTACAAAATCACTTCTGAAAGCTTTCCATCTACTTTGATTTCAGGCCTCTTACTGCAAATTGTTCACACCATGTACAAATTCATAATACATTTTAAGTGCTGATGTGACTAGGACTTGAAAAGTCTTATCAGTGTTTTTCATGTGGGGAACAACTGTGACATAGGAACCTTTGCTGTAGCTTAAATAGTATGCAGGTTTTGAAGGAAAATTTTATTCAAAAAAGAGTGGAATTCCAGCACTTCATCTAAAGAAAACTGATTATCACGTAAGTTTCAAACTGTATAAAAATACTTAATTCAGAAGCTTCAAAGAGAACATTTAGTAACTTCAGGGTAAATATTACCATAAGTATCATTAGATACTAAAATTCAATGGCATCATCTCAGTACTTCAGAAAACTAAAATTATATTTTAAATGAACAATATAAATGTACTTAAACCCAACAAAATACTTCAAAGAATAGAGAAGTTAAATAAACACTGAAGACTGTGTATTTAAGGAAATGAAGGTTTTGTAAATTTATTCGCTTTGTAGCATTTAAGCATATTTTTCATTCTTTCCCCACCTGTAAAAGCATATTTAACTTTTGAACACATTTCTGATAAATGAGGCTTGTATGAAAATTATGTATTATTAAAGATTTAAACAAAAATAATGTAAATATTTAAACTAAAATAATTTTAACAGACTATTCAAATGTATTGATTCCTGTATCATGACTGAAATGACATTGCAGAATTTATGTTGCTCTCTTTTTTTTTTTTTTTTTTTTTTTTTTTTTTATTTGCTCTTTAATCTACGATTTGGTCTTCCTTTTGTTGTTTGATACTCAGTATTAAATGTTGTGTCAAGAACATTTTTTCATACATTTGCATGATACTCATGTATTGGAGGGACGGTGGGGAGGAGGGAAGCCAATTTAGTAAAATTGGCTTTTCAAATAGGTCATTTTCACTAAAAACTCATCCACCTGAAGTGTGTTTAGGTTTGCCATAACAGGATTTCAGCCACTAGTTCTTATGTTTTTCAGCATTATACTGATTGACAGCATTTGCTAGCTGTGTCCTTGCCTTTCAGCATTGTTATCATATTGTGCCAGTGGATTTTTTTCTTTTTTTTTCTTTGCAAAAATAGAGATTCTCTGCAATGCAAACTCTGCTTATTTCTATACGTCATTGTTGCACCTTTTGATACATCTTTAGTATTTTTTTTCACTGCATGTGTTAACTTCATGAACTTTCCAGGTCTAAATTTGTTAAATCAATCCTGTAGAGAACTGTTAGTCTCTTTTTCTGCTACTTCAGTATTATGTTTTTATTGCTATGCGAAAAACTACTGATAGAAAGACAAACACCAACCTAACACTGTACATGGCTATATTCTTAATTGTAAACTTGTTTAAGAAGATGGTCAGGCATTAAACCATAGCTTTGTAAATTGTCAGCACTTCCATCTCTGTAGAAAAGCTTTTTTTTGCTATAGTTCAATTCCAAATTCTCCTGCTGATGATCTACATAATCTTTCACAGGCGTGACAGATATGAGGGAAATTAACTTTTATTTTCAAACAGTAACCTGCTATTTTCCTCCTGCCCTCGCTCCTAACACAATTTCCAGTGCTGATTATCAAAGGAATGCATCTGTGTACACAAAGTCAAGCATAAGATTGATATTCTCTCAACCTGTATACTTTTTTGTGCATACATAAATGCAATCTTTTTACTGAGATAGAGACTGTCTTTGAAAAGTTTTTAAATACCAAATAATTATCTTTTAAATTTTTTGTCAAAGGTTAAAAGGGTGATTGATTATTCTTCTTAGACACTTGCTTTCATTTCTTACCAACTAAGTGTCAGGGCCCTGAGAGCACTTATGTGCCTTAATTGCCCTGATCAGCCTCACCTAGGACCCTCACCCACTCCTGTCAGACTCCATTCAGGTTCAGTCCTGCCTTCAGCTCTCCTGTAGATAAATTTTCTGCTTGTCTTGATCCTTGGCTGGATTTGAGTCATCTCTGTCTAATGAACACTGCAAAAAGCAATGAAAATATCTTTTTTTTTTTTTTTTTTTTTTTTAGGGGCAAGGTATTTTTTGAGATTTGGAAAGAGGGTAATAGATACAAAAAGTTTTTTGGAAAAAAGAAACAATTTTACTTTTTTTAGTAAACTTTTATCTTCATAACTTGTAAATTTTTTCAACTTATTTTTTATTTTTCTGCTCTGGTTTTAGTGTATTGTTCTTAAACTTTTCTGTTTGAAGTTCCTAGATGGAAGCACCTTTCTTTGGTGCTATTCTCTGAAAACCTTCCTAACTTAAAACAAATTAACAAAATATCACCATAACTCAAATTTTCTCATCTTCTAAAATGCCATTAGACTTGATTAACAATGTAATAATTATTAGCTCATCTCCCTTCTAAAATTCTATGTGAGTTTGCAGATGGATTTGTCAGCTGTAGCCAAGTGATGCACTTCAAATAAATAAACCTTTGTACAGCTCCATATTAACTTATATGGCTTTTGAAGAGTAGGATACTTGGAAGCAATAGGTAGTGAATGTTCCTGGTGAGTCTTGAATCTGACTAGAATAGCCTTAACTGTAAAAGATGCACTTTAAAAAAAAAAAATATACTGGAACCATGAGTGGGATGTATGGATTTGTAAGGTTGTTGGTGATTACGGTGAGCATGTTGCTGATTAACAGAAATCAGGCTTGCTATTGGAATAGCACGGAGAAGCTGGTCTGAATGATGCAAAACAAAAAGAAACAACCATGCTCTACCTACCCCTGTCTCCGAAGCCTCTTTCTTTCTAAGGAGCCTCACGGGGTTAGCAGGGAATGAATTTTCCTGTGCAGTTACTTTGCTGCTGGCTGATGGATCATAATGTTGTGATCTCCAGTGACGAATAGGCCCATTTGCTGGACATTTGTCCTCCTACTGTCTGTAAACTGTATTTAAATGCTGATAGCTAATGGTATACTTTAAACTAAAGTACTTAAATATAACGTTGCTTGCATGGTACTCCAAGAAATAGCTCATGTTGTTTCTCTTCTTAAATGACCACACATTCTGGTTGTATTGCATAAATTCGTATGGTATGTATCCAGTCACCAGTTTTCATCACCAAATAGTTATTGGTCATAATGTTGCCTAAACTCCCAAATTACTGAACTCTGATTTAGTTAAATAAGAATATGCACAAAGTTTAGGTCAAGCTGATCCACCTTCTCAGGCTGTTAAAACTGATGAGTGCAAGGACTTCTCATCAAGGGAGTCAATCTTGGGAAACAAAGAACAAACAACACTTATCTAAATAATGGAGAAAGAAGCCTCCAAGTGAAAACAAGCTGAGGTGTTGCAACCCACAGAAAATTAGTTGAAAGCAGGACAAAGGTCATTCTGGTAATGGCAGATCACGACCTTCAGCTCAAATAGCCCCCTCCCAAGAGAGGGCAAACTCCTGCTTCCAGAGCATGTGTAGTTGGTAAAAAACACTTCCCTGCTATCCAGGGATGTGTGCTACTTTACATTAGAAGGGAGAGACTTGCAACCAGTCCTGTGTGTGAATGACAGTGAATATGTAATGTACTGTGAACAGGCAAGTACTCTGCTGTATGTACCCTGGAGTAACTTGGTGGGCATGTCAGGAGGAAAGATCCCCCATGCCCCAGCACTGCAATAAACCAGTGTTGGCTTTTTAAACTATCTTTTGGTTTTGAGAGTTTTCCTGGTTATGGTTTTCAGTAACATTAAGACTGGCTAAATGCCAGTAATGAATGACACATTTATTTTACTTGAATGTTTGTAGCAGGCAAGTATTATTAACATATATGTTTCTGTGTTAGGAGTGTTTGACGCATGGGTACGTGTATATAGAAAAGGGAGTGGAAGACCTGAGGGAAGGAGGAGTGTCACTGGCTGGTTCATTAGTCTAACACAGCCAACCTGGTCCCTGTGTCTAGCCCTGGTTCTTCACCAACAGGAGGGGCTTTTCCTGTTGGGTGATCAAGGCAATTGCATATGATTGCAACATCCTTACTGCCATTGAAGCCAGGTACTCTGCAGCACTGCAAGGAGCCAATTTGCTGGTAATTCCCTGTCTGTCTGGGACTAACAAGAATCCTCTTTGCATTTGGTGTAAAGCCTAATGAGATCAGCCACCTCTTTCCCTTGATGATCTTTCTCACTTCCTGCCAAGTTGGCTCACTAAGCCTTTCATTAGCAACTTGTCCTTTCTCCCAGAAATCTACCTCTGCTATCTGAGCTGCTGTGCCACAGTGGAATGTGTACCTCAAAGGATGATTGAGAGCCATCATACTACAGTTCCAGGTAAACTTCAGCTGCTGAGGAATATCCTGATTGCTTATTGTAACCTGCACTACAGCTGCTAGAGCGAAGGAAAGGAGATGGCAAGGTGGGACAATGGGACTGTTACAAGCAGATTGCACACATGCGTGGCTCAATGTTTTTTCTTCACAGGTCTAAATTCTATATTAACCCTCATGGGTAGTGCCACTGAAAGCTTGATAGGGACTAGTCTACTTTTTAGTTTTGAAGAATAAAATGAAAATTCCAGTGCATTATTGGGCTGACCAGAGGCCCAGAATAACACAAGGTGTTAGATACCAGCATTTGAACTGTGGAATCGATGTTGTGAACATGTGTCCATGCTTTAGTGCATGTACTGCAGTGTACACTGTAATACTTTTTGTTAGCTTTCTGTGTTGAAAATAGGCCTGTATTGTTTTCTGATGCTGATAATACATGGTATTTACAGTTGCTAATTTCTCTTGGTATGAAAATATTGGCTCAATACAGATGTGTTCATCTGTCAGTCTTACACTATGAAGTGTATTTGTGAAATACAAGTTTGCCTCTCTTCCAGATATGCCAATAGTTTGCTTGTTGTAAAGCAAAATCATGAAATACCCTATTTGCAATATACCTGGGCATGTAAGACAGAATTGGGGTAGGGAGTGAAATATTTTGTGATATGTTTGACATAGCTGTATAAAAGGAAAAGTAACACTATGCAATCTGTAGTGGATCACTTGATGATGTTATGTTGCCATCTTTCATTGAATCCATTGATGACAAATGTGATTGTTTTCCCTGTAGGATTTCATATATTTCCACGTTAGTGTTTGTTTTGAATCTGCAGTACTTATGATCACTATCTTAAGAGTTGAAGCCCTATGTGACTCTGCTCTAGACTTCTTACGCCTTACCAGTCTGAGCTGGGGTCACACAGCTGTGCGATGTTGCAGACAGATTTTTTTTTATCTCTAAGGCAGACAGGTGAGCCTTGGGAATCAACAGTATTGGGGAAGTCAGCCTAGATAAGGTGAAGGCCAGACCCCATGATGACTCTGGAGTATACCAGTTACTTTCCTCTGGAAAGATGAGAAGATGAGGTGTACCGCTTAAGGTCTACTTGTACCAGAGATCCCTTAAGTTGAAATGGTGTCTCTCTCTCTCTCTCTTTTTTTTTTTTTTTTTTTTTTTTTTTTTATTTTTTATTAGCTGGTAAGGTTGTATGTCTTAGTTTAGAGATATTTGCTTCAGTTCTTTTCTTAGCAGACAACAGCTATACCCAGTATGAAAATGTTGGGCACTTTTGTGTGATTCAGGGAAAGAATGGTTTAGATACAGCCTGCTTCTGACTCTACTGATTAGGTGGATGGAGAACTGTCTCAAAAGCTTTTTTACTTGTGCCTGGGGGAGACAACAAGTGTTTCTTTTTAGAGAGAGTTTGAAGGCAGTGTGATGTGAATACAAATATATGAGGAAGAAACTGTGTGCCATTCTGTTCACAAGGTCTCATTTATGACTTTGGATAGCATGAAGCATGAAATAACCCATGAACCTTTGGTTTGCTTTGTTAGCACCACAATCTATCAACTGAATAACTTATTATTAGGGTTTAGTTTAAAGAAAAACAACCACCAAACAAACAAACAAAAACCCCAAACCACTAAATCCTACCTAAATTCCAGGCAGCAATTTAATATGAAAATATTTTATATGCCAGTTTTCAGCACGACCACTGTTTTCATTGGTCAGAGAAGCAAAGGGTGCACCATTATCAATGTAGGCTGTTGCAGTTTGGTAACAGCTTGATGGAATCCTGTAATAGCTTTGGGGACGCTAGTTATGCCAAATGTTGGTGTAAACAATATTTAGGGTCATCAACTATCTCACCACAGAAAAATATAAACCTAGGCTGCCTTCCTCCATTTACAACTGTTGTGTACCTTGACACCTTAACTTCCAGTACTGGGAGACCTGAAGACAAACTGTTAAATTTTGTAGGCATTCAGATCACACAGAATTTCAAGAATTTCATTGTGTTATATGGAACTGTAGTATTGTTTTGGAAAAACTTAAACGGTTTGGTTCTAGTAACATAAGTGTCTTGGTATGTTGCGAGAACCAAATTAAAATGGTGAAGCTAGTGACCTGGATGCTCAGAGCCTGGAGGAAATTAACCACTGATTTTTGGGCAGTTAAAGAATGCAACTGAAAAATTAGTTTTGATATGCCACCTTGTCTTGTATCTCAAGAAAAATACAGTACTGAAAGTGTAGACAGATAATCGTTTTCAGGCATTGCGTATGCCATGGTCCCTGCTGCATGACTGCAGTCATTACACTTGCATCAGCAGCATTTTCAGTCATGAGACATGTATGTAGAGCAAGTGTTGCAGTTGGTTGTGGGCCAACCAAAGCAAGCATGGGAGGTGTTAGGTTTAGTTGAAAATTTTGGGCAATGTATGCAAATCTTGTAGGTTGCCAAGCCTGAGAACAGACAGCTAAAAGCAGAAGTTCTTTTGCCTTGTCTCTTTTAATGTGGCTTATCCTTTGCTTCATTACCATGTATTTTGCATTGTCACACCCAGATTACCCAGATGATATGCTGCATCACTGTATCCCAAGCATGTTCTCTGCTGTCATTTCTTCAGAAGGAACTAATGGTGCTTAAAGCAATGAGATTTTTTTTTTTTTAAAAAAAAATCAAAACCCACACAAACCAAATACACACCACTACTTTCAGCCAAAACAAACAAACCCCCCCTATGATATTTATATAGGGCAACTGGATTTGTACATCATAGGTACTCAGGCTGCCTTTTAAAATGACCGTTTTCAGGTCTTATGTTCCTGCAACACATTTGATAGTCTTGACCTTTGCTGTTTCTGCTATTTTGTAAAGTCAAGTCACTTTCTTGGTTGAAAAGCTAATTTTCCTTTTAAGCTGTCTGTTCCTTTCCTGGCTAAAGCTTTTCTGCAGAGACATCTTACGTTTTATTAAAAAAAAGGTAAGGCATTCTGATTTTGTCCTTGTTTCTGCTAAGTGCTGTCCCAAAGATCTGCATAGGAGCGAGTCTACCATCCTGGCAGTGTTACTGTTCTGCTGAAAACTGATTTCAAGGCTCTCAGCTCATCTTGCCTGACTCCTCACAACCTCTCAGGAATGTACCCTCTCAGGATGTTGTGGGAAGAACTTGGATACTGTCAGTGATGAAAATGTCACTGCATGCCCTGAGGCATTTAACTACCAGGAAAGTGTAACTGTTTTGTAGCAGCTTTCACAAACTGCAGTCTTTTGTAACTCTAGGCTGACTCCACAGTTGTAGTTGTCAAATGGTAGCAGCTGTGAGAAGATTCAAGAAAGTGATGGTGGAAAAATCTAATTATTCTATCCCTGTAGTCAAGTTGAGGTTGGTTAGCACAGGCAGCTGGCTGCCTTGAGTCAGTCTGTCTTGAAGGGGGAGGAACGGTCAACAACAATCTGTTTTCTCCCTTGCTAAAGTGTACTTTTATGCCTTAGATGAAGTAAAATTTTGCTGTTACATTGAGCAATTTGAACTGGACTGTACTTCTTTCCATGTTACACTTGCATAACAGCAAGTAACAAAGGAAAATGGTACGTACTTGTGCTTAGTACTGAAGTTCATTGACACTGTATCTTTTGTTGTGACCCAAAGAATTAATGTTTTATTTAAGACTCTATGTAGAAATTATTTTCATTATTGAACTGCAGCACTACTATGTCTTGAAGTACTCTTGACTCTGTCCAACTCTGATGAATGAAGAACCTCTTAATGCAGAAACTTTAACCTTTTTCTGGCAGCACAAAGTATTTGGAAATATGGCAGTAAGCCAGTGGCTGAATTTGGCAACTCCAATGAATGCATCTTGCCTTTGAATTGTTGTCCCAGATTTTCACAAGCTTATTGTGTTTGCATGCAAGAGAGAAACCTGCATATCCCACATCAAAGCAAAGACTGCGTGCAGCAACATTAAACAACCAAAGTAGGCTTACCTGCCTGTGGCAGAACTTTTCAGCCAATTTTGTTCAAAGGAAGAAAACTGAGGTAGTGGTAGGGAAGTACACAAAGACCAAAAGTATTTTTAATCTTTTAATCTTTGTATTGGCTTGCTTAAGTACAGTAGGCTGAAAAAACTCAATGACCTACTTTTGTTATAGAATGGAATGGTATGAATGTCTGACTGTAACTCCAAGTCCTGTCACCTGCCATGTTTGGACTGGGTAGTATAACCTGGCATGGATGTTACTGAGGACTGCAATGACAGTGGTACACCACTGTTGGCATGTGCTAGCATGAACTTGGACAGTAATAGCTTCCCTATTATGTGAAAGTGATTTCCATCTGGTTTATGATTCAAAATACATTTTAAAGATACTGCAGCTTCCTGTTTTCATCCAATACTTAACAATTCCTTATCTCTGTTTAGAGAAAATATAGGAGGGTTTACAGTGATAGAGATTTTCATAGGCAAAAAAGATTCTCAGTAATGTCTGGAGGACTGGAGCTGAATCCAGAAAAGAGATCTCCTTGATAGACACTCCCAAAATTACTAGAATGAAGAAAGGGATGGTTTTTTGAGTGAGGGAATTGTGGTTGTTTGTTCGTTGGGGTTGTTTTTTTGTAGCATAATTTTTTTGGAATAAATCAGTTGGAATAAACTTCTTCTGTTGTTGAAGAAGGCCAAAGAGCTTGGGATTTGCATTAAATCTATTTCCATTGGAAATTTATGTCATGCACAAATTGAGCAATCCTGTGGAGCTGGGAAAAAGCACAATGTTTTTTTCCATTGTCACCAATGTTGAAACACTATCTATATAACCTCACTTACAGCAAGTCCTCTGGACAGTGCAGTCATAATTTTAATTAATTAAAAACTAGGTTACTTGATCCTTAAGGTAAATTTTACTGATTCTCTGACATTTTGAAAATTCAGTCATTTTCCAAGAAGTGGGTGAGGTTGAGTGATATCCATCATTAATTAAATAACCTCCATCATTTTCTTTGTAGTTCAGGGTCCAAAATATCTGGTTGGTTGGTTGGTTTGTTTTTTTACAACTTTACAGTTAACCTAACATAACATGCTCTTGATTGTGAACAGTTTCTAATTGAGAGAATTATTATCACAGTTCATATTCAGAAAACTCAGTGTTCTATGCTTTTGTTCCCTGCTGTTTTCAATTTTCTTTATATTTCATTCTCAGCTGGCTAGTTTACTGCCTAGTATTATTATTCCAGATATGTTCTCTGCCTCCCTGAAATTATTTGAAAACCTTAAAACCCAAGCTCAAATTCAGTTTAGCTTAATAAGATAGTCTGGAAACTGGCTGTTCATGAACAGATCTGACCCTCCTGCCTTGGGGATGATGACAGCTGTCAGAGGCATGGAGGAACGCCAGGGATTCATCTATCTGTTTTTAATTTAACAAAAGTCTGCCAGAGACAGAATTCAAATCATTGTTGCAACATGGCGCCTGCTCAAAACAGGATTCTGCCATTTATGTAGCCCAGCGATTCTGGGAGGCTGTGAATTGCTAACAGAGCCTACTGGGAGTAAAGCACTTGCTTTTATTCTGTTTGAAGGATGTCAGGTGAATGGCAGGATCTAGTTATACCTTCTTACATTGTGTTTCACCTAGAAAGGTCTTTTAAAGCACTAGAGAGCTAAACTGGGGGGGGGGGGGGGAAGGTATTGCATTCAGTTTTCTACTGATACTTCAGTGTTTATTCTACCTTGGGTTACCTAGGCTTTCAGATATTTTGTCTTCTGAGAAAAAAAAAAAAAAGAAAACGTGTACGTCTTCTACAAAAAACCCCACCCAAAACACAAACTGCAAAACAAAACCAAAAGAAACCCAGTATTTTCCTATTCTGAAAATGGCTTCCATTTTCACTGGTGTCTTTTGCTGTACCTGTAGGAACATAATGGCTAAACAGACTGAATTCTGGCCTCCCTTGTTTTAAACAGGGAGGTATACAGCTGAGAAAACTTCAGTAGTGCTACTAAATTATGAAGGAGGAAAACTCTTCAGCTGACTGACATTGCCAACTGTTGTGCATTCATGTTTAGGAGCATTTTGGAAGAGTCTTTTGCATGTTCTTGGCTTATCTGCTGAGGAAAGCTGTCTTGCTGTTCATATATAAAGATTAGTTGTAGCTGTTGCCTAATGCAATGTACCATACAGCAAGAGCTCTAAAATAGTACTGCTTGGGTACCAAAAGATGCCTGGTTTCAGCAGCGTGGAAATTTGTGTATTGATTTACTCTTCCCTTTGGCCAGTGTTTTGTAATGAAAAAAAATCTTATGAATAATGACAAACAAGCATATAATTTCTCTTAGGGGGAAACCACGCTGAGTAGAGCAGCATTTGCTTAATAGTGCACTGGAAAGCATTTGTCTTGTAAATAAAATCCAAATGAACACATAAACATTCATCAACTGAGATATGTAAAACATAGTCTGGCAAAGCTTCAGAACATGATCAAGACTTTAAAATTATTAGCTCTTTTTTTTTTTCACAGTAGGATTAACTGTGCAAACAAAAGCTGCATTGTTTAGAGTTTCTATTGTTATGTAACCAGGTTTACTGATGAAGAACCCTATAGCTGAAAAGAAAAAAAAATGTCTATTAACCCTCTGGGATAAATTTTTACTTTCAGTTGGGTCTTATGGCATATACAAGAGATGGTAAAGATGGAATAAAATTTTTCTCCCGACACAAAACCTTGATTCTAAAACCAAAACAACTTAATGAATAAATATACACACACTCCTATAAATGGTGAAAAAATTCTGAAAATTATGTGAGCTAAGCAAAACTTAGTTGCTTGCAAGCTAATAAACACTTAGCGTGAAGCAACAGAATGAATTGTTTAGTGGTTTCTGTTTAATAGAACTGTCAGAGAACTTGGGTTCACTGTTTAATATTTTTTTTTCCATAAGTATGATGAGCTTTAGCCTAATTAAAAGCATTTAATGTGAACTTCATGTCCATTTGGGGTATATTGTTGAAAAATATAAAATCTATATAATTTTCATTAAAGTAGTTTCAATAAACAATTACTGTATGATGAGCTTTGTAGTGAAAATCCTTCATTTAAGAGTATTTTTCTTTCAATGTGTTCTTCTATATTCAGTAGTTCTTATAATTTGTTTTCACAAAAGTTGTCTCATGGGGAAAATTTTCCCTTACAAAGACTCAGCAAACTCTTTTTAGAATCGAATGCCTTCCAAAGACTGTTTAAAAATATGCTATGAAGAAATTGAAGTTAAAGGAACATATGGAAAACTTTCTGATTTTTGCTAATGGCTCATCTGTAAGTATTTCTGGCAGTGGGAATTTTTGCCATGTGGGTCTCTATAGTTAAAATTACAGACAATGTATAAGATATCTACTTCTTGCCCTTGCTCATTACAACTGTAGTGGTATCTTGCTTTTGTTTTATATCAGAAACACTGACCGCATGGAGAAAAATCATACCTGCTTATAAATTTAAACACTTAGACATTGTTTCTCTTCATTTGGGGAAAAAAAGACTAAAATTAAAGAAACATGCACAACATGCTACTTAAATGTTTTTTCAAAAAACCTGGAGGCTTATTACTTTCCTTTTTTTTTTTTTTTTTTTTTAAGCTTTAATTGATACAGATTTCTCATGTTAAAAATCAGGGCAGAACAAAATAGCTAGACTTTATTATAAGATATTTTTTGTGCAATATTACATTGGTAGGAGGATATACATCTTTTAACTAGTCTTTATGTCAGAGTCCTATCTTTATCTCCTGACCATGAGAGAGAATGTCAGCATCTGTTCTGTCAAGCAGTTTAAAGTAACATTTTTGAAAGAATGCACCAACTGGCTGTGAAGTCTCGCATCTTGATTGACCCAGGTAGTTGGAAAGACACGTAGAATCTGTTCAACCATTTGGCAATTCTAGCCAGTTGCAGATGAGCTATAAAACTATTACCTTTGCTTGTTCATACAGTTGTCTAGAGGCTGATCTTATGAATCTAAAATGATACCCAGATCTGGGGTATCATATGTAACAGACAATATCTTTTTCTGAGTACTTCGCTATTAAGAGCACTGCATGCCATTTTGACAGGTCACTACACTGCCAAGTCTGTGTTTTATTCAGCTGCTCCATTTCTTTTCCTGCCTTTGAACAGTTATTCCTATTGGGAGAACGTGCCTTTGGAACAGTGTTAGACTAAAAAAATGATATGTGAAGGCAGCTTATGGCCACCTGCTGTCAGGCAGCGTTACACTAACTACAGCTTCTCGTTTCCTGTCATGATCACTTACATCTGTTTTCTTCCCAGTTTGGAAACCAAGATTGCTCTGCATGATGAAATATATAGTAATCTGGTCAGCTCTGCCCCACACGGTTCCGTTTGTTACCCCAAGCTGACAACAAAATGGGGAACTGTAAAAGCTTATTTTTAAATTTCTTACTTAGAGTGGCTTTCCTATCATGCTTTTTTTACCTCCTTCAGTCTGACTTCTCAATATTGAGAAGCACTTAAGTGCATTTTCACAGTCTTTGACACATATCACTCCTTGACTTAGAGGAAGATGAGGAATACATTCTAACCTGAGAACTACTTGATGCTGTTTGCATTTCCCAAGCGTAAACATGTTTGTGTCTATGCTATAAATATTCTTACATGAATTGGAGCAGAACACTGGCTTAGAGAAGCTAATGCTAAGCTTCCTCCTGTGCCAGAGGTGGAGAAGGTTTCTTGCAAACCTAGTGTAGACTGGCCTTGAATAATAGTCTCTGCTATGACCAATAAAATAAATAAAACTGGTCAACAAAGCTGTATTTCCAGAAGCTGCTGTTTCTTTAAGGCAGCTCATGGTCTCCTTCTATCTGTGTTAGAGAAATTACACAAACCCATTGGTGCCCATGGATAAACCTATACTAAAAAAACTTGCAAAAGCTCTGCTGTTGTTTGCAGCAATGCTGAAAAATTATACCTTCAATTCAGAATGCTGCCTCCGAGCTTGAAATACATGCACATGTAAGCAGAACTCTTTTCAGAAGAATATGCTCTTTTAAGAGTCTAATTTAGGCAATATCAGAAGACAAGCAGTGATATGAAAGGCAAGACAAAGTCAAAAGTTCTACTACTAGTACTAATAGAAGAAGAAAAGTACAAACAATAGGTTTACTGATACTGGCATTTTGGCCACTGTTGTCAACAGTATTTTAGTGTGATGTAAAAAGGGCCTTTAAAACTCTGATTTGTTATATCATTTGACACAGTTTATCTGAAAACAGATTTACCCTGAAGATTAGATCTAATTTGATTTCATTGAAATATTAGTTTATTTATCCTTACTGATCACTGTAGTTTTTCTATGGTGTTTGTTTTATTGTGGTGCCATGTAAACTTTTGCTCTTCCTAAAGAGGTAAAAAACCAATTCTGCTACACATCTTTGTAAGGCTAGACCATCTATTGGTAGACAGTGGCAAAATAGCTAGTAGTCGCTAGAGCATTAACTGGAATGCTAGACAATCTGTTGAGTGCTCTGCTTATTTGTCTTTGCTTAATTTTATTACTTGGATTATTGTAGTGTCTAGAAGCTCTAGTCATGGGTCTAAGTCCTATTACCACAGCAGCAGCTGTGCAAACAATGGAATAAAGAGCATGTTTCTGTCTTTTACAGTCTCTAACTACAAAAATAATACTGTCTGAACATGAAAACATACACTGTATTGCCATACATGAAATAATGAATGATAATACAGTACATTAGTAAATCTGATTTCTTCAGAAGGTTGAATGAGATGCACTTAAGTGGTTCATCATATACTAAATTTATCTGTGACTTAGAAAAGATTGTGGTCCCTTGTCGCCCCAATAAGGATTTATTCTTAATAAACATAGATATTAACAGTCCTATTTTGTTGCCTAAACATTGTTATATCTAAATTGCAACCAAGTCTGAAAGACAGTGTGCCAGATCAAATACAAGCAATATTTCCTTTTAATATTAAAATCATCTTACATTTATAGCATTGGTGTTGCAGGTTGCCAGACCGAACAGTTCTACACTGCTATGTCTGAAGTAATGTGCTAAGGCAACTAGATTGTTTTTTCAGTGTGTACAAATTTACATACACAGCTGGAAGACAGCATTACCTGGAAGACAGCATTACCTGGAAGACAGCATTACCATTGCTGTCAGTTATGGGCAATTTTCATGGATTTGGGTTTTTCAGTGCTATACATGGTATAATTATGTACCCTCTGCAATGTTCCTGGGAAATGCTAAAATAGAAGGTTCTTTCCTTATCTTTCATAATACATGGTTTCTTTCTACTGATTATTCCTGTCTTTCTTGACACTCGTCAGGGCATGCCTTTCCAATAATGCAACTTGTAGCTTCGCCAGCACAGCTTTGTCATGAATATATCCTTGTTATGCTCTAAACCCAATTTGTTTTCAAGTTGCACTCCAGACTACCTGATCAAAGTCGCCACACACTTTAAACATTTATACATACAAAGGGCATAGACTAGGCCAGAATCAAGCCTGTTATCTGGTCTTGTGCATGGAGCTTTTGGTGCTGTAGGCTCAACACGTATTCATTTTGTGTCCAGCCTTTCGTGTGTTCTTCATCTTCTTATGGACGTGAATGTTTTTATGCAAGCCAGCTCCTGCTTTCTAGGCCCAGGGCAGTTCAAGTCTTGTTTCATATAGAAAAGCAGGTTTTTGTATTTTCCTTCAAATATAGATGTATACTAGTTTTCATGATGAAGTGCTGGGCTTCCATTTCAAAGATATAAAGTAGTAAGAGGCAAAGAACCAGACTGATTCGGATGAAGTAGATTTCCATGTGATGGCTGCGCAGGGGGTGAGAGAACCAGAGGAAAGCTGCTGGTTCTCTCCTATAGCATAAAACTGGTAGCAGAGTGCTGATCCCACAGTCCTCGTTACAGGGGTGTCTTTGCTACAGGTAACCACATCTGTCTGTCTTGTCATCATAGTGAAACCTCCTTGTTTCTCCAGCCAGTGGGAGTGATGTCTTCTATGTTCATACCCTCCCTCCAGTTACTGCTATATGTCCATGAATATGACCTGTGTATACGCTTGTGACTTATGTTGTTCCAACCTTGACTGACACTGAAATACTTAAAATTGTCTCATGCTCTGCCTCTGAATCCTCCTGACTTTCAGAAGGATTTGTCAGCTACTAGATTTAATATTATAAAGGGTTTAACCTACCAATATCTCTTTAAGATTTATTGCTTTTCTTGATACAATGAGCTTAAACTGGGAAACCCCATCAATATCCTGTACAGGCTGCCCTACAGCAGACAGAAAATTCATTCATGCTAGCTTTGTTTAAAGTTAGTAGCTTATCTTGGAAAAAATGTCCTTTCTGACTTATTACAGAGTAGTCAGCTCTTCTGTTTTGCTATTACTGCTCAAAGGGTAGGTTTCGTGTCATGTCCATTGGTAGTCTTGTGTTAAGAAAAGACATAAAAATGGTGAGATCTCTTAGTAGTTATTTTTAATTCTCCTTCCTGCTTTAGAATATGCTAAAAATATTGATTTAGAATCTTGATTCCAGTTTTTCTACATCTTCAGGGAAACCCTTTATTCTCATGTTCTGCCTTCTTTCACAGCTATCTCTTGATTATTATCTCTTGTTTTATCTGCATGGTCTCTCTCTCCTCCCCCTCCTCACCCAAGAAATTGCATTCTACTATGTTAGAGATCCTAATTCCACTCTTTAGTCCATGTCTGTTGCCAGGTCAATCGTTCTGTTCCCAGTTTCTTCAGTGTCTACTTGAATTTCATAGACTTCATTATCCATTATTCATGAGGGTTTACATTCACTAGTCATCTGGCTAGACAGTGTACCTTTGAAAAGGTACCTCCCTTCTTTGTGTTATGGCTTTTACCCACAGACCTTACCTGATACAGGAGATTAATTTTTAGGCAACAAGGAATCTACTTGCACAGTCTTCTCATAACCAAGTAAGTTCACTTTAATTACAATAATTAGCCTCATTTTTAGTTTTGTTCCCAAAAGAAATATCAGGCCAGTAGTCCATGGAATAATGCTGAGTCTAAGACAGGCAATACAGGTTATGCCAATGAACTTGAAGCTCTAATCGTTAAAGTTTCCATTTGAATCTTAACGGATGTTCTTTCTTCCCTATCCCCCTATCCACCTCTGTGCCCTCCAATATCTTTGTCAGGAAGTAATCGTGGAGCAGTGCCTTCTGGTGCCTTCATGTAATTTGTCAAAAAGTGTATTTATTGCAATGTTATGAAAGGAGTGGAGAGTGAACTAAATGTAATAACAAAAGTGGAACTGTCCCAGCAACTGTGTGAAACCATAGTTGTTAGTAACTGTGGGAGCTATTTACAGTATTAATGTCTATTAACCCTATTACAACATATATTGCAACAGCTTGAAATACCTGATGTTATAGAAGAGAACTTTTTTTAACTCCAGTTATTCTGACTATTTCAACAAAGCTTTGATTTTTTGCAAGGCAAAGTCCTGGCCTTCCAAAGGGAGGGAATGTTCACCTGTGGTATACCAGTAAGACACACTTTTACCCAGCCGCTCTTACACTGGTTCCCTAATTTCTCTAGGCAGGTTCATTGTTTTCTCTCTGAGATTGTCAGATGAAGTCATCGAGTTTAAGAAAAAGCTGTGAAAACTACTGATCTCGTCTTCAGTCCCAAGAATTCAACAGGTCCAAATTTAAAACTGATTCCTGCCACCCTGTTATCTGTTCATTAATAGTACAGGACCTCCTCCTATACCTAGACATACAAACATTTCCATAAAGGAAGCCAACATATAGCTTTCATTAAGCACTGAACACGAGTATTGAAATCAAATAACCTAATCATAAAGTATTGTATTTTTAGTGTGGAACTCCTTTATAAAATGGCTGGATGTCCATGCTTTGTGAACCACAGTAGTGCCAGCCCAGCCAATTATGCTTTCTACTTGATCAGATTTCTGGTTGTCTATTGTAATTTTAGACAATACAAACCCCTCTGAGGAACTGTTAAAAAAAGGACTAATTGATTAATGAGATTAATTGATTCTAAGTGATCAGCTACTCTACTTCCAGATAGCTTGATCTGCTTCAAATTTGACAAATGACTGTTGAGTATGGCCATTTACTAAGAATGAAAATATCTTCACGGCAAAAAACAATCATTAATGCTCATGAAATAAAAAGCTATAATTTGTCTGATGGTTTAAAGTTCAACCTTGTTATCCTGTTAAAAATATCCAGATGGGAGACACACGTTACTGTTTTCCAGCCACTTTTGCTAGGGAAATTCATCAGTTTACTCTTTAATAACAGAGTACTATGCCCTGGTTTTGACTGGGATAGAGATAATTTTCTTCCTAGTAGCTGGTATAGTGCTGTCTTTTGGATTTCATATGAGAATAATGTTGATAACACACTGATGTTTTCAGTTGTCGCCAAATAGTGTTTATACTGAGTCAGGGACTTTTCAGCTTCCCAGGCCCTGCCACTGAAAAATCTGGAGGGGCACAAGAAGCTGGGAGGGGACACAGCTGGGACAACTGACTCCAACTGACCAAAGGGACATTCCATACCATATGACACCATGCTCAATATATAAACTGGTAGAAGTCAGCTGGGCAAGGGGAGGAGATTGCTGCTCAGGGAGTGGCTGGGTATCAGTCAGTGGGTGGTGAGCAATTGTATTGTGCATCACTTGGGGTTTTGTGGTTGTTTTTGTGTTTGGCTTTTTTTCATTTCAGTTTTCTTTCTCTTTTTATGATTTCCCTTTTCATTACATTTATTATTAACAATAGTAGTATTAGTATTATATTTTACTTGATTTCAATTATTAAACGGTTTTTATCTCAATCCATGGGTTTTAGCTTTTTCTGATTCTCCTCCCCATCCCACCTGGAGAGTCAGAGTGAGCAAGCAGCTGCGTGGTACTTAGTTGCCAGCTAAGGTTAAACCACAACTGTTTTTTATGGCACCCAAGGTGCTGCTCAAAGGATTGAGATAACGACAGATCTGACCAGAGTGTGTTAAACCAAATTCGTTAAAAGCATGCATTGTATTGGCTTAATAGTTGCTGGTCACCATGTTGATTTGTTTGCTCTCAGAGTTGCTGTGCTTGCTCTCTGGGTTGCGTTATGTCGTACCTTGCTTGCAGTATGTGTTCCCTGTTGTGCTGTTTATCACCTCTGGAGCCTGAGCTAAGGTTATCATTGTGTTGTACTTTGTAACACTGGCTTATGGTATGATAAAATTGCTGATTGTGAAATTAATCTGTATGTGTACTCAGCATTGCCATCAGCTCTGTACTTCGGGAGTCATCTAATGGGAACTATTAATAATTACACCTTCTGCCTTTTCTCCTCAGAGAACCAACCTATAGAGGAGACATCCTCCCACATCTTCCCCTTTCCCGCCAGTTTAATTACAGTAACATTTAAGAACTTTGAAAATTTTGAATATCCTTTGTGTCCGAAGACACAAACCAAGAAACTTGAATCTGTAAAGTAAGGCAATCCATGAATCAGAAGGAGTTGTTATTAATTCCCCATGGTTTCTCCCCTGTTACACACTTGTTCTTGCATTGCACCACTGCAGCCATATGTTATGTGTGAAGCTGTCAGCACTGCACAGTATTTTTTGTTCTATTGTCTGTTTTTGGAATTAATTGCAGCCTCTGCCACAGAAATAGCAGAGAGACATGAGTTGAGTTAGGTGTAACTGCAGACTTAGAGGGGCAGAGCATGTTTTGAAGCTATAATGATAACATTGTCACATGAATGTTTATACATTTATGTTGTGGTTTAACCCCGGCCAGCAGCTAAGCACCACACAACTGCTCAAGGGCTCTCCCCATGGCTGGATAAGGGAGAAGGTTGGAAGAGTTGTGGGTTGAGATAAAGACAGTTTAATAGGTAAAGCAAAAGCTGTGCAATCAAGCAAAGCAAAACAAGGAATTCATTCACCACTTCCCATGGGCAGGCAGGTGTTCAGGCATCCCCAGGACAGCAGGGCTCCAGCAGGCATAATGGTGAGTTGGGAAGACAAACGTCATCACTCCAAACATCACCCCCTTCCTCCTCCTTCCTCCAGCTTCATATGCTGAGCATGGTGTCATGTGGCATGTAATATCCCTTTGGTCAGCTGGAGTCAGCTGTCCCATCTGTGTCTCCTCTCAGTTTCTTGTGCCTCTCCAACCCTCTCACTGGCAGGGCCTCAGAAGCTGAAAAGTCCCTGACTCAGTATAAATACTATTTAGCAACAAATGAAAACATCAGTGTGTTATCAACATTATTCTCATATGAAATCCAAAAGACAGCACTATACCAGCTACTAGGAAGAAAATTAACTCCCAGCTAAAACGAGCAGAATTTAACAAAGTCATTAATGCATGTGGATAACAGAACATTGTGAAGTGGATTTGCAAATACAACCCTGTTCTCAACATGACACATTGCAACCGCAGCAGGAACAATTAAGAGTGTTATTGAGTGGGGTTTTTTTCATACTTTTATATTTAGTTTTATATACTACACAAGTCTGTAAGAACCTATAGGAAGCCATTAAGATTTTGTGGACATGTTGATTTTTTTTATTACACTTTGTTGACGCTATTTTCTGCTGGAGGAAATCTTCTGGTTCATCAATGTTCATAATAAGTATAGTCTGTAGAAGCTTCTTTAATATTACAGGTTTCATACTATTTTGTATGACAACTTCTGTTTATAGAACACACTAGATATTTCCCATTTTTAGTCATCAAGTAACTGTAGCTGTAATGTATATAGTATTCTTGATATTTCCTTTTGACCCAATTATATAACATAGACTTAGCTTCACACTTCACTGTTTGCTTATCTCCTACCATCACTTACACTAGTTTCTTTCTTACTTCTGTTGTTTTCTTTTAATATGGAAGAATTTTTTTTTAAGAAGAATTCACTCAAAACTGTGAATTATACCTATGCATAAATGTGCATGCTGTACAGTAAAATATTAGCAAACAGGTGACAAATGGCTTTATGCAGAACTAGGTGAGATTAAAAAGCAACCTGTCAAATTCCAGTATGACAGTATGGTCCAAATTTTGAGATAGTAATCTGAGTATTAGCATCTCAGAAGCTGTTCTCTGTCTTACCATAACTCATTTTGAACCTGGCACAGTTAAGCATGCAATGATGGTTTCCCCTCAGAAGTCTGAGGAATATGAAATTGTATAAATGATTGCAGCAAGTAATCTGCTAGCAAGACGAGAACACTGAAAAGAAAACTGAATTTTAATCTACAGGTGATAGGCAACTCATTAATAAGCTGGTACACTGGCTTTGGTCAGTGATCTTACATTAGTACAAAGTGTCATTTCCTTAGCTAGAAGATACGTCAAAGGACCCTGTCAGAAAATTATTCTTGAACATCTGAAAACATGAAGTCTAGGCTTTCTGTCAACTGTCTTTAAAAGAATAACAGTAGTAATGGGACAATCTTGTAGTGATCCTGGACTGTTCTTTGTCAAAAAACCAAAAGGTAAACTGGAAAAAATGCAGCTTGCAATAAAGACTACATCTACCAGTTCAAGCTGAAACAACGAAACCTGAAATCTGCTGAAGTGGTGACTGTTGAGCAGTATCTGTTCCAATATTTTCCTTCTCCAGTATTCAGGCAAGTTTAATTCTGTTTACAGAACCTGTGAATGGAAGTCTTTTCCATTCCCCATATATTTTCCCTGCATAAAGGGAACATTGCTATTTCATGTCACTGCTCCATGAAGTAGGTAAGAAATTAATCTGTCCAAAGAATGTTTGGGACTACTTATCTTAGTCAGAAAGGTTCCACGGTCAAGTTCATAACACAACCTCACAGGCATCAAAAAGATATGGTGGAGGATACATTTGCATGGTACAATTGCTACTTGTGTAACTACAGTTGTATCCTGCATACCACTATACTCTATATCCAGGTGTCTCTATCAAGCCATCAGTTTTACTTCTGTTTGTTAACTCATGTGGATTCAAATATGGAATCTGAAACTTACACTGGGTCTCGCTGAGCCCCATAGCAGCCCTCACAGTGCTGTGCTTGTACTGGTAGCTAGAAAGGTGGTGATAACACACCAGTGTTTTGGCTACTGCTCAGCAGGGCTCACACAGCACCAAGGCTGTCTCTCCAACCTTCCCCACCACCACCAGAAGGTTGGGGGTGGGCAAGATCTTGGGAGGGGACACAGCCAGGACAGTTCACCCAAAGTGACCAAAGGGATATTCCATACCATATGATGTCTGCTCAGATATAGAAGCTAAGAGAAAGGAGGCGGAAGGGGGAGGGCATTCAGTATTTACAGTGTTTGTCTTTCAGAGCAACTGCTATGTGCAATGAATGCCTGCTTCCCAGGAAGTGGTTGAACATCACCTGCTGATGGGAAGTACAGAATAAAATCTTCTATTTTCCTTTGCTTCCACGTGTGCAACTTCTGCTATTGCTTCCTTAAATTGCCTTTACCTTGACGTACAAGTTTTTCCCCTCGGATGGGACAGTGATAAGCCCAGCCCCTCAACCCTGCTGTGCACTTGCAGCATAACTGTTTAACTTTCTGCTGCTGGTGGACCTCAAAAGTTTTACACCAGAGACATCTGTGCTACCTGGATTTTACAGCAAGGCAAGGAGGTAGCAAGGGTGTGCTATGTCTAAATAAACAGTACTCCTGGTACTTGAATCTTAAGTGCACCAGGAGGGTGCTGGTGCATACTTTCTTTTTTAAAACTGCTGCCACAGCAGCTGATACCAGAAAGGAGTGTACAGGGTGTGATGTCCAACCTTCAGGTGCAGATATCTGGGAGGGAAGAGACTTCTTGATGTGCACATACATCACATAGATTGCTTATGTTTTGTGTTGCTCAATAAAGACCTCAGCTGTGTCAAAATGCATTGCTCACTTTTTGGAAAAGCTATTCTCCTCTGAAGACTGTGCAACCCTTCCCAGACCTCCTCGGAACAACCTGAACTTTCCCTTTCCACTGTCACCCAGGACTTGTTGAATGCCACCAGTGGAGCACGTCCTTACCTTGGATACTCTTTCCCCCTCTTGGCTGCCAGAGCTCAGCAAAGGTCTGTTCTGGCTGGGTAGCCCTGCCTTTGTTACTTCTGCAGAGCAGGGAAAGAAATTACCTTGCCTGAAGTGGTCTCTCTAAAACTATTTGGCTGTCTTAGTAGCCTCTCTGATAAGGACATATTGAACCCTATATAAATTTATAGACCAAAAAAAACTCATTTCTGTTTTCTTAACCAGAAAGCACAGTTAGCAAATCATAAAGAAAACTCACATGTCACAGAAAGAAAATTTTCTTCTTTTATTTAAGCGTAGTCTTTAGTTCATACTTTTAAGCAAGTGCTACTTGTCTGTTGAATATTGCAAAATATTAAACCAGAGAGTATAATGTCTGGGTCCTGTGTCACTCATTTCATGCAAGTTCCACTGCAGGAAAACATTGGCTAGAGCTACCAAACCCCAGCACTGAGCTGTGAGGCATCTTTGTTATCTCACTCATTCTGAAGAGGCCAGTTACTGACATTCTCACTTTCTCCACTCTGCAGCACAATCTGAGGATCACCTTAAGATTAGCAGTGACATTTTTTGTCACATAAACTGGTCAGGATCTGCTCTATTTTTTTACACTATTAAAATTAATTGTTGTATTTCATAAGTCTTTGGGTCCAGTCCGCTCCCCCGCTCCCCTCCCCACCACCCCCCCCCCCCCCCCCGCCCCCTTCTAAATTATTTTTGGCCTTTGCTTTCCTGAGAATGGATTGGAAGCTAACGTGAAGATAATTGCTTTGAAATCTAGATCTGTCGTTTGTTGAATTCCACTTGCAATGTACGAAAACAGCAACAAGCTCTGTGCATCTGTGCATTTTGTAACATGTTTATTTATTCTTGGTTTTTTAATATCTTCAATTTCATTCTTTGTCTTTTTGCAACCAATGTTCTAATGAAATTAATATTTCTACATTTCAACTTGAAGTATATGAAATCTTATTCCCAATGTTATTCTACATTAAACAGTTTCCAAGGATCATTATTCATTAATAACCCAATCCTAACTATAACAAAAAAAAATTTACTCTTACACTAAAATATTTAAGAATATTAACTGAGATATAAGTAACAAATTTATCATAATAGGTTTACTTTTAACATTAACACAAAGTTGCTTACACATTAAACTAAATATATGAACTTAATGTATATATATATCAACTGATTTAAATTCAGCTCTTGATTGTGAATTCCTGAAGCTATGAAAATAAAACTAGAATAGTCAAGGCTGTCATTATAGTAGAATGTTACTTAGTAAAAATTTGTAACTCATAACTTCGTACTCTGAAGTTGTGGGTTTTGTTACTGAAAAGGAGTACATTGCTCCCCACCACAGCCTCCCTCCCTGACAGACTGATGCCAGCTCTCTTCACCCATCATGTACCTCTCACCTCCACCCCATCCTGGAGGGGCAGCCTAAATGTAGCACTGCAAAAAGTGTGTGTCTGGTACCCTGTGGCTGCCCACTTATACCTTTTTTTCTCTCTCTTCCCTCACTGGTTTCCAGAGTTTTTCAGGAGTCTGTGCATGCTGGAAGATTCATTTGATCCTTAATGAGTATTCTCTAAAGTTTTTATGTGGGATAGCTTTAGTTTCTTAGATGTTTCCTCATTTAGGACTTCCTTTAAAAGTCAGCTTTATTTCCTCAAATATGCCGTGTTACAAAATATTTTCTTAATAATTAGAACAAAATTTCCTTAATTTCAACTCATTGTTTCTCCCTACATTTTTGTACCGTGCTAAATAAAATCCCACTGGTATAGCTGTTTAGAAGCATTAAATCTTTATTGAACAGGATCAATGAACATCTTCCTTTCCTCTTTTATAGTAATTTATATAGCTTTTAAAAATGCCTTATGAATCAGCCTCTATGAGATCTGATAATTCTGTGGTTCTGTGAATTCATAGAATCATCATAGAATCACAGAATCATTTAGGTTGGAAAAGACCTTTAAGATCACAAAGTCCAACTGTTAATCCAGGACTGCCAAATCCATCACTAAACTATGTCCCTAAGCACCACATCTATGCATTTTTTTAAACACCTTCAGGGATGGTGATTCCAGCACCTCCCTGGGCAGCCTGTTCTAGTGCTTGATAACTTTAAATGAAGATACTTTTCCTAACATCCAATCTAAACCTCCTCTAGTGCAACTTGAAGCCATTTCTTCTTGTCTTATCACTTGTTATCTGAGAGAAGAGACAGACATCCACCTGCCTACAACCTCCTTTCGGGTAGTTGTAGAGAGCAATAAAGTCCTCCCAGAGTCTCCTTCTCTCCAGATTAAACAACCCGAGTTCCCTCAGCCACTTTTCATAAGATTTGTGCTCCAGACCCTTCATCAGCTTTGTTGCCTGTCTCTGGACACACTCCAGCACCTCTACAACCCTCTTGCAGTGAGGGGCCCAAAACTGAACATGGTATTTGAGGTGCGGCCTCACCAGTACAGGGGGACAATCCCTTCCCTTGTCCTGCTGGCCACACTGTTTCAGATACAAGCCAGGGTGCTGTTGGCCTTCTTGGCCACCTGGGCACACTGCTGGCTCACGTTCAGCCAGGAACCCCAGGGCCTTTCCCACCAGGCAGCTTCCCAGCCGCTCTGCCCCAGCCTGTAGTGTTGTGTGGGGTTGTTGTGACCCAAGTGCAGGACCCGGCACTTCTCCCTGTTGAACCTCATGCAGTTGGCCTCAGCCGGTCAGTTCAGCCTGTCCAAACCCCTCTGCAGAGCCTTCCTGCCCTCCAGCAGATCAACACCCCCACCCAACTTGGTGTTGTCTGCAAACTTGCTGAGGGTGCACTCAACCCTCTTGTCCAGATCATTGATAAAGACATCATGCAATCTCCATGGTAGATCTGGGACCTGGAAGAACCCATATTCACAGGCTAGGGCCAGGCTGTGCCAGGCACCTTGGCTGAACAGTTGTGGGTGCCAAAGCTTCACCGTACAGAGAACATCTCCAGTGTACCAGCCATAGTTAAGACTCCACAAGGCTGGTATGGGCTGATTACAGCTTTGGGAGGGTGGCAATTTCAGGTTTGGTTAGAAGTGAGGGTGTCTCTGAGGACTGGGTGAAGGTCAATGGGCAAGATACCGGAACCTGCTTCCGCTGGGACAGCATGGGAGTCAGGACATAGGATGTGTGAGGCAGGTAGGCTTTGTGGTACCTGCTGCACCAGCTATGGAAGTTATACCTTGTGCCACGTAGTGACTAGGGAGAACCAGACTTCCTGGGGAGATTTAAGGTGTGTTGGCTGCCACGTAGTAGTGGCAGTGATCCAAATAGCAGCATTACTGACTCTTACCATGGCATCAGCTATGAAAGTCTGCAGTAGTTGATTTATTCATGGTACCCAACTCCTGTCCTGTTGAAGGCACCCAGTACTATGCAAGCAGCTGATAAAGCAAGAGCTTGACCAAGGGGAAGCAATGAGGCAAAGATGAAGGCTGGGTGGCTGTTTCTTCCACCTGTTCCCTGCCCACGTAGAAGACCAGTTTTTTTGGTTCATGCATAACCACGGGCTTTATAACACACTCTTGGCAAAAGATCATGTTGTTTATCATAATGGGGCCACATATGACATGTCCAGGTCCTCCATGGCATCCAAATCCTGGCAGGCTACTTTAATTTTGTTAATGGTTGTATAACAAGAGAGACAAAGCTTTCCTGTTTCCTGTCCACCCATCCCATCCACCATGGGTGAAACAGAGGCAGAACCACTCCTAGATCTGTGTTGTTGCCCATATTTCTGAAATTTTGGGGAAGGGACTGGAGAGTCTGTTGCCTGTCCAGATACTATCTAAAATAACAAGAGGAGCTCTAGCTCTCTGTATCCCTGAGCTGTCATTCTCTTGAACTGTTCCAAGGTTTCATTTCAGTGAAAGGTAGTATAGACTGCTCTAAAATCAATGTGGGAGCTGACCTAACGTGCAGACTGTGAGTATCCAGAGGATCTGCTCATGGAGCCAATCCTTGATGTTATTTTATGCAGCAACGTTTGCAGCCATAAATCATAATATTCTTCTTACACTAGATTATTCACTTTGTCTCTTTTTACTAAAATGTTAAATAGCCTGCTGTGCCTTTTGTATCAGATTCACTTTGGGTTGTGATTATTGCACCACAGTATAAGAGAATGTCTTATACCAGAAGCTGTAATATTAGCTTGACATGCTGGCATTTCTGATGTCACACTCTTTCAAGTGCATTCAGATATGGCTGATGAAAACAAGAGTATTCAAAGTACAAACTAGATGAAAAATTAAGCATCTTTTTTTTTTTTGCTGAAAAGTACTGCTTGTCAATACTGGAGTTGTGAATTTCTTGCATTGAGGTAGAGGTTTGATTTTTTCCTTCTAGGTATAGTCCACAGAGGTGTATAATTGATTCAGTTTCTTGTCATCACAGACTGATTTTAGAATTATGTTTTGAGGACTGCCAAAAATATTTTAGTTTCTTGTTCCTGCACTGTGTGATATCTCCCCAAGATAATTTGTTTATTATAAAGGAGATTAATTGTTCTTTAAGTATGGAATGAGTTACTAGTCTGAGGCCACTGTGTTTATTTTAGAACAAAGGATACTCTTGTGTGTCCTGACAGATACAAATAACAGAATTTTCATCTTTTCTGATGATACTTTTTACACGTAATTTTTAAAGTTTGTTCTCTAGAGAGGAATCGTTTCTATTTTACACATCTGTGTTCTTTATAGTGATTTAAAAGGAACTTTTCATAACCTTTAATCATATTGAGAAACTTTGTTATGTCCCAGTTTGTGAACTCATTTCAGTAATCTGTTTTGACCCAGAAACATAATTTTCTAGCTTTAATATAGATCAAATCCTGGTTTTTTTATGATTATGGTTATGTATTTGGTTTGCATGGCAATGTTTTGGTAGTGGGGGTGCTACAGGGGTGGCTTCTGTGAGAAACTTACAGAAGCTTCCCCTGTGTCTGATGGAGTCAATGCCAGCTGGCTTCAAGACGGACCTGCCACTGACCAACGCTGAGCTCATCAGCAACTGTGATAACATGTTTAAGAAGGAGGAAGAACTGCTGTGTAACAACAGCAGTGGACAGACGAGTGTGAATATGTGAGAGCAACAACTTTGCAGACACCAAGGTCAGTGAAGAAGGAAGGGAAGGAGGTGCTCCAGGTGCTGAGCAGAAATTCCTCTGCAGCCCCTGGTGAAGACCATGGCAAGGCAAGCTGTCTCCCTCAGCATGGAGGTCCATGGTGGAGCAGATATCCACCTGCATGCCATGCAGAACTCCACGCTGGAGCAGGTGGATGCACCTGAAGGAGGCTGTGACCCCGTGGGAAGCCTGTGCTGGAGTAGGCTTCTGGCAGGACCTGTGGACCCATGGAAAGAGGTGACCACCTGTTGGCTGGACTTGTGATCCCATGCAGAACCCACACTGAACCAGACTGGTCCTGAGGGACGGTACCCCCTCGGAGGGACCCACACTGGTGCAGTGTGTGAAGAACTGCAGCCCGTGGGAAGGACTCACATTGAGAAGTACATTGGGACCATCTTCTATGGGAGGGAATCCCCAGTGGAGCAGGGGAAGAGTGTGAAAAGCCTCCCCCTGAGGGGGAAGGAGAGGCAGAGACAGTGTGTGATGGACTGAGTGCGGCCCCCATTCCCTGTCTCCCTGTGCTGCTGGGGTCAGAAGGCAGAGAAATCAGGAGTACAGTTGAGCCCAAGAAGAAAGGAGGGGTGTGAGCAAAGTTTTTTAAGGTTTAGTTTTTATTTCTCTTTGTTCTACTCTGATTGATTGGCAATAACTCTAATTTCCCAATGTCGAGTCTGGTTTGCCCATGATGGTGAGCAATCTCCTTGGCCCATGAGCCTTTCGTTCTATTTTCTCTCCCCTGTGCAGCTGAGAAGGGGAGTGACAGAGCTGCTTTGGTAGGCACCTGGCATGCAGCCAGGGTCAACCCACCACAGTTTAGTAAGGTTCTTTAATATCAACTGAGTTATAGGCAGGTAGTAAGAGGCCAGAGATGCTGAGATTTACTCTTTGAATTCCAGTATACTTGCTTATGCCTTGCCAAGGATCTCTAGTCCAGAGTGAAATGTCAGAAAATGTAACAGTTGAATGTTATCCAAATGGGCTGCAGGAAAAAATATAGGTCAGACTGCAGGACTGTAAATAGTGCATCTACAGCTATATAGATATATAGATAGATAGATACAGCTATATATAGATATATAGAATTAATGGAGGAATAATCTGACTTTTATTCATCTCTATGAATGATCTTGCTCTAAGTATCTCCGGTGGCGTCACACACTTGTAGCTCCTCATCCTCCTGGGGAATATGGTAATAAACCCGAGCATGCGATTCTTCTGATTAAGACTGTGGTTCCAGGAAGACTAACGGTTATTTGAATGGGCAGGCAGCTAAGAGAACATCATAGCTACATCTTACAAAACCCCCAATGCATCTTACTGAGATGCCTCACATTTAAACATCTTCACCAGTGCAAAGCTTTCCTGCCAACTCACAGTTCAGCATTGTTTCACGAGGAGGTTACTGTCAGCCCAGACTGATGGTGGCACTGACATTGAGAGAAAGAGTAACATGCACGAGCCTGGTCTGGAGGAGGTTGATGTTACCATCCCTTTATACTGAGGCAATCCCTGGTGATAAGGGCTCATTGATGAATCTCAGGAAAAATTGTTTTTAACCTTATGGGGTGGGAATAAACGAGGCAGCAGGAACAGGACTAAAGCAACAAGAGCTTGCATTTGCCCTCCAGCATTTGCTTGCTTTTTCATCTGTGATGCCACCCTGTGTTCTGACCTATTTCTCTCGTTGACTAAGTAACTGTGCATGACCTGTCAATGTTACTCTACTTATGCTTATACTACACTAGAGATACACTTCATTCCTAGTGCCCTATGGTCCCTCTCTACAGTTAACAGTATAAGTTAAGAAAGTAATCCATCCTTCCCAAATACATTACTTTTTTTTCTATTTGATATTCCTAACACCATAATAAGGCCGAGCATGCTTGTGGTTGACATTTTCACATCCATGGGCAAGCACCATTTTCACCCAGAAGCACCATTTTCACCCAGAAGACTTCATTTCACCTGCATCATTTCAATGGTATGATTACATCCAGCTAAATATTGACAGGATTGGCATTGCTCATACAATACCAAGGTAGCACATGCTGGGTCTGCATGTAATTAATTAAAAGAGAAAGCTAGATGCTGTTGAAACTGTATCAGGAGCATAGATGCCTGAAGTCTAATACTGAATCATTTTTGAAGACACTGGGATTCTACAGCAGCAACAATCAGTGCTATTGGGCACAGAATTAACCCAGTCTACCTCTTTTTGCCTACTTGTGGTCTCAGTTTGGGTTAAAGTATACTATTTCTGATATGATTTATTAACCTTGTAGCACATTCATGTTTTCAAAATATATAAGAGATCAGGTTGTGAGTGATGGGTGGCCCTAAAACCTCAGCGTTACAGAACCAGCAGTTTCTCTTCTCCTTCAGAAGTGGAATAACAGGTATAGGGCTTTGTATCAGCTTGTATTCCTTGAAAGTCTGGGGGTTCCTTAAAAGATTAGACAGTCTATCTTCTTTAGATGCGATACTCCTCTTGGGATATTACATTTTCATCCGCTCCTGGAGCTTACCATCTATTCATTCCCATCATGTTTTCCTCCTTTTGCCTTAAAGAGTTTCTGAAAATGTGCCATTCTCAGCAGGTCTTTGTAATATTATTCCCTGTAATGGCATTCCATGTTCTCATCCTTCAATGCATTGCATGTACCTTCTCCAGAGGGAGCTGGCACTAGATAGACCCTGTTTTAACAGGGAAGCAAGCTTACTTTTATCCTTTTTTTTTTTTTTTTTTTTTTTATACAGCTGTTGACATTTCATGTGGACTTAATTGCTCCTTCCATTTGGTCCTGAAAAAAGTAGTTGGCCCACCCATTGGATTTAATGATGTCTGTGATCGCTTGCAAGAAAAGACTTTCTTGGTGGCAGTCATTAGCACTATCAATGTGACAGGCTGTCATCCCCCATGTAGGTGTCAGTGTCTTACAGCAATCCAGAATGGCTTTGTTCTGAACCCACCATACTGTCTTGCTCAGTGGGACCAGATTTCACAGCAAGTGCCTTGAAATTATCTAACAACCTTAATTTATACAAAATCCCATCTTCACTTTCATCCCCTCTTAAAATTTTAATTCCTAGCTGAAAATACTACTGGTAAGTAAATATTAGCAAGTCTCATTTTTAGCTGAGATGTTTTGATGTGATCCTGGATTTCATACCTTTGCTGTGCTCAGTGGTGTCAATAACATGGGCTACAGAATTTGTAATGATACTTTTAAATCAGTTTAGAATTTTATTTGTTATGGCACTACCAAAAAATGTAAGAGCTTGTAACTCATTAAATTTTAGCTTTCACTTCATTAGGTGTCAGCTGTTGTGCTGTTTTTTATAAAGACAGAAGACAGTCCAGTTCCCTCTACACCTTGGCTGCAAGCTGGTCACTGGCTCTGACTTTACCTCTTCTCTCTGGCTGTGTGAAATCGTTAAATGAACATACACGGTGCCCTACTTCACTGCTTGGGGGAAAAGCTGAAGATAGTAGGGGGACATTGCAGCAGAGGAAAAGATGAAGCACAGGTTAGATTGCTGGTTACAGAGAAGTGAAAGATTACAGAGAAAAGAAATGAAACAAGATGAAATAAAACTGTACTTTAAGATTCAAGTTTTTTAGCTAAGGAGTTCTAATACCTAGTAAAAAAACATGGGAGATGGCTCAACTTTCTACAAGATCAGGGAAGGCACCTACTTTTCACTTGTATCATAGTTTTTGTTATACGCTTAAGCACTAGTCTTGCAGTCTTAGATATTATAAAGGAAATGTAGAAATATTTTTTTATAGCAGAGGGAGGCCCTGACTGCATTAAATAATGGAATTGTAGCCCACCTTCTTTCCATTGTCATTAATTTCTCAGTTGCCACCTTGATGTGATGCACACATAAAAGAAGAAAATTCTACTTCAGACCTTATCAATAGACTAAATATGTAACTTTACAGATATATACTTGTGTGCATTTTATATGAAATAAACTAATATCGTTTTGCCGGTTAAGTTTGTGTCTGGAAAAAATATGTCTTGTCTAGAAAAATAAAAAGAGAACTTCAGAGATAAAACCTCATTTATGTACAGATTACAGGAAGAATCTTCACCATGTTAAAAGTGGTTCTGGTTTGTTGCACACAGCACTTTATATTAACTGAATAGGTACCTTAAAGGAATAACTGGTAGAATATGTGAGACCTTGTTTAATGAACTTGTTTGTGTTCACTATAAACTGTTTTGGAAAAGTCCCCAGAAATGATATATGGATATCATAGCTTTTTTGTTTGTTTTTGTTTGTTTGTTTGTTTTTGTAATCCCTTAACTAGTTCAAAAACATGCCTGGTGTCACAAACACTTATTTCCTGAAATCCTCCTGTTGTACACATTACTTTAAATAGAATTCTGTGATCATTTAGAAACCGATTTTATTTGAGCTGGTTTTACTTTTGTGTCTTTCTCATGACTTTTGTACTTTCTGGCATTACTACAATCTAGTGAGAATCTGAACTTTTTCCCTCTGACTGTTTGAAGTTCTGACAATGGGCCTAATCCTACTTACAATCTAATTGCTATCACAGTCTTTGCTTACAGGGGAAATTTTGCTTCTGGCTACTCAATATCCTTGCTCTTTTGTAGTTTTTAAATGACCATCTTTTGTGTTGTGTTAGATGTGTGTAGTTCTGATTGGATGGTATATTTACCAGTAATAGCACTTTTATTGTTCCATGAAGAATTTACAATTGTACTTCTTTCAAAAGAAACGCTCCTTTTATTTTTCTGAAATCCTCATATTGTCTGACAATTTCCATGCAGTTGATTCTGAAAGGCAGGAACAATAGCAGTGCATGCTTCATAATTTTTAGCTGAAACAAAATCATCATGGCTGAGAAAAGTAATGAAATTCACTCCTTTCATGGTCATCTGTGAATAATCTCAATTTCCCTGTGAGGATAGAAGGCTTCCTTTGAATATTAATACCCAGCTGATTTCTCTCATGCAGTCTTGGATTCAGATCCCTGAAGTAACTTGTTAAATTGGGTAAGGAAGAAGGCAATAGTGTCATAAGTAAACTTGAGGAGGCAAATTTTTTTCCCCACGTGTTTTTTCCTGCATTGCTCAAATGTTTGGAGAAAATAATTAATTTCTGTTCTTGGGTGTCAGGAGCTTATGTTTCTGCATCTCTCTCTTCTCACAGGTGCAGCACTGATGCTTCTCACAGGATTCTGTGAAGGAAACAGTGCTGTGTCAGTGAATTAACACGACTGTTTACAAGCTCCGTAACCATTCTGCATGTTAAACTTAATGAAGATTTAGCAAATACCACAGGGATCACTTGACGGATTATTGTGCTAAGCAGTAAACAGCATTTGACATGCTTTCAGGCAAAAAAGTAGACCTTTTTCTTTTCCCATCACAGCTGCAAATTTGCTGTGGCAACCCTAATTACCTCCACAGATTAACGTTGCTTTACCAGAGCTGTCCCCAGAGTCCATCTACTATTCAGGCAGATTATCTGACAAATCAGAGATCCAGTCTTTGTACTGTGCCTTTCTGCTGTTGGTGACACAGATATGCGGTACTGCTGCTGTGCTTATAGCGTTTGGAAGAAGGTGGCAGTTCATACTGGCAGTCTTTTCACATTGTGTTTTTGTAATTTTTTTGTAATCTTTTGTAATTTCTTGATCCTTGGTCCTCTGAAGTTTTACTACCTATTGTACAGTTACTAACCGCTCTAGTACCTGCTGCTACCACCCACTGCACATTAAGGAGTGTATGGAGTACCTGCTGACCTCATGCAGCTTTTTTTCTCTGTTGTAACAGCTCCAGGGCTGGGTTTATCTGTGCTTTAACCTTTATTATTTTTATGATCACTGCATATTTGTATTTATATTTCTATGGTTTTTTTTCTTCTTTACTTATGTTTCCTGGTAGGCGTGAATCTTTTAATCAAATGGCTAAAAATATCCACCCTGGCTCATGTAGGATGTTTTCAGGAAGCCACCCTTTCCTGGGAGAAGGTGGCTGCAGCTCAGGTGGCTCTGTCATTCAGACCTGCCCTCACTGTGGCTGTGGGTTTGCTCCCTCCACACGGGAAGCCTCACAGTTTGGAGAATGACTCCTTCATCCCTCACCTCTGTTCTGTTTGCTTTCACACACAAGACTACTCCAAAGGTGGTGTGGGAAGGTAAAAGGAGAAATTACTGCTATTTCGGCTTAATCTCTTGCTTCCTGTTTTTTTCACTGTACTTAATTTTAGACAAAGTTCCTGCTCCAGAGTTCCCTAGTCACATTCTTCTACATCTAATTCCTTACAGTATGTGCTTTTCTGTATTAAAAATACATGTTTTCTAGTTGATGTTTCATAATGAATAATTATTATAGAGAGGAATCATCATGACATAGATTCTTTCTTAGTGGAAGTTTTAGTATCACCAGATCTAACATTTCAGACTAGGGAATGAGTTTAGAGAAAGAGGTTAATGCTTAAAAAGAACTGATAAGAATCTGAGCCACCTGAAGCCACTGGAAAATGTTTAACGATGCCAAATCTGCATGGTTTTATACCCAATGTTTTAGAATAGTGCTTAAAAATACAAAAGCTTGCTTGCATGTGGCCATTTTTTTTTCTCTTCCTGCATCTCAAACTACTTCAAACATTATTTTAATGTTTAAAGGTTGGTGGGTTTTGTTTGCTTGTTAGTTTGTTAGGTTTGTTTTGATTCACAGAACTTCTTGAAAGTCTGTTTATTGAACTGCTAAGACCAGAAACTGAAAATTCTGGCCATCATATTAAGAAGAGATTCCTTCGTATCCTTATCTAATGTACCTTAACTTTAACATGGTGCCCATTGCCAACAAAGTGTGAGATATTTCTTTTCTACAAATAACAAAATTAGAAAAACAGTAATATAATCTGTATAGATGGATATATGTGCATGTGCATATATTTTATCAAATATGTGCATTCATTCACCAAAACAGGAATGTGTGTTTTCTCAGGATATTATGTTTAGAATTTAAGTACATGATCAAACTTATTTTCCCTGCAATTTTTGCAGAATGTCCAACAGTTTTGATTGAACTAATTTTAAAGAAAATATTCCTTAAATGCTATAGTCTGATAACCCATAGAATATCAGGTTTAGGTTACAAAACCTTCTAGGTATGACAGAATTATATTTTTAGGCTGAAATTACGAGCTTGTCTTGATCTCTCTTTGCATGTAGAACACCGCTAAAAGCTAAGATGTAGTGATTTCAGCCTGGCTGGACACCAGGTGCCCACAAAAGCCACTCTGTCACTCTCTTCCTCAGCTGGACAGGGGAGAGCAAATACAACAAAAAACTTGTGGGTCAAGGAAAGGAGGGGAAAAGATCACTCACCAATTACCATCATGGACTGTGATAAACGCAGTCATGATTCGTGTCAAAAATAGAATGTACTATGATAAGTGTAATTGTTGTACCCTGTGTAAATCTGGGACCTGTATCGCAGTTGTGGTGAGTGGGCACGTGTGGTTCTCCTTTGAGACAATGTGATGGCTTCCCCTTCCCCTGAGGCAATCGCTGCCTGGAAAAGCCCACCGAAGGAGATAAAGAAAGAGAAACCATGCCAGGAAAGGCCCACCAAAGGAGACAAAGACCTTAGGATTTGAAAAAGCACGCCAAAGGAGAGCCAATAGGAGGAGAAGGTGTACGCTAACGACCCAATGGGGAAAGAGCGGGATGGACATCCGGCGAGAAGAGATTGGTCAAGATCCGGGCATAAAAGATGCTGCTTTTAGGACTTAGGTGTGCGTGTGGTGGAACTAACTGAGTTCTCCACACACCCAGCACTGGTTTTGCTTATTGTTTCTCAACCTAAATTGATTGAACCCAAAATAAAATTGTTTTAATTGTTATCATTTATAACACAGACAAAACAGATTCCACTTTGGGAAATTAGTTTATTACCATTCAAAACAGAGTAGGATAATGAGAAATAAACCCCAAACTTAAAAACCCTTCACTTCTACCCCTCCCTTCTTCCTGGGCTTAACTTCACTCCTGGTTTCTCTGCTTTCTGACCCCAGCAGCACAGGGGGACAGGGAATGGGTGCTGCCGTCAGTTCATCACCTGCTTTCTCTGCTGCTCTATCCTCGTCAGGGGGAGGCTCCTCACTTTTCGATTCAGGCAATCTTTCTTAAGGATTTATCACAAAACCACTTTTTCTCCTCTACAGTGTTACCAGCTTTTCTCTGGCACAAACTAATGTGTATATTATATGGTTGTCTGTTCTTAATATTATTAATATCTGTTTATCAACTACTAAAAGCTGCATGCTGAGCCATAAAGAAAAGCCTGGCACATTATTATTGCTGTAAAGAAATAAGCGCCTGGAAGTCATGAACTAAATGTTTTTGAAGAAAAATAGCTGCTTACTGGTTTACTAAATATTACTACAAGAAGCTCTTTGTAGCTTTTTTTCATTTGAAGATAAACACCACATTCTGAGAAACTCTGATTCTGTAGGTAGAAATGATCTCTCTAAACAGAAAGTTATATCCATCTACTACTTCATATTATTTTCTAGTAAATGTTTTTGTGGCAGCCAGGGTTAGTTTGGTTGGGAAAATGAAGGCTGGTGCTTCACAGAAGTGTGAGATTTCATGTAAGCAAAAGAGTGAAGTAATGCTGCTAAAGGGCTGAAAAGGGCTGAAGTGTGTCTCCTGTCTCCTTTTCTGGCTGACAAAAGTAACACTCTGGGCATGCAGGTGCAAGGTGAGAAAGAAAATGTTGGCTGTGCACCACCTAGAAGAGTGAAATAATCTATATGCTTTTTCCAGGCAAGCGGAGGAAAGATACGTCCTTATCAGAGTTACCAAACTCTTTGGTATCTCCTTGCAGGCATGTGGAGAAAGACAGTACTTTTTTGCGTTTCTACTTGGGCTACCTACTAGAGAAGTCTAACTTACAGTTAATTTGATATTTATTTCTCAAGTAGATATTCTGTTTTTGATTGGATTATTAGTGTCAGAATAAGAGTGTGGGAGAAGGAGGTTTTTTTTAATTTCTCTTCTATGGCAGCTCGCTGAGACTGTGATGGTCAACAGAATTACATGTGCAGCATGAGAAATGCCCCTCAGAGGAGGAGTATCTGTACACCTGAGAAATAATGCAGAAGGTATGCTTACATCCAGATATGCTTTTAGAGAGTAAATTTTCACTCGCTTTTTCCTAGGAGCTCCATTTCATTGCTATTGGCATTTCCACTACTTGGGTTATTCGACATTTGCTCACTGGAGTACTTACAGGAGTGACAGACAGCCCCACAGTACTCTGGTCCATGTGGCTTGTAGCCTGAGCTCAGTGAATTCCTTTGCATTGGAACAAACAGCAGCGTTCCTGAGCTGTAGCATGGTGGTTTGACCCCAGCAAATATTACCTTTCAAGGTTACTTCACACTGCTAAGCCTCTTAGAAGAATTGTATGCTTAGGTGAAACCTCAGAAGGTTAAAAAATATATGTTGGAGTTGCACTGCTGGGTATTTTAAGTGAATTCAGAAAATGGCTTTAATAAAGGCTTTGTGTGATTTATTTCCGTATGTTACTAAGAAACCTTCACCCTCAAAGTTCAGATCAGATGTTATGTCATAATGCTGATTGAAATTCTCTCTATTCATGATCATTTGCATTTTAAATGATGGCTTGTTAAATAAACAACTTAGTATTTCCCTCTCCCCCCCAAAAAAAGATGCTGTTTTTTACTCATATCTTGCACAACACACTGCTTATCACTGCACCCCCAACAGGCCTTTCCACGAGCCAGGGCCAGTGCCTCACAGCAGTGGCATTTGGCATGTTCAGAACCAGTCTGCCCTGCTCTCATGTGCTGCCCTGTAATGTGGCATATCCGCTGCTAGTTACAGACCATGAGGTTCATAATGAGGGTGTAAGGACCGAAGGTTGCCAGGTCTGCACTGCCTGAAAAGTTCACTGAACTGCCTGCAGATTTGCTTTACCTGATTTTGCTGTAACATCAATTTTCTACTTGAGCAGGTGCCTATGGCTAATTTGTTTCACTTTTGCTTGTCTTCGTATAGTACTGCTATGGTTTTGTGACCGTAACATAGTGATATAACACTGAGATGTACAGGCCTTGCGTAACAGCAGAGGCCTTGAGGTGGGAGCAGAGGATACCATGCAGGGGAGCACTCACTGGGATGGTAGGGCTGGCACTGGGGACCACACAGCTGTGAAAAATGACAAACAGTCAGCTTAAAGAAGTGCAGACCTGGACAAAAATGGTTGGGGGTTGCAAAGAGAACAAAGTAACAGTAATAGAACTTGGCATTTGTAAAAGGCAATATACATACTGAATTTAGGTGTAACATGGAACTGCAGGTCAATGAGAGAGCAAGATGTAAAAACATAAAGCGTCTTAGCAAACACATAGGAAGGAATCCAAGTGGATCCCAGAGTGGGGAAGAAGTTGTCAGCATGAACATGACATTCCTTCCAGTGTAGGACTCCAGGAGCTGAGAACTTACAGTGACACCACTGCCAACACTAGAATTAAACCATAACCTTAGTACATAGAAGAGTAGAAGCTAAGTATGCATATTGCAAATTTAATGTTAATATTCTATTATATTAGAGTATATCATATCACATTATATGTTATCATGGTTTTAATTATTGTTATTGTTACTCTTATTTAAAGTTATTTTTTTTTGGCATGGACACTCTCTTTCTGTAATAACTAGGTTAGATTGGACAGTTAAGGTTTCTGCCACCGAGGCACTGATTTGTGGTGCAGCACAAGTTTCATGGCTGGGCAGCTGGATATCACAAGGGAGGGCATGGGAACTCTTGGTCAGATATCCATTCCTCAACACATCATCTGGCTTGGTGAGATGTGGCAAACTTTCCATAGCACAAGAGTTAATCCATAGTCTCGCTATAGAGCACCAGAGTTATGCCATGTACTTAAGGGAATACAAAAGAAATGAAACAAACTGTGCTGAGCTTAGTCCAGTTTAAGGGACTCATGTCCAATTGGATCCCACCCAAATTAATGAGAAGTCAAAACTAAGCTGGTAGTTCATTATCAAACATTTTCCTTCTGTTATACATCTTTGATAATGATTGTCACCCTACTCGCATTATTTTCCTCTCCAGCATAGAAAATCAGTTTTGTTTCAATCTTATCTAGCAGCAGATAGGATTTATTATTTTAAGTTTTAAAAAGAATCTATTTTTTATGTTGTAAAATCAGTCTGCACTAAAATGACAAGCTTTGAACTCCAATGTCTGTTTAAAGCTGTCAGTGGTGCCCAAAATAGACCAGAACATTACCACTAATCAAAAAATGTGGCTTGTTTTTTCTTTTAGCATCCTGCTAAAGCAGATGTGACAGTGACTGAAACAATGGCAAGCAATTCTCAGCTTTTTCAAAAGCAAAAAATTTAAAATCCTAATATATTGTTTTGCTAAAAATAAAACTTAAAGAAAAAAATACTTCAGTAATGAATGAACACTGTATAAATGCTAAAAATAAATTAAAATAAAAGTAAAAGAATGGTGTAATTAAGACAAAAGGGAATTAAAACTTCTTTCTGTGCTCCATCCAGCCCACGCAGGTTCCCTGAATGCCTGCAGAATCAGTTGACTTCGAGATTCCCTCCTGGGTGGAAAGTCAAGACAGCTGTATAATAATAAATAACAGATTAGATAGAATCTTTCATAGGGAAATCAGGGCTGTATTTTGGTTGTGGGGCTATAGCTTTTAATGATACCCACAGTCATTAACACTAATAAAAATGTTTCCCATTATTAAGAAGTCCAGTCGGCATGTAACTTGTTAAAACTCATCGTTTTTTTCTCAAGAAAACTAAGTATAGATGGTATAAACCACCTGATAAAGTAAAAGGGCATGCAGTTTATCAGTCTCTCTTTCTCCCTGGGATAGACATGTCATCATGTTTTATTTTAATGTTAAAGACATTCTACTATAATCTGCAACTTCTCTCTCCCTGCTGAAATGAATAAATTCACTATCGAGTCAACTGTACCTACTGATCCTGAAAAGCAGTTCACAAGGAAAATGAAATCATAAATGAAATAATTTGTAACATAGAAAGAATATTAATCTTGATAATACCAGTGATCTCATGTTTATTTCTAAAATGAAGCAAATATCATGTCAGGTGATCCAGGTCACTTCTGACCTTGTCAACAAAAAATGTTCTTAAAACCATAAAAAGTATTAGTAAATTCATATTACCATAGTTAAGTATCTAAATGATGACACACAATAACTATAAATAAATCAGTCCTTAATCTTGGATGAATGTTTATACAGTGTTTTAACAGCACTCACTACTTATATTTCTAATTGGACAACCTCTTCCCTTTATAAAAATCTATCAAAATATACTGCAGTTACATGAGTTGTTAGCAACAAAATGTTAGATAAAATTTTTGTTGCTAATAACCTAAGCAAATGCAAAAAGGGGTGAGAGGTGAGCAGGTTAATAATGCTGTTCCAGTTTTTGATTTTCATGCCATTAGTGGTACACTAATTGTTTCCAAAAGGCATCAGACATGCTGTGCAGCATAAGACTTACTACTATTTGTATTTCTACCCAAAACTACTGTTGCCCATACTGACACTTAGCAAGGGAAAAAACCCAGCAACCAAACAACAACAAAAAAAGTACCCTATACAGATTTGGAATCTTCTATTTTAATAAAATAGTAATACACTGGTGTAAAGAATATTGTGACCTTTATGGCCTTATATATATATAAATTTGCTCTTCTTGTTCTTACTGATCATTTAAATGGAGTAATTAGTATGCAATAGTGCAAGATTTAAAGTATGGCAGAATGCTGGCAGAGAATATTTTCTCTGGAGGATTACTTATCACTAAGAAATGGATGGTCAAGAAATACTGAGAATCAATTGGAGTGAAATACATTTGTTTGACAAACGAACACAAAAGTTTTTCTCTCCAGTGAAATATTACACAAAATTATGCAGAATACAACATAATAAAGAGTTAAAGCATATAGAAGTACAAATTATTAATACTTATAAGCATGAGAAACCTTCCAAAGCAAAAAATAGTGAGTAAAAAATTTTCAAAGGAAAGAAACTGCTGAACAATCAGAAGAAGTTTTAGAAAGGTTCAAACGCTTCTGCAGATATTGTGAACATTCACCACCACATTCAGTAAGTTAATGGTAAATTTCCATATTCAGTCAACTTTCTGGGTACAAACTTGTAGATCTGATTAATGACTAGTGAGATAGGTGCTTGCATTGCAGTCCTTCAGTGTGTATTGTACACACTATTTCTTAGTCTGCAAGAGCTTTTAACAAGTTGTTTTTATTTCTAACAGCCATCTGCATTGCATCTGTGACATATTCACAAGCTTCTCAGAAGTACCATCCCAGACAGTTCAAAGAGAAGCAATTTCAAGCATCAGTTTTCTAACTGGAGGTCAGGCTGAAAACAACACATCTCATTGAGAGAACTGCTCTGATGGATCATTGCTCTTTGCACCTTTTTCTGACTTGATTGAAGTTCTGTCTGACAAGTTTCAGATTGCAAGTGTCAAATAAGCTTCAGCTATACTTTATGAGAGGGTCTACCTTACATATTTCTGTAGATAACATATTCACTAACCATATTAACATACCTCTCTGGGCCATTTTGTTCAGGCATCTAAGACTGTACATGAAGAGTCTCTAAAGTAGGATTGGAAGTATAGAACAGTTATTTTCTGGGTTGTGAACACATAAGTTACCTAGGTTTTAACTGATTACTAATGGAGTAATTAACATTCTCACCCCCTTCTTCAGACCTTTCAGTCTCTTGTCAGGACACCAATAAGGACTCTGCTAGCCAGGCAGCTATGAGCCAGGAGAAGGGTTAGCCTCCACTGCTCCCAGGAGCAGATCTGTAGTACCAGTAAATTGAAAGAATCCACCAAATCCAATGGTATCAACCCACTCAGATATTCCTTTTTTTATTCTTCCCATATCAGAATTTGTATATTTGCATGTTGGTTCTTCTTAGCCTTGACTCTTTAACCTGCACTCTCCATCTTCTTGGTTTTACCTCTGCCTGTAACTTGCATTGCTCCATTCTACAGGCTTTCTTACAGCTCTTTGGCAGTCTGAGCCGAGGGCACATACATACCTGTGCCACATGGTAGCTGGGCTGTTGATCTTTGGAGCTTGAGCAGCTGAGCCCTGGGGGAAAGGTGACAAAGAGTGTTATGGTCCATAGAGGGTGAGAAGAGTCCTACTTAACCTTAACTATCTAAAAATTAGACATCAAAGTCTGAACTAACTGCCCTAGGTTGCCTTTATAGTCAGTGGACTGAAATACCTGCTGCAAAATGGTGAGTCATCCACAAAAATAGCATCCAAAATAAGTCAAATGACTCAGCTCCATGTGTACCTTCTCTCAACTGACTGACAGCAGTGTTGAGTGACTAATTTAAATTTAGGTATCTCCCTTTAAAATCACTGAACTAAAGTAGTTGTATTCCAGTGTTGTCTTAATGGAAGTGGACTAAAAATGGCCTGCCCAAGCTATATGCAGATTGTTGTTCCACTTGCATACCAATGCTGCATTCACAGTGCCACAATTTAGCAATAGTCATTACTAGCTCTTTTTAGTTTCAACGGTTCAAAGATAAAGATAACTTTGTTTCAAGTTCATTTAGCTATTAAAAGACTAATGGAAAGCATAGGTGAAATTGTATTGTGTCAGAAGCTGCTTCACTTGTCTTAATTTTTAAAATCATACCTATGCTACATTTCCATGGAGTAAAAACCTAGGTATGAAAGCATCTAAGAACAAGAAATAATCATGGCTTGGCTTTGAAATTCCAGGTTAGAATCCTACTGTTGCAATTAAAAGGAAAATAAAAAGAAGTGCATGAATTCAAAGATATCAGAAAAAGCATATATTTTCTAAACTTGTACAACCCTTACTGACAGAGCAGATACTAATGTGTTAATGACAATTAAAAAGAATAATGAAAAAAAATAGTTATTTATTTCATATCTTAGTATGACTGTTTGACGTTGGGCAAATAGAGCATCTCACTTAATATAAGGATAAACAATAACAAAATAAATTAAGACAAAAAGTACTTTTAATCAGTTAGCCTTGTTCTCTTGTATTCTGGATAGTAGTTTTGTGTCAAAGCCTTTTTTGCAAATCATTTCCCCTTTTCAATTAGTTCCAGAGTTGCATGAAAACATACCAGCCAGGCTAGCTTCATGTTCCTCCCTACTTAAAAACTCACAGTATTTTATATATTTCAGGTGTGTGTTTGGTGAAATATAAGAAACATAACCCTGTCAACATGCTGACTCGTCTTCCTTGTATCAGATTTCCATGTGCTAATGCTTTCTTGTGAAACCTCTGTTGGAATTACTTTGAAAATGCTTGTGCACATGAACATTTTTGGAAATATAAATCGAACATGGCAGGATGCGTGAAACTGGCAAAAAATAATTACCAATGTTTACATTTGCGATAGTGGTACCACTATACTGTGAATATAGACTGATTCCTCTGCTGTGAAGTGTAGATAAGAACTCATAAACCATTGCTGTAATTGTCCTGTAACAAATACTCATGCAGCAACTTGTTAGTGTAGGTCCTGTATTGTTGCATGACTTTGGTCCTTCAGCATGTGATTTCATAAATGTTTCCTAGCACGTGTAAGCAGAACTTCTTATAGATAGTAATTTTTCTTTTTATTACTGTTTCCATGTTTGACTTAGTACTAGTGTTGACTTCTGCAGCTTGATTATCTGTTCTATACATAAAAATGAAACATTTTCCTTTTAATTCACAGAAACGGAACAAAAATGATGTGCTAATAACTATGCAGTAAATTTGCTTGCCACATTTATACCACAGTTGTGTTCCTTCGTAATTGGAGGCATATACACACACAATATGAAGGTAAAGAAGGAAAAAAAAAGTTTTGTTTTACATTCATATTATATATTTCAGTATGAGTTTCTTAATGTTATTCTGTAAGCTACTTAAGTGTTAAATATTTCAATAGTTACATATACTCTTTTGAGGATGAAAGCTCAGTCTGTTTCTCCTTGGGGAAGTTAATCTGGCTAGCTATGCAAGCACATTTATTGTGTTTAAATTTATTTTCATACGTTAAAAAGTATTGGGTTTTCCTAGTGTGTTATAGTGATTGTTCAGCTGCAATTGGATTTTAAAGTATTTAAGTTCTCTGTATGTGCATTTAGATTAGCAATATTTATTCAAATACTTTGCTTCCAAAATTATATTCAGTAATAGTTAGATGTCTCTTGCCACAAGCATATATACATATATGCTTTTTTTCCCTTTGTATGCTTCTCATACACACAGCATAATATAATTTCTTTAATCCCACACGGCACAAAAAGCTTTCAATTTGCGAAGTAAAACCAGAAAGGTAAAGCTTGTGCATACAGAATAGAGAACACAAGGAGCCCTTAAGTGAACCTGAGGTTTTATGTTGTCCTTCTAAACTGCTGTGCATTTACCATTGAAAAGCTTACAGAAGAATTTCACTGTGGATACCCAGCATAGTAAATGTACATCAAAAGTCCATTCTAGTCCTAAAGATTTTACCAGCAGAATTCCAGTCATCTTTTTAACCATAGAGAATTCTGTTGGAATCTGTATCTTTAAAAATAGACTGATGCTTTTAAGTATGTCTCTATTGTACTTTCAAAACACATAACTGATTTGATTTATAAACCAAAATTAATTTGCTCAGGGAGTGGTGGAGATGGGGAAGCACAGCATGTATGAGAGAACCATTTTGATACTGAATTTTAATTTTTAACCTATTAATTGAATAATTCTGCAGCCTAAAGAAGACCTGCTGTAGTTACCTTGTTTTGCATTCTCTCAAGAATTCAGACTGGGACAAAGCATTAAACCCCTGGAGCTTGAAAGTAAAATGTTCAAAAAGGTTGATGTGAGGTTGGCATGCTGGAAAAAATTATTGCGGTTTTCAGTGAAGTAGTTGTTTCCAATACTGCTATAGCTATCTATAAAGAGAAACCTTTGCCCTTAGATACTAGGAACTACAGTAGCTCTGTAGAAAAGGAACAGAGAAAGAAAAAAATAACCATGATACCTGATAAGCTGATCTTTCTTTTCCTGGCAGAGAGAAATGTTTTCCTCTTCAACGTTACTATGGATGATAACAGAGACCAGGCACTTGCAGAGCTTCAGAAAAGTTGATATACCACTGAGTTAATTAAATAGCTCAGCTGCTTTGTGAAAATATTCAGCTTTTGTAATCCATGCCATCTTCAAGGACTTTTGCCCAATGCTGGGTGCAACAACTTTTGGAAAATTATTAATATATTTTGGTTACAGGATTTTTGCTTTGAAAATAAATGGGAAGAAAGTTCATTTACCATAGAATTAGAGTGATAACAAGTACATACACAAGGCTAACACCTATCTATTAAGCATCTATACTCCAGTAGAAATTCAGAGGATTCCTCATTAAATTAGCCCTAGTCTTTAAAGGTCCACTTGGTATGTAAATACTGAGACTCACTTGAATCAGTTACAAAGAAACTTATTTTAGGTTTAAAGATTGCTTTCTCAGTGTGGTGCAAGTTCCATGTTGTAGGGAATATATATTTTTTTTATTATTTTATTATCCACAGTAAAATATATACTACACATTTTAATTATATTAATCTCAGAGTAATTAATCTCACTGGAACAAAAAGAGTGTAGGTGCACCAAGACAATGATTGTTCTTTTTGTACAGTGATAAGTGTTAGAAGTGCTATAAGTTCATTCGCAAATGAGCCTGGTTCAATTAATATTGCCACCTCCATTAAAATAAGAGGCAGGAGTTATGAGAGCACTAAATATCAGAAATCTGATTCAGGAGTTCTGGATCTTCCCTGCAATTGCTCAGACTCAGCTCATTAGATTCTGTCCAGAACTCATCAGTTGGCTATTGTTGCATCTTAAATTTAAAACCTTTAAACACTTTTATGAATATAAGTTCGTTCAGAATGCAATGAGAGAGATTTAAAGCAGGTTCTATATCAGAGAGATTATATGGTTGAAATAGATCTGAACAATTTATTTTAAGTGCTTTCTATAAATCAACACATATTCCACTGGGAGGAAATAGGTAAATGGAACAATGGCTCCTGACTCATGGTCTCCAAGGACATTGACCAAGCTTCTCTGTAACTTGGCTTTACCATATAAATTCCCTTTGAAAAGGTCTGGTTAGAAAATACTCTTCACAGACAGAATCTGTTAAGCTTTTTTTTACTCACCATTCCTACCAGCTCATTCTAGAGCTTAGGAAATCAATTTTAAGATAAGAAATATAGCTTTTGAGGGATGTTGTAGACTCATTTTCAAAATGCCATGGTTTTGAAAGACTTCCTTGTCACCCAAAATGTATTCCATACTAAAATACGTAGTTGAGAGTGACCAGAATGCTTAAGTTCAAAGGTAGTCTTGTTACTGTCATCAACCTGTGCTGCTATTGCTATGCACACAGAAGTCCTCATAATCCACTAAAAGTTGCCCTCGGGTATACCAAATCAACAAAGACTGATCAAAGACTCATCTTTTCTATAATGCTACACTAAGTACGCTAGAAATTGCTAGTATTTGTCAAGTTGTCTTGACAAATCCTAGTCACCTCTAATATGCCTCTGCACCCACTTTCAGATATAAAAAGTCTGTCTGTGCTTAATTAGTCTCTGCTATAACACCATCTAGTTAACCTTCATTCAGACTTTGAGCTGCAGCTGTAAATGCCATCATCCTGAAACTGATTTGGGCACAAATAATTCATCTAAACCCACTTTTCTTAGTTTCTCATGCAATGACTGCAGAAGGTCAGGTGAATGAAGCAGTCATCTAACCCAGTTTAGAAACTTACAATAGGAACTGGGAAATTCAGACTTTCTAGACTGCAAATTCAATTAACCATCCAGCAGGTGAGTGACAGGTACCAAAGGAATTCAAGCCTCAGGACACCAGGCATCTTCAGGGCAACATGCAGTCAGAGGCAGATAGTCATTCTCCCCTCAGCAGGCACAAAGATCTGATGCTTAAGCTACTGGTAGACAGTCAGCATCAGGACCACTGGCCTTCCCCATTGAAAGAAAATCCCTGTCTCTAGAACTGCGTATTGACCCTGGTGTCTGAGAATGCATATGCCTAGCCCAAACAAGTCACTGCCTCAGTGCATCCCTGCATCTAAACACAAGGAAAAGCATAGACAGAAAGCTTACGTCTTTGCAGTGCAAAATCAGTAATTCTTAGCCAGGGACAGCATGGTGAAGCTCCATGCTGAGCATGGACAGCAGCATCACTGAATGCAGGCTTAGGAACATGAGTGTGCTCACTCCAGGTGACATTTAAGGAAACTTCAAAGCTGTGTTGTGTCTTCTTTAAGTACAGACTTTCAATCTGTTAAAGCACATTATGCTCCTGTAAAGATACACCTCCTATCCAGGTTTCATTTGATGCTATTCCCACACTGTAATTTAATCTTAGTTAGCATGGAATATAAATACCTTGAGATTCATGTAGGATGCCAGTGGAAACTGCTGCTTGGTAAGCCAAATAAAACAGCTGATTACACAGCACCTGCATAGAGGCTGACACTTCTGCACTTCACATTTTGTGAAGGTGACACCATAGGCTCCAAGTAGCACTTACCTTTAACACAGACTTGGCACGCACACAGGAAGGTCATGGGCACAGACGTTTTCACAGGTTGGGTCCATCACATTTCCTATGTATTTCTCTTGGTGAATTTAAGTCCTGTTTGGAGAAGTCAGTGCCATTTTCTTTCCCTTTATTATCTCCAGCCTCACAAAGCTAAAGCTTTGTGGAATTTCTCTTGAATTTCCCAAGAATTTTAACATTGTTCCCTCTCTGGGCACAATTATATATTTGACTGTAAATGCTGGATATAAGCAGGGTATTGCAGTCTTAGTTAGTTGGAGGTGATCAATATTGCCATTGCCAAGAGAAATGAAAGGACCAGCCGATGGGGTAAGGCTATTCTCTCAGGTAACAGAGCCTCCTATCTCTCTGCCAGTGGAAGACAATGAGGATGCTGCTACAGAGTAGATTACTGTGATAAAAGAGCCTGAAACAACACTTAAAGAGGTCTTAACATGCAACTTGAATGCAACCCAAAATCTGAAACACCTGCATTTTTTTCTGCTTAAAATTAACATTTTATTATGTAAAACAAAAACAAAACCAAAAAAACAAATCAACAAAACAAACAAACAAAGACCAAACCAAACCAAAAGCAGCTTTATAGGGATATTTCACAGTATATAAATTGTACAGATCAGGATTTAAAAAGCCTGGCTCCTTCATGCTTCACAATAATATCCTGAATATTTTACTTTCTCAAGTCTTTATTCCTTTGCCTCTTACAATAGAATGATACCACAACCAAGAAAAAAAAATGTTTCTTAAGCTAATCAATCAACAAAAGGTACTTAACATGTACTTTTTTGCCTTTTTTACTTACAAGACTTCTGTAGCAAGCCAGTTTAACCATTGGAATTCTTTACTCCATTCTGAATATTCAGTCTAGAAAAAGTTTTAAGCATTATGTTAGAGGTAAGCTACTTAAGTACTTAAAAAGTGCTTGTTCACTCCAACTGATAAGATAGGTTTACTGAAATTGTATGAGTCCTGTTTGAACTTTTACCTAAAGATTTTTGCTGCCATCAATTTAGCTTCTTTACCTAAAATTTGATATCTATCAACATTACTTCATTTACACACAAAAATATTGTTTGCAAACACTAGACATGAGCTTCTGACACTAGTCTTGTCTTCCTTCCCTGCAGCCCTGTGTATCTGGATTATCTTGTGTGTTTGATTTGCAATTCCTTCTTCCACAGTTAAATTTACTCAAAATTGCCTTTCAAAGCATACCATACATTTTCCACATAGTTTCATTCTTTGATTCATACCACTACATTTCACAGATTTGGGGTTATTACTACTAGTTATTACTACTACATGATTTTTTAGTTTCACACCTTGTAGTGTAAATATTTATTTGATAGCTCTATTCATAGGTTTTGAAAGAATGGCAAGGTACAAAATAATTATGCATGCTGTCACAGTGGTTATGTACTTATGAATAGCTCTGACTACAAAGTTGTTTGTGATCATAGATGGATTATAAATTATTATATATGTTTTAGATATGGTAGAATAGTCTACCTCTGTTGAGAAAGTGATAAATGCAAGGCCAATTTCATGTAAAAAGTTGGAAGCAAACAAAAGTTGTGGGAAATAGAGCAGAAAAAGTTATTTTCTTTAGATATATTTTTTTAACCTAATTGTGAGGCTTTTAATCACTGACACAAGTCCACAAGAGCAGTTATTTTCACACACAATTTAGGAAACTTTGGAAAGTATAAAATTACTGAACATCAATGTACCATGGTAAGGCACAATGATATCCGGGAATTTTTGGGACGGATATAATTGATTATAGTCTATATTCTGCTTACTGACAGATGATACTTCTATATGTTTGCTAATGAGCTGAGAGTAAACTTATAAAGGCAGAAATTAAATACACTTCATAAAACCCCCAAATATTTAGTAATTTATTATTTTCTACTTTGAGGAAACAGTGACAAAAGTATGTGATTTATGAGCAGTACAATTTTCTAAATTATCTGAAAACAATTACAGGCATATATGAAGCAGATAAAGAAGATTTATGAAGATAGAAATTAATTTTAATCTAGAACTAAACATTTACAAATTAATTATATGGCTTGATTATGGTGTATGTTTAATATTAGTCTTTAAGTTTAAGAACTTTTAAAAAGTTTTATTTCATTATTTTAAAAATTTCAATTAATTAAACTTGGTATAAAATGGTTGTTATTTATGTTATAAATACATCCACTCCCTATTGAGTTTGCCCAGTGCTTTCCAGTATAAGAATCTGTTGATCAAAATTTTCAAGCTGTGGGTTACCTGAGAATGGATCTTTCTGGTACATTTCTATAAATATTTCAGCTATCTCAAAGATTAAAAAAAGATACTATATTATTATTATTTATTATTATTATTATTATTATTATTATTATTATTATTATTATTATTATTATTATTATTATTATTATTATTATTATTATTATTATTATTAACTAAATGTAATAGCAGCTTCACATTTGGAATAGGAACTTGTGAGTAGGAAGACACCTGACATCTGTGTCGGGATTTGAGCCACTCATGCTTCCTACAACAATCCACATTCATGTTTCCCATTAAAAAAAAGAAGAAAATATGACATTTTGGAAACTGAAAAAAAAAACAAACCAACAAACCCAAACAGTTTTATTGGGCTGATATGGTATTCTGCACAACTGAGGATTGAAATGTGTATTTTAATTCCTAGAAAATGGAAAACTGAAAAATTTTGTTTGACAACTCACTTTAAACCAAATTATGAGCTGTGCAAGCAGTTTTTTGTTTGCTTTCCATCAGGTTTTTAGTAATCAAGTTTTATTTCTAATTTTAACTTCCCATGCTAATGTTCTCACTTCTGAGGTGATATACGGCATGAGTGATGGGTGCTTCGAACGTATTGTGCAAATTTTCTCATGTCTTTGCATGGGCAATTAAGTGAGCCACACAGGGAGGTATTTGATTGTCCCATTTTTAGTGTGTCTTGAATGAGATGTGTAAAAGTTTAATGTCACCAGTGAACACAGCTAATATAATCTGAAATAATCTTCTTTTTTAAATAGTAATGTGGACTCCAGAAAAGCCAGTGAAATAAAAGAATGTTTGTAATAGTCTATGTTTTCTTAACTCTATTTTCTGAAGCCTTTCCCTCAAGTGTTATTTTCTAAGGAAAAATTCTCTTTCTCCATGTTTTTTTTTTAAATGTTTCTTTTCATTATCAAACTGAATTAACTTGCTCACTCAGAGATCAGAAACTATGCACTGTAATACATGAATAAATTTTGACATTTAAATATCAGCATGAAATATGGCTATTTAATGGGTAAATAAATATTCTAAAAGCTCACCAAAACTGTATACAATGAATTTAACCAACGCATTACAGAAAACAGTAGTATATCTGGGAGAAGAAATATACAGGTTAAATTCACTAAGCTATGCAATGTAAAATATTTTTACTCTTGTTTTAAAAGAACAGAGGGTTGTTCTTTCTTTTTAGAGATACTGAAATGTGTTCTCCATTAAAGTTCTTGGCTAAGTGTGGAAAGTATTCCATTGTTGAAAATTTTGGGAGTGGAAATCAACTGCTTAAGCATATTAGATAAAGTGACAATATTGTATAAACTGGCATTCAGCCTTAAATATTCATCTTCTAACAAGTTTTCAAACTACTAGATGTAACTTGGGCTTGGAAATTTGGATTTCTTCTAAATACTAAACTCACTGTCATACAGTGGATGCTTACTAATGAGTAAGAATAAATCCTCAAGGGTTTTCTTCAGATAATTATTTCCACAGAATTATGAAAGTCACATATTCAATATTACAACTAGTTAGTCATTCACCTGACTGCAAGACTATGAATCAGAAATTCTGTGCAAGAGTCCATCAATCCATTTTTATGCACTTATGTCTTTATCCTGAAGAGAGATGGTCAATTTGACTTTGAAATGAAATGCAGACTAACACAATCTCCAGTTTTGTGTATAATTAATTATTTACATTTCTACTTCAAATAGAAAATCAGCCAATTTAGCATTGGATTTTGCCTCATTTTATGTAAACACATTTTTCTACACTTAAAGTAATGTTATGTTCATAATTCCTATGATCTCATACAATATCAAATATTTATGCTGGCACTGGCAGGAGCATCCAAGATATCCACAAGATATCACAACCCATGAAATTAGTTTAACTGGCATATTTAAAGCCTTCCTTGCTTATCATGCTGCGTCTATGTGAATTTTTACTACAGTGAGCACAAAAAGTGAGAAAAAGGAAAATGGCAAGTCACACTAAACACTGGAAGTTTAGAACCACAGCAAGTCTTTCAAAAAGCCCTGTGGAAGAGGGAGCTGACAGTGCACAAAACTGTACTGTCTGTATGCAGCTGTACAATCTTGAGCCCACAGCTGTATTTAGAAATACATGGTGAAGTAAGATTAATCCAGTCCAGTTATCCAGTTAAATTACATGAAAGTTAAAAAAGAGGAAGATGAGACAGTTTTCTTCTGGCATTGAATATTTTAAATCTCACTGTAGTATCATAAAATCATTAATGATCTTAAGCAATTAATGACCAATTACCTATTAACAACAACATTCTGACATTGAGCTAGTAGAAAACTCTTTGACAGCAGTTGCAATTAATTTTCAGTTTTGGTCAGCATTTAGAGATGAATAGAGCAGTGCCTATTTGGAAGACAGCAATGGGAGTGTTTGAGGGGACATTCCTTAAAAGAGCAGTTTAGACTGTTGCTGTATTTTCTCCAAGGGAAATTATTCTGACAAATGCTGGCAACAAGTTGTGGAACGAGTCAGTGAATCTAATGACCTATGAAAGCTGTACTTAATAAAATTTAAGATGAGGTCTGACCTCTAGGCTTTTTATTACTTCTAAGCTGAAAAAATGTTTATTTTATAACAGCAAAGGCTCTATTTCATTTATGAATAAAATACATTAAAGGCTATACACAGGAACTATATTGAAGTATAATGGATCAGTTCCCAAATGGCAGTAATAAAAATGTAAATAAAGGCATGCTAAGTGTCCTTAAAATGCATCTGAATGTTAGAGGCACCAGTGTGCTTAAATTTATATTTTTAAATGCCAACACCAGACTGAAGAGAGCAATATATCAAAGGAAATATGAATGTAGTAAAGAAATTCTCACAAGGGAAATAATGGACATATGGGAGGTTGCTTATGCCATGGACAGTTTTGTGTGTTTAACAGAGAAGTGGTAGTTAACAGGTATTATCCACAATGAAAGCACCTGCAAGAGGTTCTCCAGTGAAAGAGTGGAAATACTAAAAGGAAAGTATTGCACTGTTGCCTTTGCTCCTTCAGATCGTTTTTGAGCTATTAAAGAGGAGTTTTGACTATTGAACCAGAAAGATGCTCAGTCATCTGTAGAATAATAGAAACAATAAACCAGCTATGACAGATACAACAACTACTTCAGTGTAATTTTAACTGCTGTTATGAAAGTTTGCATGCAATACATCTGCCAGACTGTTGAGCAATCAGACATTGGCTCAAGTTTCAAGAATAATTTTAGAAAACTATATAAGAAAGGACATTTACATACATATGTATATGTATACACACAAACAGTCACACTCACTGCATTAAAAGGCATTTGAGCAGGACAGGCTTTCAAATTGCCAGTTAAACTATCCTCATACTTGTCATACACATTTTTTATGTTCCTGCCCTATGTGATCACAACTATTTGGTTTATATACATATAGTTTATATATATATATATATGTGTGTGTGTGTGTGTGTTTGCATGCACACACTAACTCACAGACACAGACATCAAACTGCAACACACATGACACTATTAGTATGTATAGATTTTCCATAAAGGATGTGTGTATATGTGTACAGTTGTATTTTTATGTATACGTATGTATTAAAATATACATTATATTGATAAATTTATTTAATTGCATTAAGAAAGTATTTTTAAAATGCCATTATTTGGGATATTAAACCATTTATGACTGCTCCAACATTTGTCTAAGTGAGGATATGGGCTTCATTGGTATATATATTGCTAATTACTTTGTACTATGCAAAACAATATGTATTTTATCTGTAATCTGAAGCTATGCCCACAGTTTTATAGAAGGTAGGAAGACCAAGAGTGTCTCTGAATTATTTTCTTGTATCTATTAGAGTCTGGAAATTTTCTATTAACACTCAGTGTTACTATGTAGTAAAAATTAGATGCTTTTAGTAAGACCTGTTAAAAAATTGTGTTGCTACTGTTATCCCTCCCAAGGGTTCTTTTGGTAAATATTAAGATTCTATCCTGGATAAATGATCCTGATGACTTCCTATTCAATATGTTAGCCAAAGTATTGAGAAGCTGACTTTGGCTCAACTTTCAAGAACAATTATAAAATTGTAACAGTAAAAAAGTTTTTACAGATCACTTAGTGGTGATTTGACAAGTCACTAGATGAATTGCAGTTAAAGGTATTTAAAGGTTAACAAAGTCACAAAACAGGCTAGGATTAAGGGGCTGCAAGTTTATCTTCAGACTTGGTACAGATCTGATTCAAAGCATGGTAGGTATGAAAATGACATCCCCCTTGGCTTGCTGTGACAGCTGCAGAAGAAGCAGTTGTAACAAGCCCTAAGGTCCAGTTTCCCAGCCCTGCTCTACTGATTTCCACTCAGTCTGCCCTTATCTGGGCTTGGGTTTCTCCTACAGCTCATTTGTTTGAGCTTTTTCACTGCTGCTCTGCAACTTAAAATGGAGTACACACATGCCCCAGTAGTCAGATGCCTATAACATCATTGTTCTGCCTGTGAAATGCACAGTTCTAGAGAGAAAGACATAAAAACAGTAATGATGAAACATAATTGCAACCATTTGGTGGGATAATCCAGCCAAAATACTATAAATTAGTAGCTGAAATATTCCATACAATTTCAATTAGTCATTTTCCTTATATTTCAACTATCAATTTAGTTCTGGAGTTTCATTAATCATTGAAGTGAGTGCATATAAAATCATCCAGGATGATTTTACCCTTAAATGCAGTATAATTTCAAGCTTAAAAAAAAAAAAAAAAAGAAAGGATAATTTCTGTCTGCAGTAATCAAAATAGTCTAAGGCTATTGTGTCTACCAGGCATTTAGCATAGACATTTTTTTAAACATAAATTTTATATAACTGTCTTTAAAATGAGCTCTTTAGAGTGAACCAGGAACATTTCTTAAACAACTGTAATATCAAGTAAAATATAAAGCAACAATTCCGTTAAAGGAATATACAATCAAGATAGAAGGAAGGATTGCAGAATGCGATGCTATTGCTTGACTTACTATTGTTGGGTTTTTTTCCCTAGCAATGATGATATCCTTTGAAATGTTTAAAATCTGTGGATAAACAGTTTCTCTCAGCTGGGCACCATATATAGCATGAATACTGTCTTTTCATTGAGATTAGATTATATTTTCAGTTGTTTTTTGTAGGACTCGAATGGCACTTGCTAGGCTAATTAAACTTTTCTTCAATCAAGTTGTTGGGTTTTCTTGTTTTATATAAGCAGGTTCATGTGCAGGAGGCACTCCAAAACTTCTCAGATTTTACTTTTAAACATTTTGACAAATTGTCTTTCATCAGTATTCTGTTTACATTGCAGATATAAATCCTGCAGTAAGGATGTTTTAATTGATTACATTCTACTTTTCTCTAAAGTAGAATATTTTTTATTTTTTCGATAAATTTTCTTCATTTTCTTTTCTTCTGTAATGTTGAATCTAGATTCAGCTAGGTATTGTGCTTTACACATGCTATGGATTTTTTTTTTCCTCCTCCTTTTTACAGGTGTCTTAAACTATAATCCTTAAATAGATATATGTAAAACATGAGAAACGAGCCTGGGTCGTTCACCAGACCTAGGAAGCATTACTTGTTCTTTCTGTCATTCTATTAAGTTCAACAGAAGAAGACTTCAGTCAAGCAGGCCAGTTCGTCACAACATACAGCCTACCTCTATATCCAGAGAAGTCGAGCAGAAGAGTTTATATGGGTGGGACAATATTGCACTTGGGACACAGTGAAATGCTTGTCTGAACATTTACTTTGCACCCTTTTGTTTTGCTAGCACTAAAAAGAATTCCTACAGATTATTGTTTGCTAGGTATCTTAGGCAGCAAAGGAACTTACAAAGGTGTTTCTGGTGCTGGTGTCTAGTGAAGGGAGAAAAATTAGCTTCTCATGCTTGCTAGCGGGAGTGAGGACCAAGGGTGAGACAGTGTGCTGCCTTCACAGCATCAACACCAAGGTTAGACTGGCACAATTATCCAGGAGGAGTCTGGGCAACAACCAGATAGTCTCTCAAACTGTTTTCTGCCTTGTAGGATGTTTTTGCAGGCAGCACATGTACTAGTCCTTAATCTGGGTTCATTCATTTTATTTTTTGCTCTGATTTTGCTCCATATGGTCTCTTTTCTAAGCACTGTGGAAAAAATCCTCTGGAATACTCCACAAGGTTCATTAACTGGATACCATAAGGTTAGGTTTCTTACTAAATCTATTGCCATTGCTACTATAATTTTTTAGTGTTCCATAACTGTTTATTGCTGTAGTGAATTTTTTTCATGTTTTCAGCCAGGAGGAGAATTAGATTTCCGATTATTTGCTGATTAAAGGAAATTCTTTTCAACATAAGGGAGCTGCAGGGCTCAGACTTGCAGAAACATCTCTGTGAAAATCTCTGGGTCAATTTACAGCATATGCACATCATTACAGAAACATTTCTCTTTGCTGGATTTTCTGCCTATAACAAGAGATGCAGGACCTTCTCAGATGCAAAGGTGGTTCCATTTTTCATTTTGTAATTTTGAAATTTCAAAATTTAGGTATCAGCTGAAAGTTAAAAATTCTGTTCAGCAAAACAAAAATATAATTCTTCAGACTATTTTATGTGTTAAATTATTAAAGATTGCTGTGGTTTAACCCCAGCCAACAACTAAGCATCACACAACTTGCTCACTGCCCCCATGGCAGGATGGGGGAGAGAACTGGAAGAGTAAAAAAGAAAACTTTTACTTATAAAACTGTTTAATAGGTAAACCAGGATTTTGATAGGTAAGGAAAGGCCACCACACATGCAAGCAAAGTAAAACAAGGAATTCATTCACCACTTCCCATGGGCAGGCAGGTGTTCAGCCATCCACAGGAAAGCCGGGCTCCATCATACCGAACAATTACCTAGGAAAACAAATGCCATAACTTCAAATGTCCTCCCTTTCCTTCTTCTCCCACCAGTTTTATTTGCTGAGCGTGACACCATATGGTACGGAATATTTCTTTGGTCAGCTGGAGTCAGCTGTCCCGGCTGTGTCCCCTCCCAGCTTCTCATGCCCCCCCAGCCTGCTCACTGGTGGGTGGGTGGGGAGCAGGAAGGGCCTTGGCTCTGTGTGAGCTGCTCGGAAATAATGAAAACGTCCATGAATTATCAACACTGTTTCCAGCACAAATCCAAAACACAGCCCCTTACTAGGTACTGTGAAGAAAATTAACTGTGCCCTGGCCAAAACCAGCACAAAGAGTAACTATAATTTTGGAACTTACCTCACCTTTCTTTGATCCCACCCACCTTTCCAGTACATTGTAGCATCCCTGCAAAGCCATCACATTAATAATTGAAAGCCCGGAGGCAGTCCACTAGGATAAAAAGCAAAGTTTGACTGAAAGATCATTTTATTACCTGCTTTGGTCAGAAATAAAGCTGTATATATGAAATGTTAAACTGTATGATCTAAAGAGCTCTCAGTTCTGAAACAAACAAAATTAAGCACCAAATAACAGGGGTATTAATGACAGTATTTAGGCCTAAACATTTTAATTGTGAATGTTGTTTCTGTAGTTCATTCAGAGCAGTGCAGTCACAAGAGCTAACTCATTAAGCTTCAGTGCAAACTCTTACTGATTTGGGTGCATCTCTAAAACTTTTTCAAAATTGTGTATGTGATGTAGCTGCGATTTGGTTATCAACACCCAGTTAAGGTAAAATAATGTAGATTCATCTCCTCAAATGACTACATAAAATAGTTCTGAAAGTACTAATCAAGTAATTTGGAAGCTATATCTGAAAACTTACAGTGGAAGAGTACTTCAGTTCAGTGGAAGTTTTCTTGCCCACTAGTTCAAGCCATTAACAGCTGTTTGGACCATTTCTCGGCTTTAAACTATGCTGGATAAATATGAAATGTGTGACATAGCTCTAACAAGGGCCGACTTAACATGCATCTATATTAAAGTGGCTAATTCTTTTAAAACTTCAAATTGAATATCCAATGTAGAAAATAAATCTTTAAGATTAATCTTTTAAAGTGCTGTATGAACCCAAGGCCTGATCATCAGTTGGATGGGCAGTTTCAGGGGAGCAGGTCCATATGATACAGCTCTTGTCACTTTGTTGTGAAACAGTACCAAGGTGCCTACAGCTACTTTCATATAGTTTCATTAAATTTTATCTCTTGCTGATTATCAAAACTCAGTGGTGATTGTTTCCAAGAGTTCATTTGAAAAATCATAGATTTTATGGTCAAGAAAATGGATATCTCCTTAGGGAAAATGAAAAAAAATCATCTTTGAATTGGCTTGCAATGTAGAAATTTTACCACACTTTTTTCTCAGAGAAATGGCTTAAGACCTTAAACTTCTTGTGCTGTTCCAGAGAAATTAGGTTAACGTGAGAACTATTACATGCATATCACATTCTCACTGTAATGTGAGGTAGTCTTCTGGGTTGTGCAAGTTATAAACCTTGGCTATGACTGTCACTGGAGCAAGGTGGTTTTGAAATGAACAGAGTCTTTGATGATTAAGTGACTTCTTTAAATGTCTGAATTTTAATTAGAATGATTTGGCTGAACTAACATTAGCGGTACTATGATTCCACTGGCAGAACAACTTGATTGGTGATAAATTTGGATCTGTATTTAAGAATCCCTGGATTCATGTTGATTAGCAAAGTGCATCTACCTAAACTGGCATGGATAAAATGTTGTCTTTGTAACAAGAATGAGGTAAGACCATGGAATCTAGTGAATTGATTTGCTATTTCTTGACAATTGTAACATTTTGTGCTATGCTCATGTTAGTTTACAATAAAAGTGCTATCACTTCACCATCATCATTGCTTTCTGTACCTTTTAAAAACTTTTTTTGCTTTTCTTTCTGACCTATTTATTATTATTGTTGTTGCTGTTGTTGTTGTTACTGTTTTCTTCTTTTTTCTTTTATAATCTCAAATGCTTAACACGATTGTAGAGACTTGTGGTCGTTTGACCTTGATTGGATCCCAAGTGTCCACTGAGCCACCATTCTTCGCTTTGGGGGGGGGGAGGCGGGGAGAGAGAGAAAATAATAAAAAAAACCCTGTGGGTCAAATAAAGGCAGTTTAATAAAGCAAAAGCAAAAAGCAAAGGTCATACATGGAAGCAAAGGAAAACAAAAGATGTTATTCTCTACTTCCCATCAGTAAGCAATGCCTGGCCACTTTCAAGGAAGCAGGACTTCTGTACACATAATGGTTGGTCTGGAACACAAATACCATAAATAATGAATGCTCCCCTTCCTCCTCCTGTCTCTTAGCTTTATCGTTGAACAGATATCATATGGTATGGAATACCCCTTTGGTCAGTTTGGGTCAGCTCTCCTATCTGAGTCCCCTCCCAATATCTTGCCCAATGGCAGCCTGCTGGGGAGGAGGAATGCAGAAGAGACAGCCTTGATGGTGTAAGAGCAAGCATTGGAGCACAAGCACCAAGCCTGGCAGTAGCCAAAACACTGCTGCATTATCACCAACTTCCTAGTTACCAATCTACGGGGGCTGCTATGGTGAAAATTAACTCCATGTCAGCCAGACCTGATACAAGACTATACTTTAACCTTAAAACCTAAAGAGCAGGAAATTGACAGAGGGAATTGGTGAATTATGCTATTTAATTATTGCATCTTCTATCTTTCTCTTGTTCTTTCTTGCTTTTTCATCTCAGTCTATCATGGAAGCCCACGTTGAATAGCCAGAGGCATTAAAACAAAAAAAGAAAGAGGTATTTGTCATATATAAATATACAATGCATTGTCCTTTATATGGACCTGGTTTTCATATAACATAACAAGTGGCCTTCCAGATTATACATTGAACAGAAACATTTGGAAATTAGGAGTCACTGACACAGACACTGTTATAAGGATGTCATATTTTTAGAAAATTTCTGGTCTGCACAGGAAAAATGACTACAATTGAATACTAGATGAAGAAAAAGTGTTTCCAGATGCTATATGAAGTCACATGTATCTGCAAGAAAATATGTAACAAAAAAGTGGAAAAATTTTGAGATTTTTTTCAGTAAATTATTTAGGTTGTTGGTAGCTGGATCATATATAATGAGTTTCTGATAGTTTAGGCAGCTTTCAACTCAGAAAGTATACATGGTTTATGGTGGATGTGAGGCTGTCTGAATATGGAATTAATTTCTACATATTAGACGTGGGTTTTAGTAATTTATTTTCTGTGTGAGAGTCATGTTATGAAAATTTACACTTACGTGCACATGCAGCCTCCACCTGAATCCTGAACTTATGCTTGTACAGTGTTTGAGACTTTCTGTGCTGTTAATATGCTCCTGTTCACTTTCTCTTATGTTGGATTGGAATAACTGTCTAGAGCTTAAGAAAAATTAAAATTGACACAAAGCTTTACTTCTATGCAAGGAAAAATATTTTTAAATTAATATGGAGGTCAGTGGAAAATTATTAATTTTATGCTCCAGTCACTTTTGTTATTTAAACATAGTACCCATGCCACTGCATCTATATATGAAGGAAGAAAGTGCATATTCATTTTTCTTCCAAAGCTGTTCAACTTTTTTTTTAACCTTAATCTTTGTTTTACATAGAAATTAAAATACATAAAATTAAAATTAGAAAAAAAAATAATTAAACAGTCTGTAGTTTAGATTCTTTCACTCATGCAATACTATTCATGACATTTTCACTGCAAGTCTTAGATAAACACTTTGGAGACTTGCATTTATTGTCACTCATTGTTCACCTGCACATTGCAGGCTTAAGCATGAGATGTTTAGAATAAAGAACCTAAAGTAATACTTATTACCCAAAAGGAAGACCACTCCCCTTCAGAGCAAAGATGTGGGTGGCTGCTCCGGGAAGGGATAATTTTTAAGTATGCACAGTTTGCACTGGCTTTGTATTGTGACACACATCCTATGTCAACACACAGCCCTTCATGGGACAACACTAAGAGAGGGTTTTCCCTGGTGTCATGACTGCTGTGGAGGAGAGTGGCCAGGAAAGAGGAGAACATGTGTGGGTAAAGGTTGATGGGGGGAGGAGACATGCGCTTAGCGTATTGACCCCCATGCAGTGAAGTAGGGCTGAATCTAGTCTGGAGATTAAAGGAAACAATCATTAGGTCGGGAGAGAAACACAGGAGGGGCTTGTTTTAAAATGAACAAAATTAAGCAGAGTGTTTTGTAATGCTACCCCTCAGTACATTACTATTGCATGATCATCCAGACTTGAGAGATGTTTTGATTCATTACCAAGAGGAGTCAGAAGGGTAGCTATAGACAGCCTTATTAAAATCATAAGTGAGCAAAAATGTGCCACCTGATAACATGTATCTTACTTGCAAAAACCTTTGTATTTGAGAAGCTTGCTTTTTGTGGACTGAGAAAGCAGGTCATCTGCAAACTAAATATATTTAATGAAATGTTTCCACTGTAAATACCACACTTATTTAACAAAGGTTAAAGTTTGTAAGTTATTAGTTAATCTGCTTCTCTTTTGGCAGAATATTATTGCAGTTGCCAATGAGCAGAAAATGTTCAAAACAATTCGGTATTAGAATACAATAATATTACATGATAACCTTCAAAGAAATGTGAAACAGCATCAAAATGCAGAAGGTTAAACCCATTAAGTGTATTCTGTATGTTTTGTTTCTATAACACATTTAGTGAGTACCAAAAAGCTATTTAACCTAACCCTTCTGATAATCAGTTTCTGGCAAAGTAGCTGTAAAGTTGACCTTTCAAAATACACACTAAATACTAGGATTCTCAGTTTATTTTGGTGATACTCAGAAGCTACTCCTTGCCCATCTTTCTTCTTCTGCCAGGACTCTATCCACTTCTTTTTGTTTCAGAAATTTCTGTGCTGATTCCCTTTTCCTGGGAAACAGAAGATGACTTAAAAAACATTTACAATCATGCCATTTCATCAACACTCTAGTGCATATAACTCTATGTGCTAAATATCAAACTCACAGTTAAAGTACGTTGAAGTTTTAAGAATGTCTTTAAAAATAGGATTTAAGTTTGTGCTTTAAAAAGCTTTTAAGTGCTTTGCAGTATATGAAGGCTTTTCTATATCAGGGTTGCAGGGATCAATCTGCTGTTAAACCTTTCCTTCTTGCATACAAAGGTATTGTGGAACGTAATTCCAATATGCCTTGGCCACCTTCATGCATCTGTCAGCTGACCCAAATTCATAACACCTCAACTGAGAGAGCCATTTTATAAGAACCTGCTTCCAGAGTAGTGGAAAATGTCACTTTTCTTGTATTTCTCTGACTTTAAGTTTGGAAACATTTACTTGAAGTTACGATAAACTTATTTCTCCTTGCAGCATGAAAGTATTTGGTGTATAATTTGTAACAAAAATACTTCTAAAGGATAAAATTCATTGCAGGATTACAAAGGTTCTAACCAGCTGCTGTGCATAATGACATTCCTCTTCAGTTTCCTGATCATTTACTTCAGTGACAGCCAGCACATACATTGTGCTGCCACTGATTTAAAAAATGTAGCAACATAATGCAGTGTTTGCCAGTTATCTTAAGCAGGCATCTGCAGCTACAAATCAGCTCCAAAAATGAGCTGCACAAATATGTCTTGAACCACACTCACCAAACATAAGCTATCTTGAACTGACAAGAGGACTAACGTCCAAACACTGAAAGAGCCCATGCTATCTATCAGTAGTGGAAAGTTCAAGCTCCGTAGAAAAAGGCAAGACTTTAGCTATTTTTACTTCAGTGATGGACTACAGGGCCAGAGCAATCCTTTAGCTGCTCTGGCCTGGTTCTGTTAGGATGTTCTCATGCTTTGTAAGTTGGTATTCAGAGATTAGACAGTAAATATGGAGCAAGAACTGTCAAAGTGAAGTCCAAAAATATCCCTCGTTGCCTGACAATATTCTGTAAAGATTAAAAAGTGCACTCATTTGTTCTGTATTTCATGTGGCTTATGCTGCTTTCATCTCTGCCTGGTGGAGTCAGATTTGTGAAGCACATGCATTTACTTCTCCTTTGTTTTTGCTATGGCCAGTGTGTTGCTTTTCTACTTTACATTATTGTGTAAGCTGGATTTCATATCCTCTGTCAGGGAACAGAGCCATTTTATGTAGATAATGCAGAAACAGAAAATATAAGGAGGAGTTTGCAAGTCAAGGCTTCAATTTTACTATTTCCCTTAAAAATCTAACTTTCATAACAGGGAACAAGATGTAAAATGTGAAAGTGTCAGGTGGAATATGATGTATAAATGACAGAAATTAAGATAAACAAAAGCAAATAAAGCAATGGGATGAACAAAAGTAAAAGAATGATTGTGGTGGGTTGACCCCGGCTGGACATTAGGTGCCCACCAATGCTGCTTTATCACTCCCCTACTCAGCTGGACAGGGGAGGGAAAATATAATGAAAAGGCTAAGGGTCAAGACAAGGACAGGGAGAGATCACTCACCCATTACCAGCATGGACAAAACAGACTTGACATGGGCAAATTAGTTAAATTTATTGCCAACCAAACCAGAGTAAGATAATGAGAAATAAACCCAAAACTTAAAAAGCCTTCATCCTACACCTCCTCTCTTCTTAACTTTGCTCCCTATTTCTCTGCCTCCTCCCGCTCAGCAGTGCAGGGTGTGGGGGCATGGGGGCTTCTGTCAATCCACAACAGCTGTCTCAGCCACTCCTTCCCCCTCAGCAGCGTAGGCTTCTCTCTCCACGGGGTGCAGTCCTTCAGGAACAGTCTGCTTCAGCGTGGGTTCTGCATGGGGTCACAAGTCCTGCCAGCAAACCTGCTCCAAACTGGGCTCCTTTCTTTCCATGGGTCCACAGGTCCTGCCAGGAGCCTACTCCAGCACAGGCTTCCCACGGGGTCACAGCCTCCTACAGGTGCATCCACCTGCTCCAGCGCGGAGTTCTGCACAGGATGCAGGTGGATATCTGCTCCACCATGGACCTCCATGGGCTGCAGGGGGACAGCCTGCCTCACCATGGTCTTCATTACAGACTGCAGGGGAACCTCTGCTCCAGTGCCTGGAGCACCTCCTGCCCTCCTTCTGCTCTGACCTGGGTGTCTGCAGGGTTGTTGCTCTCACATATTCACAGTCCTCTCTCCAGCTGCAAGTTGTTGTGCTTTTTTCCTCTTAAACATACTGTCAGAGAGGCAGTACCACTGTGGCTGGTGGGTTTAGCCTTGGCCAGTGGCAGGTTCATGTTGTAGCTGGCTGACATTGACACAATCAGACATAGGGGAAGCTTCTAACAGTTTCTCAAAGAAGCCACCACTGTAGCATGCCCACTACGAAAACCTTGCCAGACAGACCCAATTCAATATTATCAGGAAACAAAGTGTTTAATAGGAAAGCCCAATTAATCCCAAATCTAATTTTTCAGTGCTGTGTCTCAAATCTTTTTCTGCAAAGAATGAGGAAGAAAATTGCTATATGCTCAAAAAATCTCTACAAAATGAACAATCAAACCATTTTAAGGGTTTTGCTTTTTTTTTTTTTTAAGTTTAGATCATGCTGTAAAATTGTTCTGTTAGAATAAAAAATGTTTTTTTCTCTGTAACCTGTATAAAGTTGAATCACACCCCTGGAGATCTGCCAAACTACCTGAAAATAACTTGAACAACCAGTGATCCATGTTGCATGACCTTTACCTCCCCACTCTCTGCTTTTGTTCATGACTTGCATTTTTGCTTTGATTGGATGGTTGCTGCTTCAATAAGGAAGGATGACTAATTGTTTAAAAATATTCTGAACATCTTTTGAAGCACTCCATTATAGCACGTTATATCCATACTACAATGCTTCACTTTGTCCACTTTCCTATTATAGTAACGACAGGTGAACTGAATGGGTTACATATTCAGTTCAATGTGAAGGGTACTTCAAGCACAGCCTCTGTTAATAGTAATAAAAAATAAGTGTAGCTAATTTCCTGTACTATGATAATATTAATATTTTTGAGTTTTCTTACTGTTTTGCAAACATTAGCTGTTAATCTACATTAAAGCCTTGGGAGGCAGCTTTACCTTTCTATAATACCAAAAACCTGCAAGTCCAGATTTTGGTCTCTAATAAATCTGACCTGAGTTTGAAAGGTTTTCACCACAAAAGACTGTCTGTCAGTGGAAGTGAATTGCTATTTCTAAACTTGGGTTATTTTATTGGAATCCCTAAGTATGGATTTAGAAGTGTAAGTATGTACACTGCAGAGAGGGGAGGGAAAAAAAAACAGCCCAAATGTCTGAGTATAAATATTTGAATTCCCTCCATCCCTGGGCTCTGCTTAGCCCTCTGAGCTCCATATATTTCAATCTTAATGCTTAAAGATCATTCCTTCGCCATGAGGGAAAACTGAGGGTGAAAGAAATAGCTGGGTTTTTTTTTTTTCTTTTTTCCTGGTGTTGGTATTCATGTAGAGTGGGCAAGTATCCAAAAACAATGGCTAGAGATTGTCGTTGTTTTGAAAGATAATTGTTTTGACCTTAATGGGGTGGGGGTGTGGGGGCATGTGTGGGGGCGGGTGGAGAGTAAAAAATGGGAAAGATATACATGAGGAGTGAAACGGTTGCCTGCAAATCCCAGCAGATTTGCAGACTACAGCTTCTTCACTGTGTACAACCTACCACCGCACTGTCAACACTTTTGAAACAACTCTGCATTTTTTCCATAAAGGTTTTCACATTTGTAGCACAAATAATGTTCTCAAAGGAAATTAAACTGCAGGTAGATGCTATTATTTTGAACAAAATAAGGCATTGTAGAGGGTCCCATCTTAAACTGGTGAGCATGTGTTTTCTGCAGACCAGGTATCCAGTTGGGTATCAAAGAGGAAAGCATACAGCTACAAAGGAATGTAAGAAGAGCCATATGGGATCATGTCAAAGATCTTGAATTACCAGTTCTTTAAAATCTTTGTTGGACTGGTATTTTATTAGTATACGTAGCAATACCAATTTTTTTTTTTTTTCCTGCCACTGAATAATGTTATAAAATTTCAATCAAGCTCAGTCTGCCTGATCATTTTTGGGTTGGACTGTGCAGATAATGGGTATAGTCACATTTTCAGGTCCTTGTTAACTGACGTGGTAAAGAAAGGACATTGTTAATCAGTTGCAGATTGCCCAGTTGAAGAATTCTTCAGAGGATCTCCCAGCTGAGCAGATGGTTCTAGGCCAGTTCAGTCAAAAACTGAACTCCTCTTTTTCATTTGTTTAAACAGTTTTTAGTTTAGTTCTCTACTGAGTTTCTGAAAACCTCTAGTCTCTTCTCTAGTGGATGAGATACAACAACTTTGCTTTTAGCTGACTGATTGCATCAACATTTGTACCTTATCTCCAGAGTAAGGAAGGGATGTGTCTGCAAGATTTTAAAAAACATGTTTTGCAGGACATTGGTTTACAGGAGTATATGTGTTTTCTATATTTTTGATGTTGTATTTGCCTAACTTTTGTAAAATCTAAACTGTAAATCCCACAAAGACCAGATCTGGTTTGAAACAGTGATTATAAAGCCTCCAATTATTTTTTTTCCAAGTAATAGCCACTAAACATTCCAGTGTCAGCTGGTAAATATATGAGAGGGAGTTGAATTCATCTGGAAACCTTTGAGGGACATATATTGAACACCAGCAGGGAGAGTAAAGGTTTATTTGGCTGAGAACATAGGTTATTTCCCAATATTGTGCAATATTCAACAAAAACCTAAACCTAAATCTCCTTTTTGAGAGCTCTTTCTGGTTTTATCAGTCTGGACCACCTCCCCAGCCAGGTACAAAGGACAAAGAATTTATATCCCAGTTATATTTCAGGATGACAGCAAAACAGGGAAGGAAATTTCAAAGACAGACCACAAAACACCACTGCTTTGATAAAAGATCTTACTAGACAACACTACCAGCACAGACACAATATATTCTGGGGTGGGACCATTTTAATTTAATGAAAGAGATGTGCAAAAGGAAATAGATTACAGAAGATGATATGAGACAATAGCATTGTGTCTGGGGAGTTCCTGGCAATGACAAATACCTATAGTTTTAGTTTCTCACCACCTGGTTGTATCTAATGGATAGAAGGTAGTAAAACAATTCGGACAGAGTTGGTATGCAAGTAAGTCAGGGATACAAAAGAATGTGATCATAAAAGTGGGTTCAAAGTTTTGCCTCATCAGGCACAAAAAGGTGTATTTCAAAGGGCAATTTGCCTTTCTTTCTGCAGCCCTTTGCACCCAGCAGAAGAGCAGGGGTGATGATGTTCTCAGTGGAAGTGGTCGCAGACTCCCCCACCTGTCTGAATCCATAGTGGCTCTTTGTGCAAGATACTCGGGCTGATACTGACCTTAGCAGCAGTATGTGGGTGTCAAAAAAGCGGAAAGTTGAAGTTTGTGGTATGAACAAGGTGAGGCTGACTGTCATTGTCAGGTGATGGGAACAATCATGATTGATAGAAAGGGAATAGTAATCAGACAACTGATTAAGGAAAGAGATAATTACAGAGAGAACTGATTAAGGGAAAGGAAGCCAGCACTCATCAAGGGTAGTGGGAGAAACAAGTGACTACAAGATACCTAAACTGTCAAATGAAATGTGGGTATTATTGTCTTCTTTAACTTCAAGAAAGGTTGATAGGGCGAAGTACAGCTCAGAGTGGGTGTTTGGGAAAACTGACAGTTGAGTAAGAGAAAAAAGCAAAGGGACAAAGGAGGCAGAGAGCTGTCTGGGGCAGAGCAGTAACTGGAAAATGAGCAGCAGCTAAGGCTGGACATGGAGACAAACAGCAACACATATACAAAGAGGAGAAAAATGGAGGGTGGAGGAAGCATCCTATCCCAGTACAGAAGAAATTAGTGGGTCCAGCTGAAAGAGCTGGAAAGTCTTCTTGAGGGGTTAAGTGTTCAAAGAAAGGAAGGTGTTTGGCTCTGACAAGATCAGGCTGTTAAAATGTGGTTGCCAACTGCAAAGGTCTATAGAGGCTCCTTATTGCCTGATCACTTGTTTCCAAATGAAAAGTTAGTCTAAAGAAAAATAATATGCAATGAATGTGGTTAGAAATTAAGAATTATACATTTGTAATTTCCTCCTTTTAGCTTCAACTTCATTCCCTAGATAAATGCCCAGGGATTCTTGTATGGAGTGTTATCTAACTGTAGGTCAGACCAAGAAACATGTTTACTTTTCTAATGAAGTATTTTAGTATTTTTAGAGTATTTCCCCATGATGGAAAGCGGGGGGTGGGTGGGATGGGGGTGCCCACAGGGATGGTGGAGACACACACGGACGACAACACCACTCTCTTTGTCATAAAAGTCCTATGAAAGTTGATGTTACTCTTCTACACGTTACTTTGCCTTCTTTTTTTCCTTTTCTGCACAGCATGCCTCTAAGTAATGCTGTTTGTCCTTTAGAACTCCTTATACAGCATCAATCAACTCATGAAGATCAGAGTATATTTGTCTCCCTTGTGCACCATCATGCCAAACTGTTGGAGACTTCTATCACACTTGCAGACACCTACAGCTAAATTGCAGCATATACGAATGGGATTTCATATTATGTTGTCTTAAAGAACAAATGTGTTTATCATTATCAATGTATAAATATAGAAAATTAAAGGTTCTGACAATAATTTATCAATTATTACAACATTTTGTCAAATTTTACATTGTGCTTTCTTTTTCATTGTTTTAGTTGGGGTATCTTTTTATAGGAGTACATTGATTTTAATATGTTTGGATGGTTATAATATTGGTTGTTTATAATAATATAATATTATAAACTTCTTAGTTTATTCTGATGTACAATGTTTTGGGGAATACTAACCAAGCTAATAATGGTGGAGCACTTAAAAATGAACAATACAACAACGAAGCAAGTATTTAACAACATTTTGTTCACAGTTGGTACTGTAGTACCAAGACCATGTTCATCCCTCCCTTCTACTGACATAAATTAGGAATGGCTTATTTTAAGTCCATATATGTTTTTTTACTATATATACACAATCATCATTTATTATAACAACCATGCAGGTCTTCACGTTATTCTCCATCGATTTCTACTGCATAGAGATATGCTATTATTTTGCTAAGATCTACTGTAATTATAATGTCTTATACTGAAAATACTGCACAAATTTTGGAAACACCTCAGCTTTAGTTAAATGAATGAGAATTTTTCTTTTTATTTTTTTGAATTCAGGAAAGCACTGCCTTTGTTTTCTTTCTCATTTTTGTATTATACACTATGCAAGACAACCACAGCAAAACTCCTGTTTGGAGGGAAAACAAAAGGTCTGTTGTTAAAGGGTCTACAACTATAGAAGAATAAACCTCCCTGTCCTGCTCAGGTCTGTGATATTGAATGTCATACCACCTATATGAGCTACTCTATTCCTTCCCATTCTTCCTACCAAACCCTTTTGTTCTGTGAAACACAGATTTCCATTATACTGTTTTGCACTGGACCCTGAATAATAGGGCTTCTGTATCTATTGGACCTTCAAGTCCTGTTATAATACACACAATGATAGTGAAGAGAGACAGATGTTTCTGTCAAAGTTGAAAATTAGTTTCACCAGCAAAGTTTTAACTGTGTCTGAGCATAATGTTGTCATATGGTTAGTTCCCTGGCAGCTACCAGGATTGCTCAAATGCTTTGCAATCCTTGGGACTCAGTACAGGACAGGACTGAGTCCTTGATTAGCATTTATGTCTAATAATTAATATGAATATGTATATAAGTAGCATACATTTGTGTAAGTTGTATGTTATGCTGTCTGTGTATTTTGGAGTCACAAAGATATCTGACCTCCTGATCTGCTGTTGTAAAAGTGTGATCCACCATGCTCACAGCCAGTGGATTGGAAAGTTACAAGATAAACATGACCTATAAGTCACTTGAATTGAGTAAAACACAATATATTTGCATGGACAGGATAAAAGGGAAAATGACAGTGCAGAAGCAACTAATGAAAATAATTAAGGAGAATAAGAATTGGGGACTGGTAGAGAAATACACACGTTTTTATATTTTTTCAAATATGCTGTGAAAAAGCCATTTGAGGATGGAATAATTAAGCAGTGCATTCATGAAGAAAAAAACCTAATAGCAAAATGTAAAGAGATAACAAGATGAAACAGAAGTTATGTTTAGGGATTTGTGCAGACAGTTATGCTAACAAAGACTGTAAAAGACATTCTGAAGTAGTGAGTAACTAAATAAACAACTGTATGGAATCCATGGGCAGATTTTCCAAAGCAGTTTGCATCCTTGAGACCTGATTTTTAAAGGAGTTAAAACTACTTATTACATTTCTCATTGTATGCAAAGCATCTTCTTGGTGGTTCAACATTTTGGCTTACACACAATATCAACCACAGTCGATAATTCCTTTTCAACTTCTCTCTTTGCCTTTGTGCCACTACAGCTGCACCTATGCAGCCATCCTGGATCCCTAAAGAGCATTTAGTACATACCTGGACCACTTAACTTCCAATTATATGTGGTTAAAGTGGGAACTATCTGAAATGGAGGTCTTTTGGAAACCTGGTGTGTGTTTTTTACCATCACAAGACACTTACTATGGAGAACTTCTCTGAGGTTTGCATCTGTTGGAGACATCACACCAAAACTCAAAAGTGAGAAATAGCCTGTGTAAAAACACATGCCAAAAAGATAAAAAACGTATACATGAGTCTTAAAATACCACCAACAGTATTCAGGTCACTTGAAGAGTTTGGGCTTTCTTTCTGGAATTCAAGAACGGACAACTTGTGTATCACCTGCAAAAGATTTCCCTGTACAAGACAAATGGAAGACATGGCTAATTTTAAGACTGAATTGATCTATCAGTTTAACATACTGCATAGTAGTGCAGAAATGCATGCAGAAAATTTGTTTTTAATAGAAACATAACAAGATGGAATAATTTACGATTTAAACAAAAATATGTAAATAAGTGTATTGAATAGACAATTGCTTGTTCTATTCTATCAAAAAAAAAATGTCACGTAAACTTACATGAACTTTGACTCATCTGCTTTTTCCTGTGTTATGGGGACTTTAATATAAAAAATTGCCAGTAAATTTTTATTTCATGAAATAAAAGTAAGAAAAGTTTCCTTAGAATTTCTTCATTATCATTGCATACAGAGAGTAAATTTGGCTAAACAGCATGGTTTTCTTATAACTTTTGGGCCAACATCAAATGAAATCTCCCAATGCATGTATTTGACTTCCCTGTCAGATAGAAGCAAATGTGGTTAGTAATTATAATAATGCTGTGTTTCTTTAAGGCTGTCATGTCAGTCTAGAGGTACAGTTAACTGCAGATAGCACAGCTTTGACTCAGCATGTCACTTCTTACCTTGCCAAGCATGAAAATTGCAAGTAACGAGACTTGCAAAATGAAATATTGCTTGACAGAAACCTGCCTTCTAGACTGTAGAATCCTGGTATAAAGCTACCTTGACAAAAAGTGTATCACTCTTAGGACCCTTCAAATTATTGGACTGATGCAGCTTTATTATCAGACATTGTTCAGTTCATCATAAACGTCTCACTGCCACTGCGCCTTATGTGTGAAAAAGGATATATAAAAGCATATCATATTCCAATCTAATTCACACAATGGCTTTTGTGGTAATTAAGATCCAAGTACTGTTAAATTTCTAGGGATTTTCTATTACGTGTATGAATCAAATGATTTAGAATGGCTAGATTAAAATAGTTGGTGTCACTTCTTAAGAAGACAAGTGGAAAGGGTTCTTTAAAAAGGAAGAAATAAGATTGATTTAGAGACTCAATTTATTGCCAAGTGACCACCCCAAATTGATCTGAAAAAAACAGATGGAAAGAAGATCTTTATAACTTTTCAGCTGATGGCAGTATGTCTTTTAAAGCCAGCATTAAAAGCCTGTTCAGTGGCAATAAATATAAGCCAGGAGGATATAGCTTGCAATAAAATACTTAGTGTTGTTGCACAGAGACTGGAATTTGACAATGACAATTGTTTTTGTAATTCTTTAGATTGTTGGAGAGAAACTACTCACTCTCTTCCTTATTGCACACTCTGTACCTAAGAATATTCATGGATGTTTCTATACAGAGGTCCTGGCCAGAAGAATATTCATAGCAGTGACCTGAGGACCGAAAGATATCCTCCTCCCCACCAGCTGTACTACTTAACTCTATAAACACTACAGCAACCAAGAAAAGTCTTTGTTTGGCATACTGGGAGAAGGGAGGAAAATACTTAGCTCCTATCACTCAAGGTCTTTAGTACACGAAGGTATACAACATTGATAACTCACATCAACAAAGCTCTTATTTGGGGAGTCTAACGTCTGTAATATTATTCAGAGCAAAATGTATGAGATGGCATACTTCAGCCTAAAACCCATTCCCAGTGCTAGTGAGCATCTCTTGAAAAAGTGCAAAAGAACAGATTATACATTTCTGTCATTTATGGCATTGCCATCAGTATCCTGAACAGGTTGGGGCAAAAGCTGAACCAGGGAAAAACTATGTAGTCCCCATCTCTATCTGAAAGCATGGTGCTGAGAAGATGACCTATAAAAAGGCTTTAGATAAGTAGATCAAAGCCAGGACGGTAGAGCAAACAGTCTGTTAGATCTAAGACATTGGATCGACAATGGTGCAAACCCTAAAGGAGGCTTGCTACTAGATCAAGCATAACAATTCCCACCTGAGAAAAAAATAACTGCTCTTGTCTTAGGGAAGAAGTCCTTGTTCTCAGCAGGGAAGCATAAGGCAGACAACAAACGCATGTGTAGCCCAGTGGACAGAGAAATTCTATCATCTGCTGGAAGATATGTCAGCTTCTGGCAATGCAAATCTAGGAAGCCTCCAGTCACCAGGCTGGGTATGTCCACACATTAGGCTTCACCTTCTTACTTGAAGTTAATGGATTTGAAGTGGGATATCACCTTGCTGATTGCTATCGCAGGCTAGCAGCTCAGCTGCTCAGTCCCAACAGTATGCAGCTCCCCACAGACTTTTCCATCCCAAACTAGGTGCTAGTAGATGCAGCAGCCAAACAGTAGCTTCTCTGTTGGTCTGCCTGGCAAGCAGAGCTTCTCCACACAGTGAAGCAGACCACTGTTCCTATGGTAAAAGAGAAATTCCCTCAAATGCTTTAATAAACTATGTATTGTTCCCTGTTTCTCCTGGATAAAGTGTGTAGACAAAGATATAAAAGACTGAAGTTACTAGCCAGGTCATTTGACAGTGCAACAGAAGACCATGTATATGTTCCAAGCTGTGCCAGGTTACTGCTGTCAAGAAAAAAAAAAAGAAAAAAAAAAAGGGTGGGGGGAAGGGAAAAGAAAAAGGAAAAAAGAAAAGGAAAAGGACAAAAGAAAAAAAGAAACTATTTCCCAGCTTTTAAATAAAAATTCTGTTAAACTGACTGTAAATAAATATTTTCTAATTTTGGGAGGACATGTTCCACTTAATATCTAGTTTTTGTGTACAGACATATGTGTTGGTGTATTTATTGTTTCATGATATCAGTACAAAATGATACCAGTCAGCATTTTATTTTTGAGATAAAAGGTAACCAGTTGAAATAGGCCTTGTATATATTTATTTTATCATGCCTTCAATCTTAGGTTTGAGGAAAGAGTCCATGATGCTGTATCAGATGATAAGTCTGCTATGGACAATAGACCCACCAGCAGTGGGATTGAAGGATGAAGCGTGAAGCAGTCACCACAACTATCACATTTGTTCCTAGCTACTATGGACTGAGGTGCTTCCATTGTGTCCCTTTTTTTTTTTTTTTTTCTTTTTTTTTTCCCTTTTAAGGTTTTAAAACAATAATTGATCTTTGCAATGGATGTTTACATGAAGGACATTTACCTTCATCCTTTGTCTCCTTTCTGACTAGGTCAGATTATTGCTGTGATTAGAAACAGGCCAGGAGTCTTAAATAAAACTGACTCTTCACATATCTGGTCAGTGAAAGGTAAGTGTTGATACCTTGATATCATATTAATTTGGTAATCTCAATTTATTAATTAATTTTAACTGTAATTTCTGATTATGTTTTTATTTATTATTTCTGTCTTTTTTGAGTCAGAAGAGGTGAAGAACAAACTCTCAGAACTGATGTCCTGTACTGCTATCTGATGGATTGTGTGTACACTGATCGCAACTGATTTCAAGTTAGAGATTTGCATGCCTCTTTGCTCTGCTTCCAAATTAATGGCTGTGTCTTTCACAGACACGGAATCACAGAATCACAAAATGGTCAAGGTTGGAAAGGACCTCTGGAGATCATCTTGTTCAGCTACTCTGCTCAAGCAAGGTCACCTAGAGCAGACTGACGAGGACCATATCCAAACAGCTTTTGAACATCTCCAAGATGGCAGACTCTACAGCCTCCTTGGATAACCTGTATCAGTGCTTGGTCACCCTTATAGTAAAAAAGTCCTTCTTTATATTTAGAGGGAACCTCCTGCATTTCCATTTGTGGTCATTGCCTCTGGTCCTGTCACTGGGCACTACTGAAAAATGGCCTGGCTCTGTCCTGCATGCACCCATTCTTCAGGTATTTATATACATTGATAAGATCCCCCTGAGCCTTCTCTTCTTCATGTTGAACAGTTCTAGCTCACTCAGCATTTCCTCATAAAAGAGATGCTCTAAATCCCTAATCATCTTAGTGGCCCTTCACTGGACTCTCTATGCTATGTCCATGTTTCTCTTGTATTGAAGAGCCCTGAACTAGTCACAGTACTCCAGGTGTGGTGTCACTGGTGCGGAAGAGAGGTGAAGGATCACCTCCTTTGACCTGCTGGCAGCACTCCTCCTAATGCAGCCCAGGATACTCTTGATCTGTCTTGCTGAAAGGGCACACTGCTGACATGTTCAATTTGGGTGTCCACCAGGACCACAGGTTTTTCTCTGTGTAATGTTTGTGTAACTTGGTGTAGGTGATGCTGTTGCAGTTGAGACTGGATCCCTTAACTATCTCTGCTTTATTCAAATTGCTATGATTCTTTCATGCCTATTACTCTTGCATTATCTTTGCGGAATTGTTGGATTCTCTGATAAATGAGTGCTCTATAATAAATCAAAAAACTTGAGCTTTCAATTTTAGGTCCAATATTTGTGTCATTTTTGCACTTGGAGGGTGGGTTTTTGTATTTATTTTAATTTAATTTTAATTTTGGTTTTTAAACTCTAGGAGTTCAATGTAATTTCCCTGATATTTAGAGAGCACTCAGCCTTCTTATATCAACCTCATTCTTAAAAGCGAGTAGGTTATGTCTGTTAAGTTTCATAAACTTTCATACAATGGAACTACTTCCCTGGGCTTCTGTGCAGGCCACTATATTCTGTGCCTCTTAACAACCATTTCTATCAAACTTCTAACTGAAAAGCAAACTGATTGGACTCCTGTATTAACTTTTTGTTATCTTACCTTTGTTAATGCCTGCATGCTCTTACGCATGGCAGTTCCTATGCTGCAAGCTTAATGGAGCATGGGCTGTACCTTCAGTAATGTTTGGTGAGGACTTGGCTTTTTGTGACCACTATGGTAAAGCAGGAATGAATTGCTAAAGTGAGTCACAGATTCTTCCTCTATGCTCTGCTGTGCCTTTTCATCTCTGGTCTCCAAGTAAATCTTCAAAGATTCAGTGAGGTGTTCATTTATGTTGACTAGCACTAGATAAAGGGACGGAAGGCTGCTCATCCTCTCTCACGAAAACCCTCTCCTCCACAAAAAAGAAGAGGTTAAAATCACTCTGTGAGATGAAGTCATCACACTGCCTTTCTACACCTTATCCATAAGCAGAACATGCTCTAGTGCAGCTATACACAATCTGACATACTTCCCAGCCTCTCTTTTCTTTCAAAACAGCTTCTTGTCATTGGAAACAGACAGAAAAAAAAAATAATAAAATGTATACAGCTTCAGTTACTTGTGTTGAGGTACTGACAGACCTATCAACCCTAACCAAATTTATGCTGAAGTTTATCTTGCAACCTCCCTATCCCCTCTTCCCTGCCTGTGACAGCCAGCAAAGCACAGTCAGCAGAAGAAAAGCTGGCTGACCCCCCAGCCTTTTCAATGCAAAGCAGGGTATTGTAAAGTAAAAGTACCAACATAATAGTTTAAAATAAATGGCTAGCCTTTGCCCTGAGCCAGCTAAGGCCCCATCAGAAATTCTCATCTGCCAGTGCCAGTGGAAACAGCAGTTTCAGCAGAGCAGAGAGCTGAAATGATGAACCCCTCACTAGATCTTATCTGTCCTGCCCTTTGGTTAAAGTGGCTGGTGGCAATATGATTACTTCTCTACTTCATCTGGCTGAAGTCCAAGGTCCCAACTCAAATAAGAATGCATCACCCTTCTCTTCACGCTCATGTATTCTCATTCTAACATACCTCCATCAGTTTAAAATGTCTCTAATGGGCATCACAGAAGGAGGGATTTACTGGTGTCCCATTTAAGAGGTGCCCACTCCTTGTATTTATCTATGATGAATAATAGATAATAAGGTAGCACAGTCACCACTAGAGAGAGCTCTGATACTAGAATTATTATCAAATCCTATTTTATCTAAGTTCCTATTGCAGAGCTCAGGGGCAATTGCTTGAATGGATGGAGTGTCAAAAAGGGAAGAGCGATACAAAAAGAAGGAACTTCAGTGTGTGAGGGAGGATTTTACACTTAATGTTATTGGGCCATGATTGGTCTACCAAAAGGGGAGTGAGTGTTTTTCTAGTTTGGACTCTTTCCACTTTAATTCAGCAGTTTTTTGATGTTCTACTTGCAATACTTATTGCTGCTCAGCTGCCCTGCTTCATGGTTTATGACTTGATATTGCTTTCAGGAGAATATAGGATGAAAATAGAATACTGGAATTTGGTGGGGGGAAAAGTGATTTATGAATCATGCCACTTATTGGTGGTTTATACTTCAGTGAAAGTTTATGCAATTTTCAGAAGTAACTTGGTATATCTATGTATTTAAATGAGAGGTATCTATGAGCAGGGAAAGTACCCACATTCCCCTTTCACGAACACCAGAAAATAAACATACCTGAGACACCAACACTGTCCAGTGTTTCTGCCTTTATTATAATAGTTCAATGCATCTTTCCTGAATGGAGATATGAATCATGTAAAGACAGAGACTGGCAATGCTTGAATAAGTAAGGCTAGGTAGGCAATTCTGTTGTTTCTATATATACTGCAGGAAAGGTACCACAAAGGTAATTTGGTGAATGTTCTTCTAATAGCCTCTTAAATGTGATCATTCTTTGTCATTGCACCCCAATGTAAGTGTAGGGCCAACATGACAATCCGTGTGAACTCCGTGAGTAAAACAGGGATCAAATATCCTGTGCCAAAGCTGACAAAATGGAAGCCTATGTCCAAAGCCTGTATTTCAAAGTCATACTCGGTCTCCATTCATTCCATGTGCTGCTGAATCAGCTTGGGATCAATACCCAGATCAATATCTCAACTTTTGTTCCTTTTTATTTAGCTGGGACTTGTTTTTGCAGAAGACCCCTGACTTTATTCATAAACTTCCTTTTGCGGGAGACTGAGAACTACCTTTTCACTTCCAGCATAAGGGGACAGTCAATTTAGTTTCCCTCCAAGATAGTTAGATGTTCCTCCATCCTCATCTTTAGAAGTCATCTACAAGTACAGGCAGGCTGTCCATCATATTTTTCAATCCCAGCCAAATGCAATGTTTGTTAAACAAAATGGTTAGTAATCTCTGTACAAGAATTCTTAATAGATCACAGACTTGGGCCTTTTCAAAATATTTCTGTGTTTTCACTTCTTGGGGGTGTGTGTGAAGGTTGAATATGTCTTTCTTTTCATCCTTATAAAAGTTATTTTTATCAATTTTCTATGCATTTTTATGGAGAGCTTGATACTGTGGTGATATGCAAATATCACATAATTTCAGATCCCCACAGGTCTGAAGAATAAAGTGTTAATTAATTTGTCAGGCCTTGTCCTTAGAGAAGTTCCACCAGAAAAATCAATGTCCTTTCTATTGACAAACCCAGTGGCGAATGTTACCAATGTCTATCCTAAATCTCACTGTAAAATGTAAGCTTATTTTGGATTTTAAACATTATTATTTTGGATAAATAAATGGCTGGCAGGGTTCACGACAATGTAAAGTCCACAAGGCACCATGGTCCTATACAATTTTCAAAATTTCAGAGATGACAGATTTTAGCCTAACTGACAATATGTATCAGGATGCTTTGAGACTGGAAAATGCAAATATATAATTGAGGTTACCTGAAGTAAAAAAGGAGTTAGAGAAGTTTCAGATACAAGAAGAGATGGATGAAGTAAATACAAAAAAATAGCACAGATTTAGAAATACAACTAAAAAATGTTGAGAAGCTAATAAGTTACAAAAGACAGACATGGAATGCAAGTCCTGCAAATGCTTTGATTTAAGAAGATAAAGAAAATACAGAGTCTTCTAATCGTATGAGAGAGTAAATACAATTCAGAGACAGATATGTGGTGGGTTGTGTGGTCTGTAGTAATTGATTAGAAACCCAGAAGATGCATCAGGCGAAACATGTGTTATGATTATTTAAGTAAGGCAGGACGTAGTGGGATTTGTCACAGAATGCTTAAAAAAAAGCTGAAGTAACCTCTGAAAGATTATCTTTAATATATGATGAAAGATTAGGGCGTTCTTCACAGTGCTGGGGAAAATAAAATTACTAAATCTTTGAAAACATAAAGCAAAGCAAAGAAAGAGTGGTCAGTGTAAATTTAAAATGCATCACTGGAGAGGAAATTACTGATCAATACATCTACAAGTACCCAGAAAATAACAGGATGATGAGAAGCAGCCAAAGTGGCTTTTTCAGGAACGAATTGCATCAAACCAATCTCTTTGCCTCACTTAGCTGACAAAAGGGAAGCAATGGACATCACATATCTCAACTACAATATGGCTTTTGATGTTCAAAGCAATCTCAACCCTTACAGCCTGGAGGAAGATGGGACAGATGAGACCATCATGAGGGAAGTGCAGAAATGGTTGTAGGATGATGCCCAGATTTGCAAACAACTTAGGAAGACCATTGTGAAGAAAAGGGGAAAACAGTGGAAAAGGTGTCAGCCATAAATTTGAATTAGTCTTTCAGCCTCAAACATGCCCTCATTTTACTCATAGATATGTTGGAAACTTGACATAATTAAGTTTGGTAACTCCCTAAAGAAAGCAGAACATGTGTTTGTATGGGAGAAGGGGAGAGATGACATATGACAGTCCTCCAGCTGATCAAAGGCTGATGCAAAGCAGGCAGAGGGCTGGCCAGCAGGCAGGAGGGGCAGCAAGCTGCAGGGACTATTGCTTTTATTTCAGGCTGCTTGGACTCTGTTGCAGCTGATTTGAGTGCAATGGCAGTCACTGTTTTGTCTGTGTTCCTCTGCCTAAAGATTTCCATGAAGCCTGCTGTTAGAAGTGGATGTACAGCAGAGAGGGAGGAAAATGTGCAGTGCCTGGGAAATTACGAATGAAAGCAGCACATTTAAAAAATTAGCTTGGTGTATCTATCTAAAAAGCATCAGTTTCACAGCTGTAACCATTACCTCTTTATAGCATCTTTTATAAACAGGTTCTTAAAATACTCAGAGGTTTCTCTTTGGTAGAAAATGCAAAACAAACCTGAGATTTGAATGAGCTCATTTGGAGTCAATAATATTATGTTGATTTACCCCAGCTGAACATCTGTACCGGGATTGTATATATAGGAATATAACACTATTCAATAAAATCAAACACATTACACAGATAAGCTACTCTGAGAAATTCATGTCTCTAAAGAGGTTTTAGTGTTTCTTGTAAACTGCAGTTCTTTGAAATACAGCTATTGTCATGTATTTTACCTGCTCCACAATCCTTATTCATTTAGACTGCCTTTCATACTACAAATGCCCAGAACTGATACTTGGAAGTAGACTAAAGGGTTCATTTTTTTAAACACTGCTGGTGTTTTTGTTAGATCAATGATATTGTCTTGATTTACAGAGAATATTGGGGGGAAAAAAATTGTTACAATTACATTGAATTATAATTAAAGAAGGAAAAAGTAATAAGTAAAATATGATATCAAATATTCCTCTTCAAGGGGGATTTGGAAAGAGACAGACAGTGAGGAAAAGAAGTACCAGAAATAGTCTGTGTGTTGTAGAACTTGAAATCTCCCACATCAGCAAAAGCTATGTCTGAATGTAGCCAGTTTTTATCTCTATACATTAAAAAAGTAGCAGTCAGTGTCCTGAAGGGACAGAATGCACAGTGGATACTTCCAGTACACAAGAGGAAACTTGGAGGAGACTTACAAAAGACAGAGGAAAAGACAGGTGTTAAATACTGCAGGGAACAAGGAAACCAGAGCCTTTTTTTACCTCTGGAAAAGGTGCACACTCTTAGGCTAGACTGGACTGGAATAGGCTGTTTCAGTTGGAAGAGATCTACAAAGATCATCTAGAACAAGTTAAAGTGTGTTATTAAGGGCACTGTCCAAATGCCTCTTAAACACTGACAGGCTTGGAGCACTGACCACCTCGTTAGGAAGCCCATTCTCTTTATTTGTGTTCCTGTGAGACACTTGCTGATTTCATCAGCCAAACACTGACAAGTGAAAAATTCATGGACACCACAGTGGAAGGTGCACATGCAATTTAGCGCTAGTAACTCATGACTGATTCTGTCATGCAAGTGGGATGCAAACACTGATTTAGAAATAAATGGAATCAGGAAGGTTGGGATACGGATAGAGACACTAAAGCACCAGTTTCACAGCTGTAACCATTACCTCTTTATAGCAGCTTTTATAAGCAGGTTCTTAAAATACTCAGAGGTTTCCCTTTGGTAAAAAATGCAAAACAAACACGAGATTTGAATGAGCTTGCTCGACACAGGGGAAGAAGAACAACAGCAACATGCAAATCTGTAGAACTAAGCTATTTCTGCTTGAAAGAAAATTCTTGGAGGGGACTAATGGCCAGGTTCTAGGGTCAAACATGAGGTTTAGTTACTTGCTTAACTGGGTGGATGAGGAAGAAAGTTTAGATGATTTGAACATTTGTGGGACAGATTGTAAAGATGGAAGACTTAAGTGCCTGTGAATTTCCTAACTTAGATGTAAATTTGTAATTGTATAAGTGTTTGCTTAAAGTTAGCATTTGGTGTGTATTTGAGGAAATCTTACTGGCAGTCCTATTCTTTACTTTCACTTTAGAGCAAACTGCTATCCTTTCCAGCATAAGAACAAATGTGTTATGAAGAGCTTCATCTATATAACTGCATGCATATGCAGTTGTCGCTTGCCCACACAGAGGTGGGTACATAGGAATTATCAAACAAAATCAGAAATTAGTTTTGCAGCTGGCATTACAAATTGATTGTGCATTTTCTTTATATTGAGTGTTCTTTAGAGGTATATTTAACAGCATGATAATGACAGCTTTTCAAGCTTGAGTAGCAACCAATTCTTACTAAAAATGTAAATTTACAAAACAATCTTCAAAAACTCAGAATCAGATGGCAAAGAAGATGAGAGAATGCATTGCACTTAATGTCCATGATTTTTAACCCATTCTCAAGACATAAGAAGGCACGGTTTTTTCATATTTGATTCTAGAAAGTCTACCAAGTGCTAAATATTTAGGACTGTCCCATAACAAATCTAGATATGAAAAAGCAAAGGCTGAAAACAGAAGAATATGAAGTACCATAAATCAGTTGATTTGGAACTGAGAAGGAATCATGAAACAGGAGGTAAGAGATACAAAACCAGTATCAATTAGTACGTAAGAGACTCTGACAAGAAGGTACCAGGCAGTATCTGGCTAGTTCTGAAGGCAACTGATGGTACTATCAAGCCCCATATATCACTAAAGCAAGAAATGCAAACAGAAATTTACTAACATTGCAAATTTGTAAAGCAACACAAACTTTGGTGGTAGAAGATGCTGAAACTTTGGAGATCTGGGCCAATAGAACATTTACCAGCTGTTGAACACGTGAAAACTGTGGACAAGTTTGGAAGAAAAATCAATTTCATGTTTTCTATAATATGAACCAGCTTTGGAAATTCTCCAACAGGTAAAAAAATATGAAAAAATCTTCACAACAACTTCACTATTACAGTCAATCCTTATTCTGTCAGACATATGAAGAAAATGACTGAAAATAAAATATATCATCTCCATATGATTTATTTAGAATATAAGATTCAGCTTTTTGCTGTAGCTCTTTCTTTCCCAGTCCTTCTGGATTTCTTTTTACAAAATCAACAGTCAAAAATATGAAACATAGTGTAGTGACATTTTACTTTCTAAACATTTTTAAAGGGCGGAGAGTCTGGTTTCTAGCAAACCTGAAATGGTTTTGCCAGCACTCACTGTATTTCACCCTCTTTAAAACATTCTATTGACAATTTTTACTTAAACTTACGCAAGGGGGAAGGTAAAGTACCTTGAATACTGACTAAGACACCATTGTTTTAAGGTCTGGTTTATGATCAGTCTGCTTCTTTGATCCCTATTACTGTACAGCCTGATTGTATTCAATGTATTTTTCCTCTCAATAGAATGGAGGAGCAATTAATGCATTGAATTGGTAGAGCACGCTGAACCTTGCTAATGGTCTAGCCACTGGATTAACCTATCTATTTCAGTCCTTTCTTCCTCTTTGGTCTCCAGCAAGGGCAGCATTTTTCTCTGTCAGATGATACTTGTGATGAAAAAAGGGGGACACCAACCCCACCCCCAGATTTATTATATCTCCTCAGGTTCACAAATGCCTCTCCTTCAGCAGCAATGCCAGGAAGTTGTAAACATGTATAAAGCCTTTTTGTTTAAGTTCAGTCTCTTAATTAAAAGTATTCTCTCTCTTAAATATAGCTCTTTCATTTTAAATCAAGTAACATTTTGCCCTGGTGGCAGGTATCCAGATCCATTGTTACAGCCCGAGATGATTCAGTGGCTTTCTAGCCCCACAAGACTCTTTACTATCAAAAGCATGGCAGAGGAGGAGACAGGAAGCAAAATGATGAGGGAATAATTGAAACACAGGAGCTAAACCTACCAAAAACAAGAAAGCTGACTCGATTAGTAAGTCAGAACTGCTGACTGAGGAAAACCTCAGTACCAAATAGCTTGGTATTACCTAAGGGAGTTGTGCAAAAAATGGCTGATTGGCAGAGAGGCAGAAAAAAGAAAAATTGATTCTATCTTGAAGAGCAGCCATGAAAGACATAAACATTCTCTAAAGACTGTGCTGGGCTTGGTATTGCTTTATTTAGTCTTAGCAGGCACTGTTATTTTCATTTTTACTTAAGACTTTGTGCTATTAGTCATTAAAATAAAATTAACTAAATGCGAAAGTAACAACTGGGTGAAATTTTGCCAAAATTAATGCTAGCACACACACACCTTTTTTTCCCCTTAGTTCTGATTTTTATTTATGAACAATAGTAATATTATGAAAATGAGAAAGACAGTCCTGTTGATACTTCAAAATATGTTTTTCTTCTTGATTGCACATTATTTTTTTCCCAAGCTACCTCAGGAGATTGACAATATGATGTACAGTCTGTCACTGCTCAGCATTTGGACCAGATCAGTATTATCTGAAAGCCAGTCAGACCTTTGAAGTGCTAAATTACTGGTCAGAATTCTGTCCTTGATAACAACATCACCACTCACATTACTGACATGCTTCTTGGTCTGAAACTGAGTCAAAGAGAGAATGAGTTTTGGGAACTCTGCAGAAGTTTCTAACAAGTCTCTTCCATCTGGAATGATCCTGAAGGTTGTGCAAAAACCTTGTAAAGACACTTCTGTAATTATTGTACATGCCAGGTCTGATGTAAAGATATGCAGAAGAATTCCGATTCTCAGATTACCAACCTACTGTCTCTCCTGAAAGATTAACTTCTTTCTATTGAAATACATCTCTAATAGATACAAGTTGCTAATCTTCTAAACTAATATAAAGGGCAGAGAAAATAGACTGCTATTATTTGTTTCTGAGGGATAGTAAATGACATAAATCTGAATAAATTATTCCTCAGTACATGTAAAACATAAGGAGAAACTTTGGAAACATGGGGGAATAGAACATTAAAAGCTTTAGGCACCAGGATATGCTAGAATATTTTCAATGCACACATTTCTATAAAGCACCCAAACTATAAACATTCTCATTAGGAATTTGGTACTGATATTGTCAGACTGGAGAAGAGGAGATGAGGGACAAGATATGCTTTATTCCATAATGGAAACTGTTGTTGGATGCAAATTTGCCAAGGAATTAAGCAACACCGGTGGTAGCAAAAGGAACACATACATGATATGAAAATACACAACAAGAAAAGAATCCAGCCATGCTGGACAACCTTAACTATCAGCTGAATTCAGAAACAGTAAGTGTCCCATTTCCAAATTACAGCATTTGATCATATTTTAAAAGCATGCTTCTACCACCTGTTCTTACACTGATGAGCACCTGCATGATCTCCATTTTTACCAAGAGAGCTATCAGTATTGCAAAGCACATTGCAGTGCGAGCAGTGGTGGCATTAATGAATATCAATAGTGGGTGGACTGATGATCCAGCACTAGCATGCCTGCTGCTTTTGGTAATCAGGATTCAATTCCTTGTTCTGCTACCAGCTTCTACAGCATTAGTTACATAAGTTAAATATGTTTGGAGGATGTAGATGGATGTGAGTTCAGTCTCACAAAGTTTAAATTGAACACTCTGGAAGCTGTTGAGCAGCAGTAGTTAAGCGCTGCTCACCTAATATCCATTGCCTTTCACGAATTGTGTGCCATGCCACATTGGAGCAGCCGTTTGGCTTCTGTTCCAGAACTGGCTCATATCCTGCCATATGATGGCACAGTAAGCTCAAGTCAGAGAATCCCAGTAATCTCATACTATTCCAGTTTTTGAGTTAGCAAAATTTGCAAAGATATTTCTCTTCATTCAAGACATGATAACTCACCATAACTCACCATCTGTGTGTTTCTACTCTTTGCCAAAGTCAAATGGTAAGAGTGAGGTGACATTTCCCTTAAGTCATGCTGTATTATTTATCACTTTTACAGCTAATAAACCACTTTGAGTGGCTGGATTGCACAGGCCATTTTGTGGGGTCACCTGAAAGCCTCCATTGCTCTTTGGAAACACCAAAGCCAACATTAACTTGGCTACTCAAGCTGACACCAGTAGGAATTCTTCTCTAAGGAAGTCAGGTGTGAAGTTAGGTGGTAAGAGGGGACAAAACTTTAATCCTGCCTGTTGCTTCACTGCAGTCTAATCCACACTGCCTTGTCCAGTTCATGCCCCCTTTTTGCTGTGAGGAAGCTGCAGACATGCAGCTCTGTAGCCCTTCCATTTCACTTAGACTGAGGTTCTCAACTCTCCTAAGCCTTGCAATGACTGACCCTTCAAAGCAAGATCATGAGATTCTTCTCTCTTACAAAACCAGGGCTTTGAAGCAGATGTAATGTAGGCCAAATATATGGGGAGTAGTCTATTATTGTAAGCCTTTTTTTATTTGGTTGGGGTTTTTTCAGATAATGATTATAGGAAAACGTAAAAAAAGTATATGTTTCCAGTACTTTCCATTGAAATCAAAGTAACAGAAACTATACAGTTGTGCTTTTGTGATGAATACCCTTATAACTTATTTTAAAATTACATACTTACCCTAATTCTCTGTAATACTCAACTGGACCAAAACAATATGAATTTTTAAGCCAGATGAGAACATGTCTTTTGAACTGTGTTATATAATAAAAATAATTCTCTCTCAGACTTTTGTCCTTTTATCTCTTTCCTCAAAGTAGTAGGGTTTTTTATTATTTAATGACATATTTGGTGATTTTTTGCCTTTGATGTAATTTGTGTTTAATAAAGAAGTTATTTTTTAAAACATTTTCTCTCTTTCTCTCTGTCACACTCTTCTTTCGTGTGGTAAACATATATTTAAAGATCAAATCCTAGCAGAGATATTATTCTAATACATGTGGCTGAACAACATCAGATATGCTTACATGGCACCTACACAGATGCCAGAAACTGATGTGTTAGGGAAACATATAAAACCTGTTATGTGTTAGGCTATTCCCTTTTCCACCTATTTTTCCATTATAAGAAGAAAGCAATAGGAACAGTATGATGTACTCTGACAGAGTCCCAGATATGCTACCATGGAGTCAAGCATGCATTAGCACTAGATTTGTATGAATTATTTATGTGAATAATCACTAATATGAATTCAACTCTTTATACATTTCCTAGTTATTCATAATAATTTACATATCAGTGTGAAGACTTTTACACCTCTGAACTGCTTGTGAATTTTTAACATTGACCATATAATACATGTGGTATAGCACAGTTTTTCTGAATCAGACACAGGTACTTTTGTTTCCCCAGTCTGGATGCCTGAACTATGTAAGGAAGAAAATAATGATTAGATACAAATGGAAAAGGAGCACTTTTGCTTTGTGCCTTGAAATTCTCATTCAGTGAAATGTTTATATCCATTGAGTTTGATGGGTAAACAGCACAAAACTTGTGAAGATAAGCACATTCACAAGATCTGTGCATGTAAGCATACAGCATAGGTCCTGTCCCTTCCCTTCCCTTCCCTTCCCTTCCCTTCCCTTCCCTTCCCTTCCCTTCCCTTCCCTTCCCTTCCCTTCCCTTCCCTTCCCTTCCCTTCCCTTCCCTTCCCTTCCCTTCCCTTCCCTTCCCTTCCCTTCCCTTCCCTTCCCTTCCCTTCCCTTCCCTTCCCTTCCCTTCTCTTCCCTTCCCCTGACATGTAATGTCAACCCATGGGTGATGGTGCAGACCTCTAGATTGAGAAATCTCTTGGGACAGCAGCACCTTGTACAGGAATGACAGCTGCACCCTAGTTATACTGGAGGTAGGATGATAAAAGTGTAGGAAAGCCAGGGGAGGCAAAAGCTGATGCAACTTATAAAGCAGACATGGTTAGTTTTCAATGAGCCTGTGAAAAGGCCAGCAAGGAGATAAAAAGCACATTATCAATAAATAAGGAAGGCAAATTGGAACACCTACAGTGCCAATTTAGCTGTGTGTGCAGAGGGAGATCAAAGCTTTGAAGACATTCTGGGTTTGGTCTTGACCTTGCACTAGGTCTAGTCCAAGTGGTTTTACTAGGAAAACTCTATAATATCAGATACAGTTCAACTAGGTTTACCATTTTAATGAGAAAGAACAGGTTAAACAAATCCAGCATGCAGGTATACAGTTGTAAGAAAGAGAAATACATAAAAATAAGAAAGTTAGTAAAAATAAAGCAGAGCAAAAAGCTGAAGGGATAAATCCAAAAAGGAAGAAAACAAGATTCAGAAAAAGTACTCTATTAGAAGACTAGGTAAAACAAAAAAAACCACCCCCCCCAAAACCAAAACCAACCAAACAAAAAACCAACCCCCCCCCCCAAAAAAAAAAAAAAAAAAAAGAAAGCAAACCTGCCCAGATACAAACCTTGCATTTCTCCAATAAAAAAGTTAAAGAAGCTATCATACAGAAGATGCTGGCATTTAAAAATTGGAAAAGCTTTCTCAAATGAGGAGAACAGAAAAATCCATAACGCATAGCAGGTCAAATAGAAGCAGGAAATTAAAGGAGCTAAAAAAGAATTTGAAAAGCATCTTGCAAAGGGTGCTCAAACTGATAATGAAAAGTTATTAAAATACATCAAAATCAGCCAGCTAGGGAATTGGTGGGGCTGTTTGATGACAAGAGGTGTAAAATGGGAACTCATGAATGATAAGACCACAGTGGAGAAGTTCAGTGAAATACTGCTTTTGTTTTTACTGCATGTACAAGGTTCTGGGGAGATTCCTATACCTTGTAATGTCTTTGTAGCAAATAGATCAGAGGATAGTAAATACACAGGAAGTATTGTACCAGATAGATCTAATAGTCAACAGGGCACCAAGGCAGGATCTGATTGATCTATGAGTTCTGAAGCAACCCAGATGTGAAATCACAAACTGCTGGCTGATGTCTGAAAACCCACCCCAGAAACAACCCCCCACCTCCCCACCACACTCTGGGGGACAAAGACTGGCATCTGTACAGAAAAAGTTCTAAAGACAATCAAGCCATCTACAGATCGTTTAGTATGACTTCCATCCCTGGCAAGATGGTAGAGGCTATATTAAAACCACTGAGTGTTTGAATAAACCACAGTGATTTGGGAGTCGGCAGGCCTCTATGAAAGGAAATCCTGCTCCACTAACCTGTCAGAATTTGGGTAGATGTCAACCAGCACACGGATAAAAGCAATCCAGTGGACAAAATTTCTTCGGATTTTTTCAAAAAACTTTTGATAAATTTACACATTAAAAGATATTAGAGGTTGGAGGAAAGGTTCTTTCATGAACTGAAAGCTTGTGGAGGTAGGTCTGTGCCTCACCTTTCAGGATGGCAGAAAGTCAGCAGTGTTTTTCCTTAGGGATGCTTGGGCCAAGGAACTGTGATGTGGTGTAACTGATGGAGTGCAGAGAGGGACACAGGAAACACACTGTGAGCACTCCTGTGCCATGAAGCATTTTCCAGCAGAAGTCCCTGGTGTATCACAGGAGTCAGCTCAGAGTTAAGCTGATTCGCTGGGGCTCCTCACTCTCTGCTGGCTGTAAGAAAGACATCTCACTGCTCTGTGTCTGAAAATGGAGTGGAGTGCAAGCTTGTAAGAAAATATCCGTGGCATGTGTTTGACGTGGATGGGCTAGATCCTGTACCACCCAGGCTGGATGCAGACCACTGGGGAGGCTTTCAGGGTGGAGGCTGTGACAGATCTCCCTAAGTCTAGGGGTGAGCAAGGGATAGAATCTACCGTCCTGCAAGGCTTGCTTACAGTGGAAGAGTGTTGAAAATTCCAGGTATCCTTTAGCTCCTGAGGCAAACATGCTTGTGCTCTCTGCAAATAGTATTTACTATTGGCACTGGTACTGTTGGATTGTGAGACAGGTCATTGGTCTCACCCAGTAAGGAAATCCTTATGTTTTTTTCACACACGCATGCCCACCTCCACACACTCACAAACAGCCACCTCCACACACAGACCACGCCCCCCCCCCCCATCACACCAGCACCACCACCACAAAGGCAGAGTTCCTCCCTTGGAATAGCTTAAAATGTCAGCACCCAGTGGTTTCTAGAGGAGAACACACAAAAGCTATACTAAAAAACATTTGTTTCCAGTAACAGACATTAAAATACAGCTGTTGAACATCTCTTCTGAGATTACAGGAACCCATGTGAACAGTTGATTTTAATGTCTAACTCCTTCTGATACTGTATCCCTGTTGCCTTGTCTGTCACTTCTCTGCTCTAGTCCTGCAGGGGTGAGTTTCATATTTTAGCATATTTTTGAATACAGGACAAGTCAGCCTGAGCTATTTACATTTAGAATAAATAATAGTCAGCCATGTTTTACAGAGCAGCTCTTCCAATGAGAGATTCTCTTTCTGGTGTAAATTATAAGGTGATTGGTGGTGAAATGCTCACCTTAGCATGCAGGTTAAGACTAAGAGCAATGCAACAGAGTCGCCTTGCATCGTTGGACCTGGGTTGTGATCCTTTGGTTTGGAAAAGGGTGCACGGTCGGGGAGTGAAGTGAGGGGGAGAAATAGCACAGCTCATGAGCTCTACTATCAAATCCCTGTTTCTTTCTACGCAGAGAAGCCCAAGAGTCCTGAAAGTGAAAGACTGCATGGTGGGTTGGTTCCCTGCTCCCTGGCTCTGCAGAGCCTGAAACCACTCACTGCTGTCCATGTCCCTGACGTGTACTGCAGGGCTTGGACTTTAGAGCCCTGTGTTTGGAGACTGAATTATTAACTCTTGACTGAAAATGGATCTTTTTCATGGGCTATATGGGCTGCCCTTCCTCCAGTGGCTTCTTAACCTTCCCTCTTGCCTTTACCCCAAATTCTTCATATTTCTCTTGGAACAGGTGCTTCAACTTGGACTGAAGCAGTGCTCCTTTGACCTCTTCCTAGCAAGGATAGCTTTATTTCCACCACCACATTTTTCACTTCACTCTGAAGAGTTATTGATTTTTCCTGTGGGTGGCAGTCTAGGTGCCTGAATATTTTTTTTTTTCCTTCAATTTCTCTGCTTTTTGCAGTAACTGGTAAAGCATTAGCTGTTGCAGATTGCGCAGAATATCTGAGCAGGGCAAATCAAGTCCCTTAGTGCCATAACTCTGCTTATATGCCAAATGTAAAGTCTCTCAGCTACAGAATTTCCTGATCAAGTTGTTGTCTGCATATCCCCTGAAGCTGTAGAGCTTTAACACAAAGCCCCCATAATGAGCAGGGAACATAAAATAAATAAATAAATAACTGTGAGTAGACTTTGGTAAAGAGAGTTGAGTCAAGGCCACAGGATGCCATCTTTGTTTACCTCTGTCTTTCCCCTTAAGCTGGTATGGGATCAGGAGCACAGCTTCTTACATGCAAATGATTTCTGAACATGCAGTTCAGTCTTAGCTTCTATATTAACTAAAATCAGATCTGGCATTGTTAATTTGTCTGAACAGCTGGACAAAATAAGGTTAGATTTTTTCCATGTTTCAAAAATCACTAGGGGAGCTTATTATAAGAACCACTGTAGCAGAAAGAAAACTGAAGTAATAAACAAAGTGGCTATTATGAGAGAGGAATCTATAGATCAATATGTTTTGTGCAGAGCCTGAGACAGTGATCTGCAGTGCTTCTTTCATATATACATTTTAGATAGAGCTTATTATCTTGCGGATTTTAAGAAATTTATATTATGAACTTACTTCTTGAGAAATAACGATCTGAGAATTTGCCAGGGAGCATCTAGCCAACTCCATTTCACATTTTGGATCACATATGGATATGTGATCCATATCACATTTGATAGGACTGGCCTATCATTGCTAGATTTCCTAAAAGAAAGGATAATGGTGATAGAAATAGGTTGTTTTGGTTTTGTGGGTTTTTTTCCCCCCCTGAATTACATGTCATCAACAAAACATACACTTGTGATTAAGGTACTAGATAAGAATCTAGAGAACCTATATTCAGTTCCTGGCTTTGCCACAATCTTTCTAGACCATTATGGGCAGGTACTTTCTGTGAGATTCAGGTTACTTCCTTTTTCCCACCTGTAAGATAGGTATCAAGGCTCTATATATTATCACTGGAAACAAAAGTTCTTTCAGAGAGCATCTCTTTCTTTCCTAATGTGCCTAGCTTCTGGATGGCCAAAATTCAAGAGATGCTCTTCAGATCTCTGTTCCTAAAGGGAAGAGAAATGTGGAAGAATATTAAAAGTCAGGCAGCCTGTTTGCACATAGGTCAATACTGAATACTTGCTGCTAGTCTGGCTAGAGAGACTTTCTGCAGGTTGGCCCCAAGGCAACAACATGGAAAACTTGCTCAGTTTAAAGATACTCTCACACTTGCATGTCAAATCCAATGCAGCCCCACTGCTGGCTGCTGGTGTGGATGGAGCACAAACGTTCCCTTTGCTCCTGGCAATACCCCTTTTGGAAGGCATGCATCTGTGGCTTCCCCCATGGGATGCCAGTTTGGATTGTCGGTTGGACTCCTCTCACTTTCTAGTAGTCAGCATTTCTGGGAGAAATCTGAGGAAAATTAAATCATTTTGGATGGAACTCAGTTCAGAGGGGAAGCAAGAGATCCAAAGAGCATCTTTTTTATCCTGCCACACCTTCAACTTTCTCCAGAATTATGTCTGAGACCATCAAAAAGGTGACTTCATAAGTAAAAGAGAAATGCAACTCAGCTTAAAGCTGTCCTCTGCTGGGAGTGACTTTGGGTTTATTTAAATTACCAGTCTCTGATGCTTTTTGCTACTTAGGCTGATAATGCTTTTCTTTCAAAATACGAACTTCCTTCCAAAATCAAAGGGCAGTCACATCTAGATGCCCATTTTCCCAGCTAGACTTATCCTGCTCAGCTGGATGGATTTTCCTGCTTTTTCTCAGAGAAGACATGCAATTACTTGGTAAAATTGAAATATTATTTGTTTAATTTAATTTATGATTATAGGCTTTTCATAACCACAAAAATGTAACATCTTACATATAATATCTTACATATAAATATATCAAATAACATCTTACATATAAGACTGTATCCTCACAACACCCTTATGAAATATCCCATGTTATGGGTACAGAATTGAGGTATAAGGGGTTTGCCTAGAGGTGATATTCTATGAAACATAAGCCTGACTTTCTTATACAGAAATCTGACCAAACCCAAGTTTGTTGCATTGGGGTGGCAACAAGTCCAGCTTCATAAATCTTTCTGCGAGAAAGGATGTATTACATTTAGCTCAGTGCTGCACTAATGCAGTCATAAGGCTTTTAGTCAGCTCAAAATGCTCAGAGGTAAAATTACACCTCTATTTTAGGTAAAATTGTAAGATTAGAGCATAATTCAGGTTGGAAGGGGCTTTGGGAGGTCTTTAGTCCAATTACCTGCTGAAAGTGGTGGAGTGAGCTATAAGATAAGAGTAGGTTGCTCAGGGCTTTATCCTGCTGGGTCTTGAAAACCTCAAAGGTGGACACTGACAGCTTCTCTAGGCAACGTGTTCCGGTGCCTGGCAGTCCTTATGATGAATAAAATTTTCTTCATATAAAGTCAAACCCTCTTTTTTCCCAGTTTGTGTCCATTGTCTCTTGTCATCTTGCCACTCACTGCTGTGAGGAGCCAGGCTCAGACTTCTAGATAACTAGTATTTCAGCTTAATATTCTTTCGTAAAATTAGTAATATAGTAAATTATGCTAAAGTGATGGTACTAATTGAAATATTACTGATACATTTATAAAAATCTGTTGGTCAAAAGCATGCATCAAGTCTCTGAAAAACATAAATGGAAACAGTACATCTTGATTCCCAGTTGTGTGCCTTAGTTATTAATCAATATTACAACATCAGCAATAGCTCGATGTAGTCTCATATGTGGTTCACTGTTGCCTTTCATAGATTCAAGTTTCATAGGTTCAAGATGAAACTTCCATTAGAAGAGTGTTATTTTCCCTTCTGTACACTTACTTTTCTTTCTCTATTTCCTGGTGGTTTTTTTTTTTTCTTTTATGGTTTTATTCCATTTTGGAAACAGTCTATATCACTCCCTCTCTTTTTATATTATTTGGTTTCTCTGTTTTCTGCCTCAGGATGACATTTTAAAATTTAAATGTATGCTTGTTTCTTCATTATGACCACTTTTTTTTCTTTTTTCTTTTTTTTTTTTTTTAATATTTAATGTTGCCTTATCTGTGTTATAACATGCACACTTTTTCTCCTCTTTGCTCAGTATTTTAGTAATGATTGGTTGTAAGCAGGACTCTCATTTTTTTATTATTTTTTTTCATTTGAAGGTGAGAGATATTTTTTGGTTTTTAGTGGTAACATTTTAATTTAGGCCTAGTTTAAAACTCAATGTTGAAATGAGCAATGCAGATCATATTATACAATGTCAATGTTAGACTAAAATTTCACTAACAGATCTATTCAAACATCTTTAAGAATGATAAAGATTGAGAGAATTAAATTAAATTATTTTTGTTCTTATATAGAAATAACTGTTTAGCCTAAAGAAAGGAAGGCTCAGGGGGGATCTCATCAGTTTATAAAAATACCTGAAGAGAGGATGCAAAGAAGACAGAACAGGCTCTTCTTAGTGGTGCCCAGTGACAGGACCAGAGGCAATCGGGACAAACTGAAACACAGGATGTTTCCTCTGAACATCAGAAAACATTTTTTTCAGTGTGAGGGTTATGGAGTGCCAGCACAGTTTGCCTTGGGAGGTTGTGGAGTCTCCATCCCTGAAGATATTTCAAAGCCTTCTGGACATGGTCATGGGCAACCTGCTGTAGGTGTCTCTGCTTAAGCAGAGTGGCTGGATTGGGTGACCTCTAGAGGTCCCTTCCAACCTCAACCATTTGGCAGGGGCAGGGGGAGTGGAATCTAATGGTAAGAATATCAGTCAGATAGTAATGCTTACGTGTCAGACTTTCATCCCTTCTTTATATGTATCTCCTCAAATTTCAAATAATGCTGTCTTTTCTTGCTATTTTTAACTCAAAAAAAGTGTTGATTACTGAATAAAAAAGCTAGTAAAATAGCTTTGCCTGGAATATGATTGCCTGGAATTTCTAAACAGTGAATTTACTTCACTTATTATTCCCCAGTGGAATTGCTGAATGTCATGTGTGTAGCCCTTAAATCATTGGTACAGAAGATTTGCAATTTGCAAGTCGGTGTTACAGCTATGTATGGATAGCACACATAAAAGGGGAAAGCTATGAAATATAGTCCTCCTTTGGCACAGATTTTCAACATGAGTCCTTTCCCTGCTAGTTTATTGGAATAATTATTTTCTCAGATGGATATTTTTAAGGAGATATGGATAGGAATTGTCTGAGGCTGGGTAATACACATGAAGAGGTTTTAACAGTCATTGGTTCCTTTCTAACAATTAGCTAACCTGCTTTATTACGTATAAATTTATTATGATAGCATGTAACTTTGGTCATGTTTGGCTGTATGAGGAACACTCTGGAATGTGGGACTTTCTGACACATGTGACCATGCCTTCCTGTTAAATCAAATTTATTACACCAGTCACAGCTGCTATTGTATCCCTTTCCACTCCCTCTGTTTATCTTTAGAGGGCAGATAAGTATCTGTATAGCTGGCCATCCATAGCCCTTCAGACTAAGAGTTTTGAAAAGGTACTTTTGTAATCTACATAAATTTTGAATTTCGGAATGCAGTATCATTTTTATTGCCTGTAGCACTGTAATAAAACCAAACAAATATAATTAATTTAAAATTCTTTTTCTATTCTTTATTTTTAGATCTATAAAATCTTGATTTATTCCCTATGCTTCTGTCTGGATTTCCTTCAATAAAAACACAGTTAGTCAAGAATATCATACTGCTATCAACAGGCAATATTAAAGGACAATAATTTCAGTTATGAATCTCATCATGTGGCTAAAAAATTTAAAATCTCAAAGAAAGCAACTCTTGCTAGTTATTCATAAAATCATTGAAAATATGGTATTCCCAAAGAACTTGTAAACTGCAGAAACACACTTCTGTTGAAGATATTTTCATGTGTATTAGCAGTATACCATGTAATAAAATTTTAAACACTGGTGGTTTCATAGTTAGCAAATTTGGAAAGATTTTATCAATGAACCAAGATCCTTGTCATCAGAATTTTACCTGCAGTTTCTTATGTGAATATAGTCATCATAATATGCAAGCACTAAAACGGTCTGTGATGGTTTTCATCATCATGATAGTCCTTCCTAGGAAAGGGAGATTATCTCCTTGTTAACTCTAAGCAAAGACCTGAACTAAGAGTGCAATTTGGGGTCCCAACCACAGGCACTCAGTGGGATTTGCAGTGTCTCAGGGTATCCGACATACTGGGCTGGGGCTGGACAGCGAGATGCCGGAGCTACAGGAGAGAAGCAAAATAGCAGCTGAGTCCAAGTGGGATACTGCAGGTCATCTCAGTATCACTAGAGATCTATGTCTGGGTAACTGAATTGAGTCCTAAATATGACTCAGTGCTGTAGAAGCAGTTAAATGAACCAGATCACAATCCTGCCTCTGGTCAATAGGTTGTTCCTTCCTGAAACCTATGTCTTTATAGATACTTCTAGTATTTTAAGTAGTCTTGTTGAAGTCACTGTTTTCAGGATCATTAGCATGATGTACTAAAATAAGGAGGAAAATACAGCTAAACAGTATGGTGGAACAGTTTCTTTCCATTTTCCGCAAAACTGGGAAGCATAGGGGTTAGCTCTATTGTTCTGTGAAAAATCTCAGCTTCCAAGTTCTCCATGCAAGTACTTCTGGCATAAATACATATTTGCACAAGGGTTTTGAACACTATCTCTTTTATCAAATATTATTCTCCTGAATATTCGCAGTAAGCAGACAGAAGGGATAGTGAATACTTGCCAGAGCAGATTTACTACATGCAACCAAACAAGTACTAGCGAATATGGTGTTTTTTGCAGTAATCTTGCAGATGTTGAGCTTTTTGGGGTTAACTAGGTGACTTTTTCTAGGCAACTCTCATCCTCCTTCTCCCCTAAAAAACTTCAACATGGCTGCCTCCCTACCTCTCTATCCAAATTGACTTTCAAAAGCAAACAATACAGAACAGTTACTGCTGTCTGCGAGGGATGTGATCAGCATACACATCTCAGGAGTGGCACATGTGTCCCCAGAATGGGACACGCTAATACATGAACCCCACAAATTAGCCAATAAAATTCAGACACTTAATTTCTCAGTGAACCTAAACACTACAGACAGCCTGCTCTCAAGAAATAGCTCTTCCATAGACCTATCTTGGCTTCTGTTTTGCAGCTTGCATCTCTTGTCAGGTAGTGAACCTGTTATACCATGCTTATCTTTGATCTGCATAATACATATTTTTATTTCAGAGCAGCTGTTTCTGCTTACATTTTATTCAAAAGGACTGGAAATATTTAAAAATATTAAAAAGCATATCAATGTTAGTTTGTTTCATGGAGGGCTTTTGGTTTGGGTGTTTTATTTTTGGTTTTGCTTTGTTTTTAATCCTGTGTTTTGTTTTCAGCAGAAAAGCCTTGATTTCCTTAAGTTTCAGTTTGAAATTAAGCCTCTACTAATGTACATATGTTTCTCGAATATCAGATTTCCCTTCTGGGGTAAACTTGATGTGTTCCTGGACATCTCAGAAATAAATCCTTAGCAAGCAGGGAGAAACTCTGTGACCTTTGTAATATATGTACTCCAGGAGATGTGGAAAAAGTTCTCTTACAGAAATGTACTTCACCTATAGGCCATTGGGATAATATTCTCTGATTTTTGTTGTATCAGTTTGGGAATGATAACATTGGTTCAGAATCTAAAACTGTTTCTCCTCTAATCTTTGCAGAGAAGTCCAGGGAAACATTAAATACTAAATGTCACTCAAATGTTTCCTGAAGCGACATTTCATCATACTTTGATTTTAAAGTCCCATGGCAATGATATTTAAGATGTCCTGACTAAGAATTCCCTAATACATTTCAGACTCGAATGAATGTCAACAAGCATTTAAAAATATTTTTCATTTGACTTCTGATCTATATTTGGCAGGTTTAAAAATAATGTTAATAACTATGAGAGTGACTTTCTCTAATTAAACTTTCAGAAAAATCCAACATACTCCACTGTCAGTCAGTTGCTCATTTAAAGCTGGCGGTAAACCCTTTCCTAATATTGCCCATAATAATTACTGCACTTCCACAGAGATATTTTTACTGTTTTTAGAAGAGCTTTGCAATACATACTTATAAAATCTAGAAAAATTCTGTATTTTATTGGGGTGTTATAATCCAAAGTGAAAGAAGCTCAGTGCAGATGCTTGACAAAGTAACTATTAAAGAAGTCAATCACGTGTCTGTGTCAAAGTTGCTGAATGTCCTGAGTGAATAGACATATTCATATATTTTTCTTCTAGGGATGTGTCAGAAAGAATTGATCCACTGAGATTCAGTTATCCACTTCAGAAGTGGCAAGAACAAAAAAAAAATTCCAGTGTAAGATACTTTGGATTGGCTTTAGATGTGTGATATTGCCACTCAGGTCAGAAAGCTACACCTCGGTGGACTGTTTAGCCAAGCCAGCCACCTTCAGGGCTTATACCTAATGCCTAGGACTGTAGCAGACTGGTCTACCCCAGTAAATACCACCCGAATGAGAAACACGCCAGCCCTGATTTGCGGGAGGGACATGACAAGCAGCCTGAGTGTTCTGCTGGCTTGGCCTGGTACTGTGAAGTGTTGGGTCTGATGTCTGAGTCAGCAGAGGTAAAGAAGCAAGCAGCAAACAGCATGAAAGAAGATTTTAAGGGTCAGGGAATTTTGGCAATCAGGCAGCTTGATTGCTTATTCCACAAGGATGAGAGATATTTACTTTTTCTTGTAATTCCTGTTGTGAGAAGAAAGAATATTGTTATCAGGACTGAGGACTGACTTGTTGGAGTGTGATAATTTTATAGGCTATCAAATAAGGACCTTAATCTAAAAAGGATAATGTGATGGAGGACAACAGATCTAAAGGCAATGAGATTTCAGAGTAGGCAAAGAGGGCCCAAGGGAAACATTGACAAAATTGGATATGTAATTGGAAGGAAAATACACACGGAAAGTAATCTGGGAATAAGGGGGTATTCGAATGCTACAAAGGAAGGGCATGGACAGAGCACACAGATGACCAAAGGCTAAAGGGGCAAACTGATGTGGGAGTGGAATGAAAGTATCTGAGGAATTGCTCCTGATAAAGCAATAGCTCAATGTAAGGAGAGATGCCCATATGGGAGGGATTTTGGCTTTTTTTGTCATTTGTTTTAAAATTATTTATTGTTCATCAAGACAACCGCAAAATGTTTCTTTTAGAAGCTCTGCTTGATGTTAACTGGGTTCTCAAAGCAGAGCCTGTTAAGGTCCTAATAAAGTCAGCTAATGCAATGACAAAAAGATGGGAATGTGACAAGATAATATTAACTTACCCTGCTCTTACAGGGTAATTATCTTTGAATCCTCTGCTTTTTCTTTCTCATTGCATATTGGAAAGGTATACCATAATCACTAACGTGTTTTTAGTTTGGTTTTTTAATGAAAAAAAGCTATAATAATCAAGTGACTGTGAGTCATCACAGATTGTTTTCTTTCATGACAGTGCTCTACAGTGTTGTCTCAAAACCTCTGAAGTCTAAGGAATATTTGTTTTGGAAATATGCCAGCCAAACCTAGTGTTTCAGGTATTACTGTAAAACAATTATGAATGTGGGTCTAAGAAATAAAGAAATAAACATCCAAGGGGATCTCAAAAGAAGTCTATATACTCTATGAACATATTTCTCATCTAGGTAGTCATACACTCCTTTTTTCCTAATCACCACAAAACATTCACGCACTTCTTATTTGTACTTTTTTTCCTTTTCATATTGTAGGATTTGGTATTTAACATACCTACTTGTTTTGTGTTCTTCAAAGCAGTGAGAAGAAAAATCTATAGCATAATGCTATTCCAAACAACAAACTTTATATTTTGACCCCAGTGGAATTTGTTAAATTACTAAATCCACAAGGGGGCTGTACAATTGGAGTGAAAGAAACCAGCTATTGAGTTTTTAATTAAGATAGTAAGAGAGAAATCTGAGGGGAAGAAGCTGTACCATCAATAAATCCATGGTGGTAAATTTTTTCCCTTGTATTTTTCCTTGACAATGGGCTTAATACAAAAGGAATGACCTTTCCAGATGTAGAGTGGGATTCACGTCTAACAGGTGTCACAGAGGTTTAAGTAAAAATAGTCTTTCCTGGGTCCCTTTGATTTTTGAAAAAAAGAGATCTCCACATGATGCTTTATTGTAAAAACTTGCTCTGTGATGAGATGATCTGCCCTTCAAATCTACTGACTGTACAACAAACCAAAACCTAAACCTTATCTCAGACTTAGATGTCTAATGTAAGGTGGGATAAACTTCTGCCAGACATTAATGGGCATGAAAGTTTAACTTCTGCAGTATAGACAGGCAAAGCAATGGGAAATGGCAAAAATATGAACCCAGGCTCAGGGTACTTTAAAATTAATCTCAAAGGTTGTGAAAAGAAACATGAATTGAATTTCCACGGATCAAGTTACAAACCAAATGTTTTAAGCTTTTTGTGGCCATCTTTCTTTTCACAAAATTAGAAGTCTATTTGGGTGGAAATTTACTTTTCTTTTTTTTTTTTACATAAATGCAAAAATTGAAATAAACACTATTTGGGAGATAATAACTATATGTAGAAGCTGTTGTTGGAAGAATAATTCCAAAGAGGAATTATTCTCTGGGAGGTGAGAATGGGCTTGTTAGTCATGGTAGCCATTGATTCTGAAAGAGGAAAGGATTTCTGAGGGGAAGAAAGGTCAAGAGTTTGCCTACAACAGGGTCTTGCCTTTTAGTCTGCTGTTTATTTAGTGCATACATCCTGGCACATGCAGTGAGTATGACTATCAGCACCTGAGAATGAATGCACATCTGTAAACGTGGGCAAACACACATTAAAGGGAGGCATGCAAAATGCAGACAGACATTTATCCTCACTCTGAGGCAAAATAAACCCCACAGAAGAAACAAAGCTAACAATGACAATCAGCTTCATTCCTGTGTTTAATTTACTTTTGCTTTAAACCATTTCTAGGTAACACTATTTTCTTTGATTGTTCAAAAATATGACTTGGCCTAATTTTGTTGTTATTTCTAAGCGGTAAGTAGCCACTTAAACCTTTTCAAGAACATAGTTTTTGACCTACTTAGAGGTGCTTAACAATTATGAAAGCACAAACCCCTGATTTTTAAAGGACATATGGAAGCATCCTTTTCTTTTTGTTAAATAAATGCTATACGAAAGCAGACTTCCAAGAGACATACCTAAGAGTCATAAGCAATATTCTCTTTGGATATCTAGTGTTTTTCCTCTGCGAAGAGGCAATTTAAGATTTGTATTGAACCACAAAGACTGTGTTTGAGCCATTTACAAGTACAAATTTACAAATTGGTAGCATGCCATTAAATTTAAATTTCTCTGAGTGTCATGTGCCTAGAATCCCAGCTTTTAAGTAAAAATTGCAAATGCATCTTTAAAAGTCACATTTGCTGAATAAAATCACATTCTTAACTCTGTTTTGGAAATGCTGAAATAAATGAAGAGAGAAAGACTAACAACTGCTATTTGGCTGGTCTGGACAAAAACAAAATGATAACTCAATGAGAAGATTGGCTAAAAAGGACAGGAATTAGCAAATCCTAGTTCATGTCCTTCAGTCCAATTCTTATATTACTGGGATTATTGAGTCACATAATCATGGCTCTTAGTGAGGATGTAAATGAAATAGTTGTTCTCAGAGAAGGACTGACTTTGTTGTAAAGTCTGGGAAGCTTCAGAAATAGGCTACATGGTAAATTGCTCTGGAAACTCCAATCTGAAAATGCAAGCTCTTTCACAATGTTTTAGGCAAGCTTACAAGGAATCAGTGAGCTTTCCAGAAACTCTGTTTTTTCTACACTTAGCATAAATTGGTGAAATAGATCTAAAAATTTACATTAATTTCCTCAAATTAGTGATTTCTGACAAAAATAAATTAATTTTTTTAAATCCTCAACTAGCTGTAATTAATCCAGACCTTGTGTCTTTCTTTGCTGTTTTCCTGGTCTCAAGACAGGTTGATACATGGTGTGCAAGTCTGTCAAAATGTTATCTTGTAGCCACACAAATTAAAAGGGGAAAAAAAAAAAAAAAGTGATGCCCAGTTAACATGATAACACTTATAGAAAATATATTTCTTCAAGTTTTTTCTTAATAGACCATATATTGTCTGCATCTGCCTGATTAAAGTTCACACAAGACATGGTGAAGGCAGTGTGGAAGAACAGAACAGTATTTCATTTATTCCTAGAGCAAATCACTCTTCTGTCTTTCACCAGAAGCCAGCCTACTGAGATTCACATCTCATTACATATATGTACCTAGGACTTAAGGATTGTTATTTTCAATTCTACTAATTATTAATGGAAAGTAATGGCCGATGGTTAGTCTCAGTCAATGACTCAGTTCACCAAATGAGGTTCACACTGCACTGAGTGAACAAAGGTGGCACAATTCAGCCTGGGTAACAAGGGCAGAGGGGAAACTACATTGTAATTATGGTTTTGTTTTAAAAATGTTGTTAGAAAGGACACTAGACTTCTGTAGCAGACTGTTACAATTTTTTTTCCTGAAATATGCATAAAAGCTTTTGCTTAATAAAATTAGAAGCATTTTTACACATACCGAAATCACAGTGATATTGGAATTTCTGAAAATACAAGTTTTGTACTATTAACCAGCTTTATGACCCAGACTTTTCACCAGGGAAATCCCCAAATTTCTCTGCTTTTCTCCTGTGTTTAGTAAACCAGACTTCCTCCTGTTACATAGTTAAAAAATTAAGCTCAAAACAGTAGGTACTTTAGATTTACAATGCATATAATACTTCAGGTAACATTTCAAATAGGCAAGATTTTCTACATTCAGCTACCAGATGAGGAGGGAAAAAATCCACAGTAACTAAATTTGCTAGGGTAAGCACTGAACCCTATTTTCAATACTTTGAAAGGAGGCTGGAAACCATTGATGGGGGTTAATTTGATCATGGCAATTAGTGATTCTGAAGTCTGTAAATTATGGGATATCTAATTTGAAATATTTCAGAAGTTATCAACCTTTAAACAGAGTCCGATCAGCATTTTCTGAAATAAGGCCATTTACTGTGCTTTGAGGTGGGACCCTTGTGAAATTCTTGGCCAGAGTTTTTTGCACATCAAAAGATGGATTCCTGGAAATGAGAGATCAAGTGGCTCTGACCTCTGAGGTGGGAAAAACTACACAATTTTAGAAGACAATTTGGCACAAAATTAATCAAATACTGGCTTTTTCCCCTTTGGAAACAAGATGTTAACTAAGCAGAGATGGGGATAATATTCACAGCATATTGTATCTCTTATTTTTGTTCTAGGAGACCAGTGCAATGACCTGGGTGGTGAATTAGGAGAAGAATATGATTTCAGGGGCAGGAAGGTAGATTAACCAGGCAAGCACACATGTTATTCTCTGTGGATAGCAAACTAGAGAGATTCACCACAGCTCTTCCCAAGGGCTGGTGCTTTCCCCCCACCAGTAATAGGTTCTGCTTTGCTCATTATTTAGACCAATAAGATAGCACAGGATAATACTCCTTTCTTCAGTATACCAGACCAGTTTGGGGTCAAGGAGTATACATTTTATTATAATGACCGATACAATGTTAAGAACAGGATTGCATTGAAAATAGGAAGCTCACAAAACACTGTAATTTTATTTGTGCTTATTTTTGCAAGTGTCAGTTAATAAACTTGAGCATAAACTAAGTCAAAATCCATGAACATATTTAGGTCAAGTTGTGGGGTTTTTCTCCTTCCCTGTGTTTATCTCTGAAGACCGTGGTTCCAGTTCAAGAGAACCAAGAACAGAGAGAGGTGTTTAAATCTGAGATTAAATTATGTGTGGGGTGACTTTGTTATATCCCTGTGATTGCCTGATTTCATCACAATTTGATCTCTTGTTTGACATTTTTTATATTAAAAATATTAAAAAATCAAAACCTTGAAAAAAAATGGTTTGCATATCCTTTGGTTATGCCTTGTGGGATTTGAATTTCGTTCCTCATGTGTCTTTTTTTGCTCAGGAGGCCATCCTGATGTGCAGTATATCCAGGGACTTCTGAGGGAGAGCTGAACATCCTTATTGTGAGAGAAGACAATAATCATCTGACCAGAAATTTGGGGCTGTCAGACCACTGTGGATATATTAATATATTTTGGATCCTAGCTTAAGGTCTGTGGGCCAAGCCTAATATTAGCCTGTCTTTGTTACCTACATGTCTTCTAAGAGAAGATGTTACCTGTTGTTCCTTGAATGCTTAGATTTCTGTGGTGATATTTAGAAACTAATTATGTGTGCCAAAATTGTAACTTGAAATGTGGTTGTATGTGAATAGACGGACAGCATCTTACAGCTGTCTGAGTCTCGGACAGCTGGGAAGAAAGTAGCTAACTTTTGGGAGTTTTAAAGGGCTTGATTTTTCAATTAAGCAGTGTTCTGTAGATGAGGTAAATTGATTGCTCATTACTGTATCAGATATTGCATATAGATTTACATTCACTGCATTTCATTTATAACTTTATATGTTATGTGGATAACTTATTCCACACTCTCATTTCCCCCCCTCAAACATAATAGCATCAGTTGCAAGAACATTCTATTCACATCTCCTTGTGAAAGACTGACAGCACAGTTTTCTGTTCAAGGGGAACATTGATTTGATGGTTAATGACTTGACAGCAGGTATTTAAAGTATGAGTGATATTTCATGACCCCCTAATTTTTGAAAGGGTGCAATGTGATGATGAGGAACACTCACAGCTACTACAAGAGCTTTGGTAAGCAGAACAACACCTAGTACTACATCTGCTTGACAAAAAGGGACATGATGAATTGAGTGGTCACAACTCCCTTGGCTTTTTCATGTGTTATGCTTGAACAGTTACATAGTACTCAGAAATTAAGAAAACTAGAGGCATGATTTCCAGTCAGTAGTCTGAAAATGCCTGAATGACAATTCTAAATTATTTAAGAAAGACAGTCATAGAAAAGTAAAATCATAGGTGTTACACAGCAATGTGCATGTGAAAAGTTTCCAAAGAGCTTTGTGGAGTCTGGGACTCTTTTTTTTTTTTTTCTTTCCTTTTTTTTTTTTTTTCTTTTTTTTCTTTTTTTCTTTTTTTAATCAACAAATCAAAAGTTTTGAAATCTACTGTGCTAAGGTAGATAAAAGACTGGAACACAA